>NC_057415.1:42707811-43064391 GCF_019320065.1 Cervus canadensis | reverse complement strand
ATCTCACCAGTTCTCCTCTGGGTTCATTTTCTAGAGGGCAAGACAACAGCACAACAGCAGCTGAGTGACAGGAGCCCTCTTCTCTGGGTTCACAACGACACCTTTACAAACAGCCAACTGCACGTGGGGGGCCGTAGGACTTTACCCAGAAATCCTGATACGAGGGGCGGTGATGGACAAGCAGGAAGTGCTTCTAAACCTTGAGTTAATTTATTTTGAAATCCAAGATATTTAATATTTTAAATATACGTCTGGTTTTGAAGGTAAAACGAGTGCACTTTATATTTAAATTGACCAATTATCACCAACTTTGTAAGATTATTATTTTTTTTAACACTTAGATGCAAATACGAACCAAATTAACAAGTGAAAAATATTTGAGATGTGTATTTATTTCCCAGAAATAATGTAACTTCATTCATAACCAAATAGAGCCTATTGATGACAAGGGTGTTTCTAAATGTCCACTCAATTTTATTTTCAGAGAACAACAACAAAATACATTTTCTTATTTAATGTAAATTTAGAATTTATCAAATTTTCATCAAAGTTTTCTGCAAGAGTATCTCAGTGTGAGGGACAGTTTTAGTTAGAAAAAAAATATCAAGGTGATTTTAAGATAATCTCTACTGTCAAGGGGAGAATGTATTTTGTTTAAGAAAAAAAGGCTGAACCGGAATATCAGAAAGTGGAGAGAAGGAGGGGTCTCCATGTCGACACTATTGTTTCTGGAGCGAAACTCCAAATTCAGCAATGCTCATGACATCCCGTCTGAGGCTACCGCAGCCCAGGTGTTAACGGTGGGAGTGGAGACACCCCCGGTCCCGGCTGTAGATCAGCGGGTAGTAATGCCTCCCACAGCATCACTGTAAATCCTCTAGAACACACTGTCCTCTGCTTCCTGGTCACACCTCAGCACGGAGACACACGGAAGCACTTGGCCAGTGGGGTTTGCAGTAAGACAGCACAGCTTCCCACGGGACCCACAGGCAGCCATGCAGCTTTCATTATTTTCTCTAATAAGAACTTACCCAAACACATAAAGAACAGAGCAATTCAGAAATACACACATGGAGCCAGAAAGGTTTTAAAATACCCTGAAAACCCAGGTTTGAAAAATTAGCATGAGAATTGGTATATTTTCATGTGTGTTAAAGTCTAGATTCATTAATTTGGAGTTACCTTGTAATATTTTAATATATATTATGCTTTTATTACAAATTGCAATTTGTGATTTTATTTATAGCTAATGACACTGAAAAGTCTGAGGAAATCTGCTTTGTGACCAATACTCATCTCCTCTCACAAACACACATACATAAGACCACACGTACACACCCCCAAATGCACACATGCTCACACACATACATACATACAGGCCCACATGTACACACACATGCACACATGCCCACATGAATACACACCCACACACACCCACACACAGGCCACATGCATACACACCCACACATGTACATATACATGCACACATGCCCACATGCATACACACCCGCACACCCCCACACACAGGCCACATGGACACACACCCACCCATGTACACACACATACACACACATGTACACACCCCCACACATGCATACACACACGGACGCATGCCCACACACACCCACACATGTACACACACCTTTGCATGTAAACACACGTGCGCACACACATGCACACATACATACACACGCATACACATGCACATACACACATATGCACACATGCCCACACACATACACACACATGCTGGGAGTACAAGAGGTTCCATTTCAACTCCAGCGGTTCTTCCCCGTACAAAGTGATTTGTGAGCCTAATGTTCAGTGACAGAGGCAGGCGCACCCAACCATGCTCCCGTCAGCTCACACCCACAGGTCATATGGATTCACAAACGAGTCTCCATCAGGGATGAGCGCCCGCGTCTTCCGCGCCCGCTGTCCTGCGCTCTGGTCTCCAGAGCTCAGAGTTCAGAGTCCGCCTCCCACGCTAGAGGCTGAGCACACAAGGGTACTCTGGGTCCAGGCGCCGAGCCTGGGAAGGCCAGTGTGTGCTCGATGCACACTTCCTGCCGGCAGCCTGTCACTTGACTTTCTGAAATCCAAGCTTGCTTCCCCTTGCCGAATGCGCAGCTTCTGTGCACCAGCGCCAAACAGAAACTTGGACACGGGCTTTGGGTGAAGTGGGAAAGATTAGCCCTATCGCCTTGCCTGGCAAAGGGGGCCACAGCGGCTCCCGTCCCAGAAGACCGTGTCCCAGCCCAGAAGGGAGGGGTGCTTGGTGAGTTTACAGCAATAGCTCAAGTGTGGGGCTGCCGATAAGACCAGTGTGTGCCCGGGGTCTCCAGTCCTCCAATCTGGTCTCAGGCAATCATCTTGAGCTTCTCTGGTTTTTTTAATGTGGCCTCAGGTGGGCTTTCTCTGGTATGAAGAATGCTGACATCTTAAAGAGCTTAAAGACACTGTTATGTGTGTTCCTTGAGGCAAGAGGGGCTCTGCTCGAAGGCTGCATTATTGTTTCTTGGCTAACCCCTTCCATATCTCTTCATCTTCCCCCTCCTCCCTTCCCTCCCCTGATTAGCAACTGCTCAAATCTGCCCTTTGGAGCTCAGTCAGTCAGTTCAGTCTCTCAGTCATGTCCTATGAACTGCAGCATGCCAGGCCTCCCTGTCCATCACCAACTCCCAGAGCTTGCTCAAACTCATGTCCTTCGAGTTGGTGATGCCATCCAACCATCTCATCCTCTGACGTCCCCTTCTTCTCCTGCCCTCAATCTTTCCCAGCATCAGGGTCTTGTCAAATGAATCAGTTCTTAGCCTCAGGTGGCCAAAATATTGGAGCTTCAACTTCAGCATCACTCCTTCCAATGAATATTCAGGACTGACTTCTTCCAGGATTGACTGGTTGGATCTCTTTGCAATCCAAGGGACTCTCAGGAGTCTTCTCCAACACCGCAGTTCAAAAGCATCAGTTCTTCAGGACTCAACTTTCTTTATAGTCCAACTCTCACATCCATACATAACTATAGAAAAAACCATAGCTTTGACTAGATGGACCTTTGTCAGCAAACTAATGTCTCTGCTTTTTAATATGCTGTCTAGGTTGGTCACAGCTTTTCTTCCAAGGAGCAAACATCTTTTAATTTCATGGCTGCAGTTACCATCTGCAGTGATTTCAGAGGCCCCCCCCCCCCCCAAATAAAGTCTCTCAGTGTTTCCACTGTTTCCACATTTATTTGCCATGAAGTGATGGGACCAGATGCCATGATCTTCGTTTTTGAATGTTGCCTTTTAAGTCAGCTTTTTCACTCTCCTCTTTCACTTTCATCAAAGAGTTCTTTAGTTCCTCTTCATTTTCTGCCATAAGGGTGGTGTCATCTGCATATCTGAGGTTATTGATATTTCTCCTAACAATCTTGATTTCAGCTTGCACTTCATCCAGCCTGGCATTTCGCATGATGTACTCTGCATATAAGTTAAATAAGCAGAGTGACAATATACAGCTTTGACATACTTCTTTCCCAATTTGGAATCAGTCTGTTGTTCCATGTCCGGTTCTAACTATTGCTTCTTGACCTGCATACAGATTTCTCAGGAGGCAGGTAAGGTGGTCTGGTATTCCCATCTCTTAAAGAATTTTCCAGTTTGATGTGATCTACACAGTCAAAGGCTTTGGCGTAATCAATAAAGCTGAAATAGATGTTTTTTTGGAACTCTCTTGCTTTTTCGATGATCCAGTGGATGTTGGCAATTTGATCTCTGGTTCCTCTGCCTTTTCTAAATCCAGCTTGAACATCTGGAAGTTCACGGTTCATGTACCACTGAAGCCTGGCTTGGAGAATTTTGAGCATTACTTTATTAGCGTGTGCTACTGCTGCTGCTGCTAAGTCGCTTCAGTCGTGTCTGACTCTGTGTGACCCCATAGATGGCAGCCCACCAGGCTCCCCCATCCCTGGGATTCTCCAGGCAAGAACACTGGAGTGGGTTGCCATTTCCTTCTCCAATGCAGGAAAGTGAAAAGTGAAAGTGAAGCCGCTCCATAGTGTCCGACTCTTAGCGACCCCACGGACTGCAGCCCACCAGGCTGATCCCTCCATGGGATTTTCCAGGCAAGAGTACTGGACTGGCACTTGCCATTGCCTTCTCCTTATTAGCGTCTGAGATGAGTGCAATTGCATGGTAGTTTGAGCATTCTCTGGCATTGTCTTTCTTTGGGATTGGAATGAAGACTGACCTTTTCCAGTCCTGTGGCCACTGCTGAGTTTTCCAAATTTGCTGGCATATTGAGTGCAACATTTTCACAGCATCATCTTTCAGGATTTGAAATAGCTCAACTGGAATTCCATCACCTCCACTAGCTTTGTTGGTAGTGATGCTTCCTAAGGCCCACTTGACTTCGCATTCCTGGATGTCTGGCTCTGGGTGAGTGATCACACCATTGTGGTTATCTGGGTCGTGAAGGTCATTTTTGTATAGCTCTTCTGTGGACCTCAGGAAAGGTCAGAAGGTTGGAGGGGCACCGGGAGGATTCCTGCCCAGGGCTCCACAGGGTCCTGCCCACTTCATCTCTACGAGGTCCTACTAAGGCAGTTCCCTAGGGACTTGACATTACTGATGCTGAAACCATAATATAATGATTTAAAAATAGAAGTACTCTTTCCATGGAATAGTAGTAAACAGGTGTATTTTTTTTTAAAGATATTTTATTTATTTATTTATCTATTTATTTATTTTTCAATTATTTTTATTAGTTGGAGGCTAATTACTTTGCAACATTGCAGTGGGTTTTGTCATACATTGACATGAATCAGCCACGGAGTTACATGTATTCCCCATCCTGATCCCCGCTCCCACCTCCCCCCCCAATTCCCCTGGGTCCACCCAGTGCACCTGGCCCGAGCACCTGTAAACAGGTGTATTATCACTAGATTAGCCAGACCCTTCTTAACCAACAGTGGTGTGAACATTTAGGGGTCATGTGCCTCCCTGAAGTTCAGGTTCTCTGATAACAATAGAGCTGAACTAAAAATGTAGACTATTTCCTGGCTCCAGGTATCAGCATGCCTACAGTCTCCAGCGCCTTGCTGCCAGGCCCTGGGTGTGAACTCCTGGCCAGAGGACCGTCCACGAAGGCCTTGTCCTCCTTCACCTGTGAGCACACTCAGGGCTCCTCTGTTTACACAGCAGGTGCGCGTGCAGTTCTGAACGTCACCTGAGGGACACCAGGACCTCTTCGCAGGCCTTTGTGCCCCGCAGTACTCCTGAGTGAGCAGGACTCGGCTGGTGGGAGGCACGGGTCTGTCTGCCCCACTCTCTGCCCTGCAGGGACCACATGCTGAGCTGGGAACACCAGGTCCCTGCTCTAAGCGCCTTCCCGAGGATCCTGTGTTGCTCAGATGACACACGGGGAAACTTCCTGGCAACCTGAGTCGTGACTGTGGGGTTATCTGTCAGTGGAGATGCTTCTTGCCATTTCTTCTTGCTCTAAAAGTTCTATGTGAGATTGGGTAAAAAATGAGAGGCATGTTTTGACAGTGCCTCTTCCCCAGACTTACCACACTGAGTCATAAGAGCCAGACAAGCCCTGCTTGGCTCAGTCAGACGCAAACCCTTCTCCAGGAGCCGACTTGGAGGCTCAGGAAGGAACCGAAGCCCCCAGCAGACCCTGCTGCTCTCAGGACCCTCGCCTGGGCTGGCGGAGTGGGAGGCCCACCCCCTACGCCTTCCATGTGGCTTGGTGGGCTCATCGGGGATGGCTGATGGTCGGAAGAGAGTCGTGTCTCAGCCCCGGGTTGGGTGTGGCCCTGGTCCCGGTGCCCTCGACACCCTGCTCACGCACCTTGTGTGTAACTGTGAGTGGACACTGGACGATCGCTCAGCGGCCAGGCTGAGACGAGCCGTCACTGTGAGCAGCAGCCCTCCGTCACTCTGTCCAGCCTCAAGGGAAGGCCTGATTCCCCCCGTGCCAAGCTCAAGGCGTGTCCGTGGCCCTGCCTGACTCACATTCTTCCTTCCAGAATATGTTCCTCAAGGGATAGCTCAGCTCCGGGTCAGCTGTGAACCTCCTGTCTAATGCTGGTTTCTAGAGAAGAGAAGTATGATCACTTTCAGAAGACAGAGATGGGGAGGTCTACAGAGATGGACAGAGATCTATATGAGGAAGGGGAAATGTGCGATAATGAGTGAAGGTATCTTACGAAGAAATGACAAGAAACCAGGGGAATGATGCAGGTTTTCACATCATCCTTCGGCTCGTTTTCAGAGGACACACCCTCCTCTTTGGGTGTCCTGAGCTGACTCTCACATATCTGCCTGGTGACGTCTATGACGGAGAGGGCTGGGATGTAACTCTGACTTAAGAAGGCCAACTCTCCTGCCCGTGCCTGGGCTTTCAGATCCCCCTGTTTCTCTCAGGCCTCCTGGGCCACATCGCTCCTCAGAGCGTGACCTTCATCTAGATCTCTCAGCAACAGGGAGTTGACTCCAGCATGAGCACCAGCGCCACAGAAGGATTCCAGCAAATGCAGCTTACGGTCTGGAGCCTTTCAGTACCGTTTAGCTGAGCTCACTTCACCTCCCCACCTGCCCCTCGAATCCTGCTCCTCCTCCGCTGTTAATAATGATTACTTTACGTCATACCACTGCTCAGTAAATAACTCAGTGATGTTAACAGCCATCACTATCATTCAGATACAGACATCACAAGCGCGGTCGGGTCTCTCCCAGGCTTGCACCAGCATCTGAAGCAAACGTCTCATTGGTTCTCAAAACACACACTGGAAAGGAAACTCGCTTTTCACAGCGCGGGCTTTTAGGGGGAGCTATGGGGACCCCTACACAGAGGAGAGGGGCTGAGGCTGCCCCTGCCTGCTGTTCCCGGGGCTGGCAGCAGGCTCGGTACAGTAAGGAGCTGGGCAGTGTGAGGACAAACCCAGCTCCTGGAAGCCACAGAGGTCTGCAGAGAGCAGTTCAGTGCTGCACTGTGTACAACCAAACAGGAAAAACCATCAGTGGTGCCCCAGCCAGATGGCCATCGTGGAGTCCAGGATTGCCTGGATGTCCTGACACGCAGGGTCAACGAGGACAGAGCCCCCAATACAGCACCGAGCAGAGAAGCAGAGACAGCCAATTCCATCCACCCACAACCGTGCAGATCAGAAACCTGACGACACGCTCTCCACTTCCACATGCACAGGCGTCAAAGCCCAGGAAACGTTTGGCACGAGCAGAGACCCGGGGCTAACAGGGAATGTCTTTGGAAAAAGGAGTGGGATATGGAAGACTAAGACAGACTTTCACTTTTTAACTTAAATAATTCTAATTGCTTTAACTTAATTCTAATTTTATTGTCAAAGCGAAATGACGTAACATTTTGTGTCACAAAAATGGAAATATATATGATTATTATCTCATAGATCTATCAATATTTTCGAAAGCTACCTATCAATTGCTGTAAAAAATGATTAATAAATTCAGGTTAAAAATTTTTCCTTCCAAAGTCACATAATAATTAGAAGCAACTTGAACTCTTCCAAAATTTCACTGCTTCACAGTATATTTATAAGCAGTTCTGGGGTCTGCTGTTTACATACCAATAAACAATGCTACAAGGAAATCATATTTAGGCCCAATTATATCATTCTAGCTCATTAAAAAAATTCTTACAGATTAAGAAAAATATATAGAAACATGGAGGCAATTGAAAGAAAGACCAATCGGTGCTGGGAGGAAGGGGCTGCTTTGACCCAGGACCCAGCCCCAGCAGCTGAGCCAGCTGTGTGTCCGGGACCAGGCCTGGGGGACTGTTCCCAGGCTCCAGGCTACATGGAAGCTATCTCAGAGAAATCTAAGAATGTGCTTCTATTAATCTTATCAACAATCACAGCAAGCTATTGTCATCAGGGTGCCTGACAACTGCTTGTGTGGTGAGGTGGGTGTAGCGTGGGGACCCCTGCTCGTGTGGTCTCCAGACTACACCCACCCCCTAAGGCTTTCAGTCTCATACCCCCTGCCTGCCAGTGAAACAAGAGGTCTGCACTGAAATCAGAGCTTCCCACAAGGGGATGTCCACATAATCCCCAACCAGGCCACCCAGAGACATCAGGCCACCTTCCACTCTCTCCTCACAACCCTCTTGGTCCAGACCTCAGTACCATTTAGCTGAGCTCACTTCACCTCCCCACCTGCCCCTCGAATCCTGCTCCTCCTCCGCTGTTAATAATGATTACTTTACGTCATACCACTGCTCAGTAAATAACTCAATGATGTTAACAGCCATCACTATCATTGTAACATCTGACGCATGTTCAGTTCAGTCAGTTCAGTCACTCAGTCATGTCCGACTCTTTGCGACCCCATGAATCGCAGCACACCAGGCCTCCCTGTCCATCACCAACTCCCGGAGTTTACCCAAACTCATGACCATCGAGTCAGTGATGCCATCCAACCATCTCATCCTCTGTCGCCCCCTTCTCCTCCTGCCCCCAATCCCTCCCAGCATCAGGGTCTTTTCCAATGAGTCAGCTCTTCTCATCAGGTGGCCAAAGTATTGGAGTTTCAGCTTCAACATCAGTCCTTCCAATGAACACCCAGGACTGATCTCTTTCAGGATGGACTGGTTGGATCTCCTTGCAGTCCAAGAGACTCTCAAGAGTCTTCCTCCAACACCACAGCTCAAAAGCATCAGTTCTTCAGCACTCAGCTTTCTTTATAGTCCAACTCTCACATCCATACATGACCACTGAAAAAACCATAGCCTTGACTAGACAGACCTTTGTTGGCAAAGTAATGTCTCTGCTTTTTAATATGCTGTCTAGGTCTGACACAGGCACCACAGTCAAAGTTAAAAGTATTGCACATACAAACCCGTAAGTTATGGCCGTTGTACAGGAGAGAAAAGTGAAGCTCAGAGAGCATTGTATCCGTTCTCGAGAGCTGGAAGCAGTCACCCCAGAGGCGCCCACCTGGCTTCCAGGGCTTATAAAGCTTGTTTACAAATAAGCACAGGTCTTAAGTCTCACTCCTGCTTGGTGTGACCTTTAGCTTAAGACATTTTATTTCCCATTGTCCCCTGAGTACAGAGGTACTTTCTCACTTTGGTTTACATCATTCTCTCCCTCTGTGTAAATACCAAAGAATCCTCAAGCCTCACATCAAACCCACAGACCCCCAAGGTCACTCCAGCCCTCAGAAGGAGCCCTTGTCTTCTGGAGGATGGAGCTGGCTGCCCTCCAGCCAGCTGTCATGGGTCCCGGACCACGAGAGTGAAAGGTGTCTACATCTTGCCCGATACCACTGGCTGACTTTTCCTTATTTTCTGGCTTTGGCTGCGGCTGCTGCTATTACTGCTATAAAAGATGTTGTTTCCTGATGGCAGGGGTCGTATCTGTTCACCTTTGTCTCGCCGGGTGTCAGAAGAGGGGATTGGCTAAATGAATGAATTTTAATAACAGTAGTAACAAGGAGGCTGGGTTCCTGAGCAGTGTCGAAGATGGTTTCTATTCTGTGGGTTCCTCATTATCACATGTTGCTGTCCCATTGCTCGATTGTGTCCAACTCTCTGCAAACCCCATGGACTACAGCACGCCAGGCTTCCCTGTCCTTCACCATGTGCCAGAGTTGACTCAACTTCATGTCCATGATGTGCTACTGAATACTTACTGGTCAACTGGGAAAGTGTGAGCCATTGGTCTCAGTCTGTTTGTGCTACTATAACAAAAGACCACAGACCTTTTGTGGCTTAGAGACAACAGAAATTTATTTCTGATGGCTCTGGAGGCTGGAGGTCTGAGACCAGGCACCAGCCTGGATGCGTGAGGGCCCTCCTCTGACCTGCAGATGCTCTGTGTGTTCCCAAAGGGTGAAAGGGGTGGGGGAACTCCCTGGGGTCTCTTCATGAGGGCACAAATCCCATTATAGAGGCTCCAGCCCCAGGACTTAATCACCCCCCACCCAAAGACCTCGCGTTCTGACACTGTCACCTTGGAGTTAGGATTCTAGCGTGTGCACGTGTGGGACGCAGACACTGAAAACATAGCGCCATCTTTCAAAACACAACCAACAGCCTCGTCATGAAAGACAAGGATGGAGCGGACCCCTCTGAATCAAGGCTGTCCCAGGAGCGAGTGTGTGTGGCCGGAGGTGTCCTGACGCAGGTGTGTGCACACAGAGTCCTTCTCACACCTTTTGTTCCTGAGATGCAGAGACTCTAGGGGCTGAATTGTGCTATTGATCACTCACCGGACTCCACAGAATGTGCAGGGGAAGCCAGAACTGCAGCAGCAAGACCTCCTCTTAGGATGCAGACAAAGTACTGTCTATCATGGGCTGTGATTACAGAGTGTGAACTTGAATGTGTCATTGGCTCACCTTAAACCAAACCCATGGAGGAGGGATAGGCTACCTACTCCAGTATTCTTGGGCTTCCCTGGTGGCTCAGATGGTGAAGAATCTGCCCGCAATGGGGGAGACCTGAGTTTGATCCCTGGGTTGGGAAGATCCCTTGGAGAAGGAAATGGCAACCCACTCTTATTCTGGCATGGAGAATTCCATGGACAGAGGAGCCTGACAGGCAGCAGTCCATGGGGTCACAAAGAGGCGGACATGGCTGAGCAACTTTTGCTTCACCATGGTCTAACTGGAAGCTAATGCTGAGGGCCTGGTCACACTTAGAGAAGTGCTGAGGACTGGTGATGCTGCTGGCCCCCCAAACTGGCAGCTGCTCATCTGGGGTGCTGGGGAGGGTGCAGACTGAGGAATGAGATTTCTCTGCATCAGAACTTCCTCCACAGGATGACTTTCCCAGAAACAAGAGAAGACCTTTCCAGGGAAAGCTTTGGCAAGCTAATTAAATTAAGTCATTTGCTTCTCAAGACAATGCTGAGAATAGGGTAAAGAAGATATTATTATTCTTAGTTCTATTTTCAGGGAGAAGCTCATTTTCAGAACGGTAACATCCCAAGACCCCAGACTGGGACTTGTCTCCACTTTATAGCTCAGCTGGTAAAGAATCCCCCTGCAATGCAGGAGACCCTGGTTCGATCCCTGGGTCAGGAAGATCCCCTGGAGAAGGGAACGGCTGCCCACTCCAGAATTCTGGCCTGGAGAATTCCATGGACTGTGTAGTCTGTGGGGTCGCAAAGAGTCAGACACGACTGAGCAGCTTTCACTTTCACTTTTCAGATGGACAGCTACAGATCGCCAGAGTTTCAGCTTTCCCTGAGAGAGGGGACTCCCTTCAGGAGGGGCTGCTTACTGATCCCTGGATCTGACTCCAGTGAACCTCGAGAACTACAACCAAGAAGAAGAGGAATCGGGGGTGTCGTGTGCAAGGTGGAGAAGACACACCTGGACTCACCTGCCTGTGGGATGGCATTTCAAGAGCTTAGGAGAAACCTTCATCCCAGATGGCTAATCCAGTGCCCACACCAACCCCAAGCCCACACACCGGAAATCCCTTCCCTTGACCATTGATTTTCAGAATTTGTCTTTATAAAGTGCAAATAGTCATGCAATGGGTAATACTTAAAGTCACCGCTGGCTAAAAAATATTTGTTCTACACACAGCAGGAAGGATAGTGGGGCTGGTGGGGGTCAGCTGTCTTTCTTCTCTGACTGTGTCCCCTTTTCACACACACACACACACACACTCACTCACACACACACACACACTCACTCACACCAGGTTTCAACCTCTCTCTTTCCACCACAGAGACCCCCCGAGCTCAGTGACCATGGGGATTTGGATGCAGGATTTAGGGAGAGCTGGGGCTGAGTCGTGTGTGGTTGCCCAGACTTATCAAAGCCCAGCGCCGCTGAGTTCAGTTCTCTGCGCTGCCCAAGAGGTGGACCCCGCTCCGCGCGGGTGGCTTTGGTCTGTGTGGACAGCTCCTCGGATCAGGGGCTGGGGGTGCTTGGCGGGTGGTCGGGGGCTCCCCGGCTGTGGCAAGGCACCGAGGAGGAGCACCCAGGGCCAGCTCCACCTGCGCTGCAGGAGCGGAGACCCACAAGGAGATAGACGACCGGGAACCACGAGAGAGGTACAGACAGATCGTCATGGTCCAACCAGATAGGCCAAGACGAGGCGTGCACAGCCGCCCAGAGGAACGGGGCTCTCAGGAGAGAGAGTGGCTGAGCTGTGTGGCTCCCACAATCCCGAGATAAGGGGCAGAGGGTATTTCCGGGGGAGGAAGCCCTCCGGACCCAGGCGGGGGTGATGAGAGAGGATGGCGTGCCTGCAGAGCGGTCCGAGGGCCGCCAGGGCTCACTCAGCGGCGATGGGCAGGCTGTGGGAAGCAGCGCAGGGAAGGGGAAGCACCGGGAGGGGTGAAGTGAGAGCGGTGGAGAGGCGCTCCGGGCCGCGCAGGGGGCCGAGGGTCCCGTGAGGGGGGGGGGGGGGCGGGAATCTGGGGCCAGGCGTCCAGCCCCGGGCCGGGAGAGCCCCCCGGGGCGGTGTCCTTCCCGCCCCCCCCGCACCAGACAGATCTCCTGTGCCCCAGGCTTGCTTTATTTTCATGGCTCTGGAACCAGACACAAGAAAATCCCCTCTAGCTCACAAAGCTGGCAAGTGAGGAATGTCTTGGGCTTTTGAAATCACACCGCACTTCGTGCCATATGAGGTTATGACTAGTTGTAGCTGTCTGCAAAGATGATCAACATACAGCTGTTTGGAATTATAGATTTATTTTCTTTCAGAATACATACTAGTAAAAATAGCTTGGAAACAGTTTAAAAAACCTACAGAAAAGTACAAAGGTAAAAAATTCCCTCGTGATAAATTTTGATTTTAAAATGTCTATGGATGCTAGTTCTTTGTCAAATAACTTCACCTCTTTGGTAAGAAGAAAGAGAGAAGGAAATAAGGAAGTTAAGAAGGAAGGGAGGAAGAAGAGAGGGCTAGAAGGAGGAAAACATGCACCAAATAGATGGAGGGAAGGTTGTTAATATTCAAAAAATTGGGACACATTGAGAATATCTACCTAGAGGAGAATCACTAATAAATCATAAAGTTTTGATATTATCAAATATATAATCGCTAACAACGGTAAACAAAGCGGCAGATACATTTTCAGTGCAAACGCCTGTAACTGCTCCCAAGAAATGGCCCCCGGCGAGCAGAAGGCAGCAGCCCCAGCGGGTGCAGGCAGGAAGGCTCCAGCGCCCCAGCAGAGGTCGGGGGAGGAGGAGGGCCGACCGGGCTCCCGCCGCACCGAGGCCGGTTTTCATGCAGACATGTTTGACGTGTGCGTGCACGTGTGCTAAGTCACGCAGGCGTGTTCGAGTCTCTGCCACCCTGTGGACTGTAGCCCGCCAGGCTCCTCTGTCCATGGCATTCTCCAGGCAAGAACACTGGAGTGGGTTGTCATATCCTCGTCCAGGGGACCGTCCCAACCCAGAGATGGAACCCCAGTCTTCTGAGTCTCCTGCTTTGGCAGGCGGGTTCTTTACCACTAGCGCCACCCGGGGAAGCCCACTTTAAGTGCATACAATTTAAAATGGAGCTCTTAGGGGCAAAGTCGTATTTACAAAACTTTTAAAAGTTTGAGACTGTTTCACAGGATAATTTTATAACGAAAACCTCCAGAGGCTCCAAGTTGCCCAGCCCTTTGTGTCCAGACGCAGGCAGCTCTCTGGGCAGTGAGAGGGGGTGTGGACGGCGGGGGCTCCTGCTTGCACCCCCGCCCCACCTCGCAGACGTGGCCCCGCGGGGCCAGGCCAGCCAGCGGGTCCTGCAGAGCTGCCCTGGCTGCGGGCTCGGGGCGGGGCCTCCCTGAGACGACGCAGCCCCGCCCCCTGCGCTGGGCGCCGACTCCAGGGCGTCTCCTCACCTTGCAGACCCCACGTCTGAGGTTCCCGCGGGGCAGGGGAGCCCGGGGAGGCGGCAGCGCTCAGCCCCGTGGGGCGAGGCTCTGGAGGGGGTGCACCGGGGTCACAGCCCGCCTGCCACCGTCCGGGGACTCGTGTTTGGTCCTCTGCGCGGTGGGGATGCTGTCGGTACTGACTGTGTCTACAGGGGAGGACTGCAGGGAGGAGTCACCGAGGAGACACGGCCGGACGGCCAGGAAGCCTCGCACACTCTCAGCCGCCCCGGTCCTCCGCCACAGTCTCGGGCACATCCGGGGACCGCGTTCCGCGCCCTCCTGTCTCAGTTCCTCGGCTCACGAGAGTGTCGCAGAGGGCTGGGCTCTCAGCGGCTCCTGTGTCTTCACCAAGGCGCTGATCCCGCCACGCGGGCCCCGCCATCACAATCCACTCGACCCCCTGTCTCCCAGCCCTATCGCACGGGGGTTACAGTTCCAGCTGATAAATTCTGGGGGGACGCCACATTCAGCTGTAGCAGCACCTAGTACGCACCTCACTCTTACAGGGCTCCTCATGAAAGGCACGGCCTTTAAAGTTAATAGCAAAGGGCCTGAGGTGGGGATTGCCAATGCTGTTCAGTCATTAAGTCGTGTCCGACTCTGCGCGACCCATGGACTGTGGCCCACCAGGCTCCAAGGGATTGTCCGGGCAAGAATACTGGAGTGGGTTGCCATTTCCTTCTCCAGGGGGTCTTCTGGACCCTGGGATGGAACCTGGGCTTCCTGTATTGCAGACAGATTCCTTACTGCCGAGCCACCAGGGAAGGCCTTAAGTGGAGAGTAGGGCATGTTTAACACACAGCATTTGTGTATTACGTAATTAAAATGTACAGATTATTCAGTACTTTGTTTTTTTACTTCCCTGTATTTTAAAGGCTCTATAAAAAGTGAAGGGCTCAGCATAAATTATATCATGTGCAAACAAATATATCCATCTAGTTGGTGCGCAGGTGGCAGGGTGACCCTGAGCCTCCCTGGACTCCACATTCCTCACTGGGAAGGACTTGGTCATCGTCCTTGGAAGCCAAGGCCGTGTGCATCACGCCAGAGAAACACGGGTCCTGACACGGAAATGGAGCAGATCCCAGCGTCCTCCTTGGAGCACGCTCACACCTGTGATGTCCCTCCCGCTCATCGTGAGCACACGCACAGGCGGGCCCTGTAAACAGTGACTGCCGCGTCTGCACCACCACCCTGCCCGGCCAGGGAAGAGCCTCAGGTCGCCCCTGGTTTCTAAACCTGTTCACATTTCACGTGATATTTGTATAAACATCACAGAATCAAAGTTCATAATAAACAGATGGCTACAGACGAACAGATAAAGTCTTACATCCCAATCCTGAGATATTACAGGTTAGTACCAGTGCCTATGACGTCCCAGGTGGTAAAGAACCCACCTGCCTGTGCAGGAGATTCGAGAGACATGAGTTTGATCCCTGGGTGGGGAAGATCCCCTGGAGCAGGAAATGGCAACCACGCCTGTATTCTGGCAGGATCCCATGGACAGAGAAGCCTATAGTGTAAAATGGTCTCCACCTGCTCTTTATTAACTGATAAAAAGATCTATAACTAAAATGAAGCAAAGCTTCCCTAGAGCAGTGATCTTTCATCAAAACAACTTAGCAAAGTAGGCATTCTACCCCCCACCACCCTTTGAATGTTAAGAAGTTTTTGTTAAAATAGTTAGAAACTAGGCTGAGGACACACACACACACACACAGAAGGCAGGGGCTCAGAAAGCAATTTGCTCCTTCTTCCATCAGCTTAAGTTACATCCGGTAGAAAAACCACCACGAACAGTAACCAAGCTCAGTAACTCTCATGTGAAACAAGGGAAGAAACAGCCATAGGAGCCAGTTAGTGGGAAACGCAGGTTAGCAGGTCAAGTGCAAGTGAGCCTGAGATCACACTGCCTCCCACAGGAGGCCTAACCTGGCCCGGGCAGGGCGGGATTCTGCAAATGGACACCTGTGCGTCTGCTCTGGAGCCACTGAGGCGCGGGGAGTGGTGGGGATGGCTGGGGGTTGGCTTTGAGGCCCCTCGTGACCACATGCCTCTGGTTCCTCCTGGAGTAGGTGTCCCTGAGTAGGGATGTCGGTGGGTCTGTCTCTCTGTGCATCTCTGTATGTCAGTCTGTTCCACACATGGGTCCTCCACGCACGGGTGTGGAAGTGAGAACACACGTCTCCAGTCACAACGGTAACATCAGGCCACATTCTGGTGCATCAACCATCGGTGGGTAAACAAGTCTGTGAAAATTCTTGTGTTATACTTATTGCAACTATTTTAAAAGTCCACTTGCATAATAAAACCCAATGAAAAATGTAGAGCTTTTGAGTAAATTTGTGAAAAAAAAATGAAAAACATCAAAATGGTGACCACCAGTTTGCACCAGCACACACCTAAAATTTCCTTCTATGGTAAATAAAAATTGCAAGTGAGACAGGTAAGGTAAGGAGCCATCCAAGGCCATTCAGTGGGGTCTGACCCAGATGGCAAGATGCCCCCTTCCCCCACCCGGCTAGCGTGTCTGGACTGACGTGTAAACAGCACAACGAGCTGTCAGGCCAACTATTGAAGGATGATGGCCTCAGTGAGGTTCTGTGTGTGCAGGACCCTACTCGACACCAGGGACAGTCCTCCACCTGCCGGGGGGCACAGGTGATCTGCAGCCACTCAGCGTTTGGAGGACATGGTCCTGCGCCTGACTCTGCTCCTCATGACCTCTGTGACCTTGGACAGACGGTCCAGTTTGTGGGCAACTCTGTTCATGCTTAAGTACCACGTTTCACGGAACGGTCTCTATGGCCCTTACCAGCTCTAAATAATTGAAGCTGTGATTAAAATGTTCCTTTTAATAGTGAGTTCTGACATGCATAATGGCATTTGATTAAGATAATTTAAACTTATGCACACATTTTAAGCAATGCATGTTATAGACAAAATAAAGTGGCTCATCTCCTGGCTGACAAGTCCCTTCTGTGTATTTATTCTTATTTGCTTCTGATTCCCCTCTTGAGAAACAGAGAAGACAGAATTCTTTAAAAGACGCTGCCCAGACTTGGCCTTAATGAACCTAAAGAGGGGATTCATAATCACAAATCCGGCCTTTTTTGGATGGCAGGCAGAAGGCAGGACAGGTTGCAGGCAGTAGTCGTTCATGTAAAAGCAAATGTCAAAGGAGAAGCTGTGATATTTGGTCGTGGGCTCCTGCTCTCTCCCAGGCATTCCCTAAATCCACGTTTGATGAGCTTGCCTGCTATCAATCCCGCCGGCTCCCTCCGGAGCCACACAGAGCGCGCTTCGTGGAAATGTCATCCACCAGGACTGCAATTACCGGCACAATGCAGAATGGGTCTGATCCAGGTGAGTGTGAGCACCGGCAATCAAGCCTGGGAACCCAGAACAAAGCCATCTCCTCTCATCTGCCGTCAACACGGCCATCAGGCCTTAATTACAAGGCGAGTGCGGGGCTGGCTGCTGAAAGGCTGATTATTACACAGCTCAGCTCCAAATCAGCTCCGTATTGATGGGCCGTGGGGAGAGGAAGCCAGCTTGGCCCCATGGAAAGGAACAGGCAGAGGGCACCGGCTCTGGGAATAAAAATAACTCAGAAGGAAGGGGGGCCCGTACCTGAGTGCAGCTGAAAACAAGTCCCTGAGTTGCACCGCTCAACCCGGGAGCCCACCGCCTGAGTCAACACCATGGCACCTGCTCCGGCCAGAGGTGTTCAGTCTATGGTGCCTCCTGTCCATCCTGCTGAACCCCTTCTTTTTCTACAGCATTCTTCAAAGGTTCCCCAAACTCAAACACACCGAGTGCACTATGTCCATTTTTGATTTTTTTGTAGTCAACTTGAGAACATTCCAGAACAAGTTCCCAATGTACTCCTCTGTATATCATATGTACTATATGTATATCATATGTATTATATTTACTACTTAAATTTTTATTAAGTATATATGTTTATATCTATATTAAAGTATCAAAAGTTCAGTTCAAAATATCCTCTAGAAACTGGGATATTAACCTTTAATTGCAAGCCTAATCATCTTTGAATAAAGCCTACGCACTAAAAATAAATGCACTATTTACTGGGAAGAATTGCACACACACACTTCCTATATTAACACACGGGGGCTCAGAGAAATGCGAGTGAAGAGCTTTCTTGCCAGTGAGCTGGCCCAGGGCAGGGGAGTCATACTGCTGAGTGATATGATTTCTGTAACCCATCTCCAAGGCAAAGTAAAACACAAAAGCCTAGTTCTGCTGTGGACGGACATCTGATTTCCCCAGTACCCTTGGTTACTGAAGGCCTCGGAAGTGCCGTCTCTCTGCAGATGCCTTCACCCCTGCCTGAAAGCAGACAGGTTCGCTTCTGGAAACAACAAGAGGAGATCCATTTGGCTGCTGCCCCGCGTTCCCACACAATCAAGATACGAATGTGAAGAGAGCATTTCATCACATCATAGCCAAGAAACGAGGGACAAACCCTCACAGGTCCTCCAAGTCTGTTCCTTCCTCCTCCAATCCATCCTCCACCCAGTGGGAAGGCAATTTCCCCACGAATTAAATTTTTCTGGATCTTGGGTGACTTCCTAGTGCATCACACTCAGGCCCAATCCTACACTCTATCTAGCCTATGATGTGTCCTGAGAACTGACTCTTCTTATCCTCTTAACTCTTAGATGACTTACAAGGGCTGACTGTAGCAGTTCTCAAAGTGGGGTTCAAAGTACCCGGGGGGGGGGGGTCCCTTAGGCCCTTTCAAAGAATTTGTGAGGTTGTCCCTCATCCAATGATGTCATCTGTGACTGGATCATCTTATGTGTTTCAGTCAAAACGATTTAATTCACTTGTTGACTGAGATGCAAAGAATGCAGCTGCTCCTAAAGGGATTTGCTAAATGTGAAACATTGACTCCTTTTTGATAATTTTTCTTTGTTGTGGAAAATGTGGGTATTTTTCATAAAATTATATTACTTATTTAACATACAATGACTTTTTAATTGTAATTTGAAAATAAATGCATTTTAAGAAGCCTCAATTTTACTTTTTAATGTGGTAAATATAACCCTGCCTTAGAAAGCATCACTATGAACAAAGATAGTGGAGGTGATGGAATTCCAGTTGAGCTATTTCAAATCCTGAAAGATGATGCTGTGAAAGTGCTGCACTCAACATGCCAGCAAATTTGGAAAACTCAGCAGTGGCCACAGGACTGGAAAAGGTCAGTTTTCATTCCAATCCCAAAGAAAGGCAATGCCAAAGAATGCTCAAACTACCACACAATTGCACTCATCTCACACGTTAGTAAAGTAATGCTCAACAATTCTCCAGCCGGCTTCAGCATACGTGATCGTGAACTTCCAGATGTTAAGCTGGTTTTAAGGAAACAGGCAGAGGAACCAGAAATCAAACGCCAACATCCACTGGATCATCGAAAAAGCAAGAGAGTTCCAGAAAAACATCTATTCTGCTTTATTGACTATGCCAAAGCCTTTGACTGTGTGGATCACAATAAACTGTGGAAAATTCTGAAAGAGATGGGAATACCACACCACCTGACCTGCCTCTTGAGAAACCTGTATGGAAGTCAGGAAGCAACAGTTAGAACTGGACATGGAACAACAGACTGGTTGCAAATAGGAAAAGGAGTATGTCAAGGCTGTATATTGTCGCCCTGCTTATTTAACTTATATGCAGAGTACATCATGAAAAATGCTGGGCTGGAGAAAGCACAAGCTGGAATGAAGATTGCTGGGAGAAATATCAATAACGTCAGATATGCAAATGACACCACCCTTATGGCAGAAAGTGAAGAAGAACTAAAGAGCCTCTTGATGAAAGTGAAAGAGGAGAGTGAAAAAGTTGGCTTAAAGCTCAACATTCAGAAAACTAAGGTCATGCCATCTGGTCCATCACTTCATGGGAAATAGATGGGGAAACAGTGGAAACAGTGTCAGACTTTATTTTCTTTGGCTCCAAATCACTGCAGATGGTGATTTGCAGCATGAAATTAAAAGATGCTTACTCCCTTGGAAGGAAAGTTATGACCAACCTAGACAGCATATTAAAAAGCAGAGACATTACTTTGCCAACAAAGGTCCATCTAGTCAAGGCTATGGTTTTTCCAGTGGTCATGTATGGATGTGAGAGTTGGATGGTGAAGAAAGCTGGGCACCGAAGTATTGATGCTTTTGAACATCAAAACATTTTGTGGTGTTGGAGAAGACTCTTGAGAGTCCCTTGGACTGCAAGGAGATCCAACCAGTCCATCCTAGGGGAGATCAGTCCTGGGTGTTCATTGGAAGGACTGATGTTGAAGCTGAAACTCCAATACTTTGGCCACCTCATGTGAAGAGTTGACTCATTGGAAAAGACCCTGATGCTGGGAAGGATTGGGGGCAGGAGGAGAAGGGGGTGACAGTGGTTGGATGGCATCACCGACTGGATGGACATGAGTTTGAGTAAACTCCGGGAGTTGGTGATGGACAGGGAGGCCTGGCGTGCTGTAGTTCATGGGGTCGCAAAGAGTTGGACATGACTGAGTGACTGAACTGAACTGAACTAAATATAACTCCCATACATGAAGTCTCCGTGAGAGGCTCAGAGCATGAAAGGTGTAAAAGGGCCTTGAATCCAGAACCCCTGGGCATCACTGACCTGCAGCTTGGATTCTGAGGGCTACCACACTTCCACATGCACTAAACTCTGCCTCAGGGCCTTTGCACGTGCTGTTTCTTCTGCCAGGAACACCTGCTCCAGCCCCAAAATTTACCCCTCTCTGGCAAGAGTTTCTGCCTCATTCTCTGTATCATTCTTGCAATTTTCCTTTATTTAGGACCTCGAGTTCTGTGTTTCTTGATTAGTCATTTTTCCTCTTTCTCTTCTCTTGTGGGAGGAAAGTTCACTGAAGCCCCAGGCTTATCTGACTTAACTGCTGGTGTCTTCACCATGCCTGGCACACGGGAGGTGCTGGGTGAAAAGGTGAAAAGTCAGCGTGCACGTGGATGAAGGGTTGTCACGGCTCAGAATAGATGCTACAGTAAGAGTTCAGAAGCTCTGTTGTCCACATGCAAGCGTGTAGCAGGTTCTTGTCTAAGGTGCTTTAAGTGAGGTCTTCCCTGGTGACTGGAGGCTATGTCATGCCAGCAGATACTTCTGGAAACCCTGGGAGTTGGTGAATGTTCCCTTAGGTGGTCTAGGATGGACAGATGAACTGCAGGAGCCCAAGAATCTTGAGCATCTTGGCCCCCTTTTATGTAGTATATTGTAAAGAATCGGGTCAAAGAAAATGATAAAACTAGGTCAGGTCTGAGTTTGTCAAGTAAATGCCATTGGCTTTTCACTGGGATTAGGGACCCAGTGTAGATTAGCCTAGATTTCATGAAGCCAGTCATTCAACATTCACCCAAGCTGGCAAAGTGTCACGGCTCAACTCCAGTGCAGAGTGCTAATCCATTTTCTAAAGTTAGATCTGCCAGTTCCATCCCAAGAAACATGTACTCCAACTATCTCCAAGTCAGTATCTGGACTGGAAAATCATTTGTCTCCCTGCACTTTGAGAATGAAAACCATGCCTTTGCCAAAACATGCTAATAACTAAGAATCGTGAAAATGTTTAAATATTTGAAAACACAGTGACATAATGCATTCTGAATCCCAACCCCCTTCTATTGCTGCACATGTTTCATTATAGATTATATTTTTGGCTTTTTAACTTGATAAAATGAAGCAAATGCACCCAGTTTGCATGAATATTGGAACCATTTCAATTCCTGATTTTATTGAAGTGATTTCCCCCTAATCTAGATGCCTGCAGGAAGTAATAACTAACGCTTCCTGGAGGAAGGAGACAGAACACACAGCCTTGACACGCGGCTACAGCTTTTACCTACGAAGTCTATTGTTCAAACAAAACTAACAAGGCAAATCTGACCAGAACCCAGGAAAAAATAACGATGGAAGCAGAGACGTTGGGATTCTATGACAAGGATCTGAATTAGTTATGATGACTCTGGCAAAGGAACTTAACACAATGTTAGATTTCAGGAGGTAAGTGAAAATTATTTTAAAAATCAAATGGAAATTTTAAAAGTAAAAGCTATAATAATTGAAATTAGGAACTTAATGAATGGTTTTAACTGATTATGTGTGAACAAAGAGAAAAAAAATTAGTGAGCTGAACAGTAAATCATAAGACAATATCACAATTATTGTTCAAAGATAAAATAACAAAAATAGTAAGACAATATTTTTCAATTAAGACTAAGAATACTCCAAAGTGTTGAACAACATCAAACCACAAATTACAGAGTCACTGGAGATCCCAAAAGGGGTGAACACAGAAAACCACACCTGGGCACCTCACAGCAAAATTTCTGGAAATCATACCAAGAAAAGGAAAGATAACTGCCAGCAATTACTTACAGCTAACTTCTTAATGAAAAGAACTGAATTCAGAAAACAATGAGTTTATATATTAAAAATGCTTAATGAAACTAAATTCCTAATTTGTAATAAATAAATAAAAATCTTTCAAAAATCAAGGTGATGAAATAAAATTTTCAGACAAAAAATAAAAGATTTTGTCATTGGTCGATCTACATTAAGAAAATGTTAAAAAATTCTCTATTCAGAAGGAAAATAATCTGATTGCAGTTCATTTATGCATAAAGAAATGAAGATCAATCAAAACACTGTGCACATGAATAAATCAACGTGATCATTGACTGTACAAAATTACTGTACAGTAATTTTGTACAGTCTGTACAAAATTAAATAATGTGATTTATAATAAAATAAATATGCTTAATGCATATTTATAAGATGTATTACTTCCCCTTTAATAGCACATAAAATAGGGAGTATACATGGGTCTAGGGCATTCACAAAGTCATCAAGTTTTTGGAAAGTGGAAAAACTACAACTGACATCAAATTTTAATAGGTCAAAAGTGCATACTGTAATTTCAGAGTAACCAGTCAGTCAGTCAGTTCAGTCACTCAGTCGTGTCCGACTCTTTGCAACCCCATGAACCACAGCATGCCAGGCCTCTGTGTGTGAGTAGTAAAAGAAAGTATGACTAAGACGTTAACAGAGGTAAAAAGGAATAGCATAAAATACTAAATCCAAATAAAAATAGGAAAAAGGCCATGGGAGCAGCAGAAAAAAATAGAAAACCACAGTAAATCGGAGAAAGTGGCCCATTAACAACACTGGCTTACACTGATGTGTGAAAGACTAAATTCTACCACCAAGAGTCAAAGAGGTCGGATGGACCAAGTGCAAAACTTGGCAGACTGCGGCTTTCAAGAGCCCCACCTTAAATGAGGGGCCCGGGGTGACTGGATGCAGAGGGTCTAAGAATCCCGTACAATGTAACTAGCACAATCTCCTATACGTTTTTTATAAACATATGGATGCTAAGGTCTAACTTTAACTATGGTGATTGTAGGAGTCTTGCCTGGGGTACATAAAACTGTATTATTAAAAGTGCATAGGACCGGACTTCACTCGTGGTCCAGTGGTTAAGACACCGCACCTCCACAGACGGGAGCATGGGCTCAGTCCCTGGGCAGGGAGCTGAGGTCCTGCATGCCAGTGATGCCCCCGAAAAATAGGGGGAGATGCCGATGGTGACCCCGACAGTGACACTTGCGACAGTGACCCCGTCTTACCAGTGAGGAAACTGAGGTCAGAAGAGGATGTTACTTGTCAGAATCCTTTCAACCCTCATTTATTCAGCATTTAAGCTACTATCTGCTAAATGATAAAGTATGTTTCCTTAATTCGTGACTTATAAAAAGTTGTATATATGTATAGAAATAAGTATAAAAAACAAGAGAGAAGAGGGAAGAAAAACTTAGAGAAGGGACAAGATAAAACATCCATAATGGAAGAGGGGTAAATTTAGTCTTCACAGATTAAGGTATTTTTCTGGTCCAGATCATCAAGAAATGAGCGGCTTGAGGCAGGCTGAGAACTAGGGGGAAACAACCATGAGCTCTCTGCAAACACTGTCCTCATAGCAGAGCAAACTGCGGGTTTGCGTCTCATAAAATGTCCAGCCTTTGCTTTGAAAAGCAAACACTCCATTCGATTTGAGATATCTTGAAATGCCAATTTCTCCGGGTAATCCAGTTTCCAGAAGAAGCTGGGCCTGAAGTCAGATGGACGGGCAAAGGTGCCCAGCCGGGCCCTCCCGTGGCACAGCTGACCTCACCGGAGGCGAGGCCATGGACAGTGGGCATCTGAAGGCTGGGGGCCCGCGGCCGCAGATGGAGCGCCGGTCAGCACGGGGGCGACCCCGGGCACTGCCCTCACTGTCACTCCACTCGCCCGCCGGCCACGGAGGACGGAGGACGGCCGGGCCCCTGGGGAAGGCGGGCAGGACGCAGGCTGACCGCGGGGCAGGACGCCCTCCCCGGCCAGGGCTCACGTGACGGGAGGGACACCCGCGCGTGAGTGGGTCAAGCTGCTGCGCGTCGGGCTGAGTGCTGGCATCAGAGCCCCGACGGGTCCATTTGCTCAGCTCCGCGCTGACCTGCCTGCCCCCCTCTCTCTCAAGAGCACTCTCCTTCCCCCCGGGAGCTGCCCAGTGCCCTGCAGGTCACCCCTCAGAGGGGCAGGGGCACAGAGGCACTGGGGGGGACGTCCAAAAACAAGGCGGAGCTCAGAGGGGTGCCCGCCTCTCATCCACAGCGGTGCCCGGCTCTCGTCTCACCACGTGGACGCAGCTGAGATGCAGCCCCTGCAGGGCGTGCCTCGGGGGCCTCACCCTCACGGCACTGCAAGGCCCGACGGGCGACAACGCGCGTCTGGAACGTGTTTTCTGATTCCTACGGGGGCACCGGGGGAAGGGTAGGCATCCCCCAACGTGGCTGGGGTCGGGCCCACGGAGGTGGTCGCTCCTCACTGTGTTGGATTCCTTCTGCTGCTGGAACAAACGAGCAGGATTGGCTGGCTAATAGCAATAGACACACGTTGTCTCACTGTATGATCTTCTGGCTCCAGAGGCCACGGCTGCAATCCTCACAGTCTCCGCAGGGGCAGCCTTTCACTCCTTCTCTCGGCTTCCAGAGGGGCCCGCACTTCCGGGCTCCTGGTCCCTCCCTTGCCTCCCTTCTCCGGCTGCTTCCTCAGCACATCTCCTTCTGGACCCTCCTGCCCGCCTCTTACAGGAGGCCCCAGGACCTCACATGGTCCTCCCAACGGTGCAGGGCAGAGACCTTAACTGAGTCACATCTGCAGAGTCCGTGTGTCCTGGGGTGCTGGGTCAGCAGGTGGGCATCTGTGGGGTGACACTGCTCTTCCTTCCACATATATGAAATATCGAGAGGAGAGTTTGAGCCTTCTTTTGTTCAGCTACTCAGTCCCAGGATCCCAGCATCGGGGTCTTTTCCAATGAGTCAGCTCTTCACATCAGGTATATAAGATGCATATTATATATATATGTATAGCTGTTGTTGCTCAGTCGTGTCTGACTCATTGCAACCCCATGGACTGCAGCATGCCAGACTTCCTTGTCCTTCACTATCTCCTGGAGCTTGCTTGAACTCATGTCCATCGAGTCGGTGATGCCATCCAGCCATCTCATCCTCTGTCGTCCACTTCTCCTCCTGCCCTCAATCTTCCCCAGCATCAGGGTCTTTTCCAATGAGTCGGCTCTTCACATCAGGTGGCCAAAGTATTGGAGTTTCAGCTTCAACATCAGTCCTTCCAATGAACACCCAGGACTGATCTCCCCTAGGATGGACTGGTTGGATCTCCTTGCAGTCCAAGGGACTCTCAAGAGTCTCCTCCAACACCACAGTTTAAAAGCATCAGTTCTTTGGCGCTCAGCCTTCTTTGTTGTCCAAATCTCACACCCAAATGTGACTACGGGAAAAACCACAGTATTGACAAAAAGGAGCTTTGTTGGCAAAGTAATATCTCTGTTTTTTAATATGCTGTTTAGGTTTCTCATAGCTCTTCTTTCAAGGAGCAAGTATCTTTTAATTTCATTGCTGCAGTCCTGATGCACAGTGATTTTATATATATAATACTGAGGGGGAATCTGAGCTATATATATAATTTATATATATAATATCGAGGGGGGAGTCTGAGCCTTCTAAGGTGTTCAAGTCTTTCCACTCTACAGTGATGTCTCTCCTGAGGAGAGAATTCCACAAACAACAGTAACGACCGTGGAAAGCGAGCTGGTCCTGGTGCCTGCCCGCTGAGCACAGATGTGCTGATAGAACAAGCTCTCTTGCTCTGCGCCGAGCCGGGAAAGCCACCAGTGCGGGAGGCTGAGGTCTCTGTGTGCTGCGTGGTCCTCAGTTCCTGCCTGGGCTGTAGCAGATGAGATTCCCGCCAGGGAATTCCCGCCAGCCATTCCAAACCAGTGTGTCTTGGAGAAGTGAACAGAGCACGCTGATATTTAACCAGGAGGACACGGCAGGCTGTGTGTTACACGTGAGTGCCCTGACCCCCTGGGAGGGGCCCACAGGAAGCTGAATGCACTGCCACTCCAATTACTGAAGCAGAATAAATAGGTCCAAATCCCGACAACACCTGACTCTGAAACACAGCCGGTGTGCGTGGGTGAGGAAAGCGGCTGTTGCCGGAGGCTCCTGTCTGAGTCAGGTGAGGCACCCAGACAGGTGCGAACGGAGGAGCTGAGATGAATTTGCAGTCCTGATCGTCCAGGCCATTTTTCCAACTTAGATATGAGCTAATCTCTTATTTAACAACCTTCCATCTTTGCCATTAGTGGCTAGGCATTTTTTAAACTTGAAAAATGTTTAATGACAAATTAACTTTTACATTTTGAAAATACTAAAACCCTCCACAGTCTTCCCTTGCAGGCCTGTATTTAATGGCATTTAGTCATTTCTTCAGAAGCAAGAAACAGAGCTTTTTATTGAAGGGAATGGCTAAAAGCAAACATTCATATATGCAAGGCACAGGAAATAGTTATTGTATACCATAATTGCTTTTCTTGTTTTTAACTTCTATTTTATTCATTTCTTATCACATACAACTTAATCAAATCTTAACCCGCCTCTTTCTGGATTCAAGTCAAATGCAGGTTATTAATGTACCCTAAACTTTTCATGTCTGCTTTTCATTTACTGACAAAAAGGAGGAGAGAGGCTGTGAGCAATGCATACAGTGATGCCTGTGACAAGTGGAGAGGAGAGTCCAAGCTGGGGATGCTCGTCCTCTGACTTCTAGGTTGTCTGCTTCAGCGTTGGCTCTGTTAGGACTCCTCCTTCCATCCGTGGCCAGGAGGTCCTCAGCTCAGGTGTCTGTCGTGCTTCTCTGGACGGGGGCCAGAGCAGACTTGAGGGCACCCAGTGACCCACTCTCCTCAGTGCCCCTGGAGCGTCCTCTCTAAAGCACGTTCCTAACGATGTAACTCTACCCCGCCTTCCTCCTCCCCGAGGGTCAAAATCCAGACTCCTTAGGCAGTCAACCAAGCCCTTTGAGTGGGTTCTCGCCCTTGCTTTCTGCATCAGCACCTCCATCCCCGCCCGGCATCTAACATGATGGCCAGGTCACCATCCACGTGACCGTCCAGATACACTCAGCTGGGTCGTACCTCCATGTCTGTGAACATCCATCTCCACGATTTGCCTTTTCTTTTCCTGCTGTTTTTCTAAAGATGTAATAGCCATCTTTAAAAATCCAGCCTGTTTTGGAAGTTCCCTTGGTTAGACTACTGTGGTGTTGGCGAGAAGTGAAGGTGGCATTTGGGCCACACTTCTGCTCACCTTCGCACTGCACTGAATTTGCCTTCTGTTTCCCTACCTGGGCTGTAAACTTCTAAGGAGCAGGACTTGTGTCCCACAGGTCTTTCTGTCTCATCACCAAATACAACTTCTGGGACTCAAAAGCCAAATTAAAGCATGGCAACAAGTCAGAGAAAGCATAGGGAACCGCCTAGTTCATCCTTCCCCCCAGACAATGTGCAATGCTGCCTCACTGAGATGCAGCCACAAAGCCACTAGCGTGCGTACACAGTTGGTGCTCATTATTTGCGACTCCAGGTCTGTGAATCTGCCTGCTTGCCAAAGTTTACTTGTAACCTCAAGTTCAACACTTGCTGTGCTTTCTCAATCTTCCATGGGCTTGAACAGAACAGCAAAAAATTGGAGTCACTTGAAGTTCACGGTCCCAGCTGGGGTTGAGGACGGCGACACTGCCTCCTGCTTCACTCTCTGCAGATAAGCGTCCTCTCTGGTGGTCTCTTTAGTGCCACGCTTTCCGCATCATTGTGCTTTTGATGCGATTTCTCAGTTGAGAATGGCTCCAAGTGCAGGACTGCAGTGAGGCCTGGCTTCTGAGTACAAGGAGGCTGGAATGCACCTTATGAAGAGAACACGTGACGTGTGGAGAAACCTCGCTCGGGACCAGCTTGTGGGCTGCTGGCCGTGAGCTCAGTGCTCCTGAATAAACAATATACGTTGAACAAGGTGTCTTTAAACAGAAATAACCTCGCACCAAAAACAAGGCTGCATATTGATCGGCTGATGAAAATGTGACCAGAGGCTGGCAGGACCCTACCCTCCTGGTTCTTACGGGCACAGAGGTTCAGAATTTGCTAAGTGAGGATCCACAGTGACATACAATCATAGCAGCTATGAAGACGAGAATCAACTGCATCATGTATAATTTCATAGACACACGAATTACACATACGAGACAAATATAATGATGTCCTTTCCCACCTAAAACCCCATCCATTTATGAAGAGGACTATTTATGATTCTGTTTTCCATCTTTATTGTTGTGAAGGAGAAAGACATCGTGAAATGTTACACAAGGTTGGCAGCCTCAGTCTGGGTCAGGCTTATCCTTGGTTAATCTTGTTTAGCAATTCCTCTGTCCATGGAGTCCTCCAGGCAAGAATACAGGAGTGCGTTGCCATTTGTTTCTCCAGGGTCCACCCGACCCAGGTTTGAACCCACATTTGCTGCACTGCAGGCAGAATTTTTACTGCTGAGTCATGGGGAAGTCCAGTATAACACACAGATTAGTGTTAGGTCTTCACCTCTATTTCAAGGACACAACCAACTAGTCACGTCACTAGGCTGTCCTTCCAGGAGGTAGCACAGAACACAGCTCTGTGTGTGGTCCGTCTCCGAGCCTGGAGCAGTGACGAGTCCTCTCTATGAAGACGACAGTCACTGCAGGTTCGAGACAGGCTAGTTTCTGTCCTGGGTTCTGTCAGAGTCTGGTAAAGGCCATGGGCTTCTTTATCTAAACACACAAGTGCGCAGACCCACACGGTTTTACACACATTTTCTGAAGCATCATAAACTGCCCAAAGCACCTCCATTCCCTTAGAAACAGTCCTGCATCCCAGAGTAGGAATCACGGAGGCTGAGTAAAGCGGGCACACGAGCCGCCGCGCCGCAGACCTCCGCTCTGGCCCTCTCGCCTCCGGGCCTGGCCCTGCGTGAAGCCCCCTGAGCTCCCCGTCACCCTCTGACCGGAGCCAGCTGACCGCACCCCAGCCTCTGTCCCCTGGCCGGCCCTCTCATCGCTGGGATTCAGCAGGTTCGTCAACTATATACGCTCACGGGGCTCCAGGGGCCGTGGTCTGAGGGAGCAGGTTGCAGACACATCAGCCCAAACACGCCTGCACCCGCCTCACCGGTGAACCCACCACCGCTCACGGGAGGGGGGCGCCTGGCCTGGGGGCAGCGCCTGACCGGGGCCTGACTGACGCAGGCCCTGCCCTTGCGGCGAGAGCCTGGCTTCCTCCCTGAAAGAGCCAGGGCTCCTGACGGGACGTGCTGATGACGCTCGGGCTTCAGGCCTGCGGGGAGGACCCCACGGGACGACGCGTGTGGACAGCACCCGCCGTGGTCCAGGCCCCGGGCCGCTCACCTCTCAGCGTCCGGCCCCACAGGCAGCGGCTGCGTGGCTGCAGCCCGTCTACAGCGGCCTTTCAGGCCTCATGGTCAGGCATCTTTTCAGCAGCAATTCTTTCTTCTTAAGTGAATGATCCTTTATTTTATATATATATATATATGTGTGTGTGTGTGTATGTATATATACACACATATATATATGTATATACATATTCACTATTATGTACTGACATATAATAAGTGTGAACCATGTATAATAATAAAAAATTAGATTTAAAAATGCTTGTTTTATCTATGTTAGTTGTTCAGGTGTGTCTGACTCTTTGCAACTCCGTGAACTGGTAGCCCACCAGGCTCCTCTGGCCATGGGATTCTCCAGGGGAGAATACTGGAGTGGGCTGCCATCCCCTTCTCCAGGGGACCGTCCCTATCCAGGGATCGAAGCCATGTCTCCTGCATTGCAGACGGACTCTTCACCATCTGAGCCACCCGGAAGCCCAGAAAGGGCCTGAAGACGTTATAAATGCTCGCGCCCATTGTGCTACAGTTGCACGTCAGCTCAGCAGGGCCTAAAATTATTTTATCTGCAAACAGTACAGAATTTCTCTTTTGAAATGCATTAAGGATATTTTTAAATGAGGAAAATATCTTTAAATATGACATTATTTTTTAAAATCTAGCCTATTTCTTAGCTCAATTTATATTGATACTTGATTTTAAGAACTCTCATAGTTGAAAAGATACATCACAAAGACACTCATCTAAAAATGGAAGAGTAACTTCTATATTGGCTACTGTACCTAAATCATGATACTTATTTTTCAATTATTTCTATGGGTTAGGCCAAGATTTTTATGAAATTCAACTGATCAATTTCCATTGATCCCAAATGCCATAATTTGCTCTTGCAAACCAACCAGAAGGTATTAAATATATATTTAAACAGATGAATTCAAAACCCACTGAAATGATTTATTTTGACAAATTAAAAAGATTGCTTAAGGATTTTTGTTTGCAAATTTTTGAAAAGGGTAAATTTGAGTTTTTAACATTTCATATATCATTTACAGCAAAAAATTTTAAAATAACATAACAATGACAATATTTCTGAATTTTCATTTTCAAATACTCTCTCCAAAGTACAAGCGAAAACTGAAAGTGTTAGTCACTCAGCCGTGTCCAACTCTTTGCGACCCATGGACTATAGCCACGAGGCCCCTCTGTCCATGGGATTTCCCAGGCAAGAATACTGGAGTGAGTTGCCATGTCCTTCTCGCCTCTATTTAAAGACATTCTCACTAAACATTAGAATGCCATCTTTGCTTTCAAGCAAGACTAAATGCATTTTTTTTTTTCACAAATAGCTGCTGGTCCCGTGCTTACTCAGCCCCTGTCCTCACGCACACATGACACGTTTGGAGCACGTGTCGTTTTATAAAAGAACAGTTTAGTGAAAATTTAAGGCTGACAACATTCAGAATCTGACCATAAAAGCAAGCAGACATCTCTGTGGTACAAGCAACGTTGACACTAGTGCTCCATTTCATCACAAACTATTACGAGATACTGCAATATAGTTTGTAAATCTATTTACTGAGAGCCTCATAACTGCAATACGGAGGAAAATGCCAAAAGCCAGCGGAAGCCTGCGAGTCCCAGTTTCGAGCCTGCATTTCACGCTGCTGTTTGCCTGCAGAGACCACACGTGGAACGCGGACCTCTGGGGGCCTCGTGGCACCTGACGTATGGAAGGGGGGTGTGTGTGCCCAGACAGCAGAGCTGAGTGCAGTTATTGACTTTAATACAAGTCTCACAGCCCAGCACCGTGTGAGTCCTCTGAAACACAGGCATCCTGCTTTGAACACCAATTCCTAGATTCCCACATCAGTGTTCCAACTCCCCCAAAATGACGTACTCCATAAGCAAGGATCAGTTTATAATTTAGGAAGGTTAGTGAGTGCCCAGTTTAACCCACTGTGTCTTAAGTTATGAACAAAAGGCACTATATATAAATTTTAAAATTATATATATGTGTATATATATATACATGCCCTACTCTAGGGAATCTTCCCCACCCAGGGATTGAATCCTTGTCTCTTATGCCTTCTGCACTGGCAGACAGATTCTTTACCACAAGTGCCACCTGGGAAGCCCTGTATAGTGTTATATATGTATACAAAATTTTTATACACACATACACTTTAATTTTAATTTCTACAACCCCCCCACCCCATTGCTTGGTAAGTATAACTATTATTTTAGTTTCATGGGTGGAATTAGTATTAGTCAGTAATACCATGCTTGGATAAATCAGATATTTACCTTTCCCTTCTCTCTATTTAACTTTCCCATCATCTATAAGTAATCTTAACATTCAGCTCAGTTCAGTTGAATTCAGTCGCTCAGACACTTAATGTTAATAGTCAAAATTTCTCCAGTACCACGTACTGCAGTCTCTGGTTACACTCACAGACTATCATACACAGGTCAGCAAACTTTGAAGCACAAAGATCTTGCAATTTTCCACCAAAGGGCTGATGCTCCTTTCTGCCCCCAAAGCTGATGAAGTCACCTGCACCCCATGAGGAGGCCCAGTGCTGGGCGGCCTGGGGAAGCAGAGGTCCTCGGGTGAGAGTCTACTATCTATCTGCTCTGACCTCTCTTCTGTGACGGGAATAAAGGGAAATACACATGGAAAATACACAGGACTTCCCTTGTGGCTCAGCTGGTAAAGAATCCACCTGCAATGCAGGAGATTTGGGTTCGATCCCTGGGTTGGGAAGATCCCCTGGAGAAGGGAAAGGCTACCCACTCCAGTATTCTGTCCTGGAGAATTTCATGGACTGTATAGTCTGTGGGGTCACAAAGAGTCGGACACGACTAAGCGACTTTCACTTTCACTTTTCACACATGGCAAAAGAGAATAGAGAACAGTGGGCTTTACACTCTCATCAGCTGGAGACTTAATGGGGTAAAAGAACTAAAACATGAATTAAGGGAAGGGGACTCTTGCTCCCAGCAAAGATGGGGTAACAGAGACTGGACTTACCTTCCCATCAGAAACCACCAAGAACAAAATCACCAACAGACAAGTCACACGAAACAACGGCTCTCAAGACACTGGGCATTAGTCATTCAAGGCGCATCGTCCCCGAGAGGATGACAAGACAGGGGTCCTGAGCGTCCCACGTCTGTCCTGAGTATCCCGCGTCTGTCCTGAGAGTCCCGCGTCTGTCCTGCGAGAGTCTGCAGGATGCTGGAGCGGGGAGGGGTCCAGGAGGAGCCCAGGGGACTCCTCGGGGTCAAGGAGACAGAGCTGAGAGTCCAGGGTCCCCAAGAAGGTCAGAGCTGTTGGGACAGTGCCCTGGGGAGGAGGGAGCCCCCCAAAGAGCCCTGGGAGTGGGCAGAGCACCCCCAGGGTGCTCACTAGGGGGGTGACTGTTGCAAGTCTGAGGAAACACCCTGAGGCTCAGGGGAGCACACACTCAGGGCAGGAGTGAGGCTGCCCCCATCTGCTCAGGTGTCAGACCTCAGACCTCACAGACATCGGGTCAAGGACTCAAAAAATGTTGACTTAATTGTGAGGAATAATTGGTCATACACTGAATATTGCTTAGATGGTGCCTGAAAAAAATTAAAAGCAGATTCTGACGGATCAAATAGTAACTTTACTGTTTACAAAAGCAAAGCTCAAAAATATTTCTAAAAGTGAAAATGTGTCCTGCACTCAAGAAGGCAGAAATCCACAATATTTAGGGTTTTGCTAAAGTTACTGAGCATGGAAAGAAGTGGAAAAGTAAAATTCATAGTGAAGAGAAAAGCCAATCAAGTCAAACTATGGCAGAACATGGATATTAGAATTACCAGACAAGGACGATAAACAATAATTACAATTGTATTCCATGTATTTAAAAAGTTAACTTGAGGCAGTGGATTAAAAAAAAACACTTGAATCATACCTCTACAAATAAAAGCTACAGTGTCAGATATGATAAGTGTACTTATCATGGATGGAATAAATGACAGATTGTCCTTGAAGAATGAAAGATTAGTGAATTTGAAGAGACAGCAATGAAAACTATCCAAAATGAAACACACAGAGAAAGAGAAAAAAGAATTTAAAAACACATACAAAACACTTCTAGTGGCCTAACAGACAGGTAACTGGAATAACCAGAGGAAAGGAGAGAGACAGGGAGCCAAAAAAAGGGAGGTTAATGATCTAACATTGTCCAAATCTGACGACCACTTCAAACCCATAGATCCAACAAAATCCAAGCACAAGAAACACAAAGAGAATTGCATACAGTAAATAAGAATCAAATTGCTCAAAACCAGTGATACACAGAAAAATTTTAAAGGCAGACAAAGAGAAAAATAGTATGCTATATATATAGCATCCAAAAACTTCAATAAGACAAGAGAATACCATCTCTAAGTTCTTAAAGGAAAAATAATTCAGTTAACCTAGAATTACCCAGGGAAAAGATCTTTCAAAAATGAAGGTAAAATAAAGACTTTTTTAGACATGTAAAGGCGGAAATAGTATATATCATCAGCAGACTGGACCAGCAGGGAATATTAAGGAAATTCTTCAAGCAGAAGGAATCTAATATCAGGTGTGGATCTCCACAAGGTGACAAAGAATGTCAGACATGCTTTCATCTATCATCTATCTATCGGATTATTGATAATAGTTTTTTCATTATTTAAATCTTTTTACAATTAATGACAGAGGAAGCACAAGCTGGAATCAAGATTGCCGGGAGAAATATCAATAACCTCAGATATGCAGATGACACCACCCTTATGGCAGAAAGTGAAGAAGAACTAAAGAGCCTCTTGATGAAAGTGAAAGAGGAGAGTGAAGAAGTTGGCTTAAAGCTCAACATTCAGAAAACTAAGATCATGGCATCTGGTCCTATCACTTCATGGCAAATAGATGGGGAAACAGTGGAAACAGCAAGAGACTTTATTTTTCTGGGCTCCAAAATCACTGCAAATGGTGATTGCAGCCATGAAATTAAAAGACACTTACTCCTTGGAGGGAAAGTTATGACCAACCTAGACAGCATGTTAAAAAGCAGATACATTACTTTGTCAACAAAGGTCTGTCTAGTCAAGGCTATGGTTTTTCCAGTGGTCATGTATGGATGTGAAAGTTGGACTATAAAGAAGGCTGAGCGCCGAAGAATTGATGCTTTTGAACTGTGGTGTTGGAGAAGACTCTTGAGAGTCCCTTGGACTGCAAGGAGATCCAACCAGTCTGTCCTAAAGGAGATCAGTCCTGGGTATTCACTGGAAGGACTGATGCTGAAGCTGAAACTCCAATCCTTTGGCCACCTCATGAGAAGAGTTGACTCATTGGGAAAGACCCTGATGTTGGGAAGGATTGGGGGCAGGAAGAGAAGGGGACGACAGAGGATGAGATGGTTGGATGGCATCAACTCAATGGATAGGGGTTTGGGTAGACTCTGGGAGTTTGTGATGGACAGGGAGGCCTGGCGTGCTGAGGTTCATGGGGTCGCAAAGAGTTGGACATGACTGAGCGACTGAACTGAACTGAAACAAAAATAATAATGTGGTGTGTCATTTATAACATATGCAAAACTTTGTGAACCATAGTACCAAGGGCATATGGGGTGAAACAGAAGTATATATCATAAGACTTGTATATTACATGTGAGGTGGTACAGTATCATTTAATGGTAAATTATAAAAAGGTAAAATGTATAAATCCAAAGCCACAGACAGAAAAGAATCTGCCTGCAATGCAGGAGACCCAAGTTCGATCCCTGGGTTGGGAAGATCCCCTGGAGAAGGGAGTAGCTACCCACTCCAGTATTCTTGCCTGGGAAATCTCATGGACAGAGGAGCCAGGCGGGCTACAGTCCATGGGGTTGCAAAGAGTCAGATATGACTGAGCATCTAACACTTTCACTTTCAAGGCTACAACTGATATAATACCTATTACAAAATATTTATAGTTAATAAGACATAAAAGGAAATAAAATAGAATCCTCAACCCAAATAAGGCAAAAATTAGGACAAAGGGAACAAAGAACAGATGGAATAAACAGAGAACATGAAGCAAGATGGTAGATTTAGATCTAAATATATTAATAATCACATTAAATCTAAATAGGCTAAAGACAAAAATAAAAAGGCAGAAGTTGTTGAATTAGATTAAAAAAGCAAGCCCCAACTCTATGCTATCTACAGAAAGACACTTCATATATAAAGACAAAAATAGGTTAAAATAAAATGATGAAAATGATATAGCATGTTAATGCTAGTGAGAAAACGGCAGGAGTGACTATGTTAAAACAAAGTAGCTTGTGGAGCAAGGAATATTATCAGAGGCAAAGAAGCTCACTTTATAATCATACATTAATAAACAGACAGCAACCCTAAACACCTATGCACCTAATAACCAAGCTTTAAATCACATGAAGCAAAAACGGACAGAACTGCAACAATAGATAGACAAATTCACAATTTTTTCAACACTTCTTTCTCAACTGTAGAACAAGCAGACAGAAAATCAGCAAGGACATAGTTTTGAACACCACCATCAACCAGCTACCCAGAACCGACATGTACAGAACAGTCCAACTGACGACAGGAGAAAACGTATTTTATTTTTTCCAAATGTGCATTGAACATTTACAAAGTAAAGCAAATTCTGGGGCATAAGACCACTCTCAAAAAATGTTAAAGGGTTCAAGTTATAGCATAGCCTCTGGCTACAGTGGAATTAGGAGGAAATTAATAATAGAAGGTTATTTCTAAAATCTACAAATATTTAGAAATTAAATAACCAATGGATCAAATAAGAAATAAAAAGAAATATCTGAGAATATTTTGAACTGGATGAAAGACAAAAAAAAAAAAAGAAAATACCCCACAACACACTGATTTGTGGGTTGCTGCTAAAGCAGGGCTTGGGGAGGCTGGTGGCACTAAATGCATACGGCGGGAAAGAGTGCAGGTTAATGACTTCAGCTCCACCTCAAGCAACTAGAAGGAGAAAAGCAAATGAAACTCAAAGTCAGTGGAAGAAGGGAAATTATAAAGATCAGAGCAGAACTCAGTGAAACAGAGAAGAGGAAATGAATGGAGAAAAATACATGAAATCAAAAAGTTGTCCTTTGATGAATAAAATTGATAAATATCCAGTGAGGCTTATCATAAGAGACAGAGAGAGATAAAAGAGAGAGAAACAGAGAGAGAGATGAGAGAGAGTGGGGCGGTAGATAATTAATTACAAATATGGTTAGGGAGAAAAATACAGAGTACACACACATTAAAATATAGTAAAGGAACATCATGGACAACCTTAGCCAATCAATTCAACAATTTAGATGAAGTGGAAACATTTCCTTCAAAGATACAAACTACTAAGTTTATTCAAGAAGAAATAGATATCTTAGATAGGCTATACATAAATTTTAAAAATTACATTATTGTTAAAAACGTTCCCACAAAGAAAATTCAGGTCCAGATGGCTTCACTGATGAATTGTACCAAACATAAAGAAATAAATAATGCCAATCATACACAAATTTTTCCAGGAAATGTAGAAGAAGGGAATACCTCTCATTCATTCTGTGATTCAGAATTCCGTGTATCACAAAGTCTGATAAAGATATTACATGATAAGAGAAACACAGAGAATCATGAACAGATGCGGAATTTCTAACCAAAATTTAACGAAGTGAACTCACGGTATAAGATATATCATAACCATGTGGGTTTAAGTCAAGGTTAGTTTAACATTTGAAAACCCACTGAAGTAACTCACCACAAATACACAAAAAAATAAAAATAAGCCACATTATCATCTCAGTAAATACAGAAAAACCATATGACAATATCCAGCATGCATTTCTGATTAAGATTGCAAACTAGGAATAAAAGGGAACTTCTTCAACATAGTGCATCTACTTAAAATCTGTGGCTTAATGTATCCCTAAGATCATGAAAAAGAAGGATTCTCCTATTATCACTTCTAATAGGCATTATACTGGGCATTTCAACTGGACTGACGAAGAGAAAGGAAAACTGTATTAGTAGGTGACATCATGGCATACATAGAAAATCTGATAGAATCTACAAAAATGCTAGGAGAACAAATAAATTCAGCAAGGGAGCAGGACAAGTTCAATGTTGAATTCAACTTTAATTCTCCGTGCTGGCAATGGACATTCAGAAATTGAAATTATAGTAACTGCCATAGACTCAAAACTGTTAAACGTGTAGGTAGACACCCGACAGTGATCTTATTGCAGGATCTATACACTGACAGTTTAAAAAAAACAATCCTAGGGAAGTTAACGAGGACCTACATAAATGCAGAAATATATCATGCTTGTGTTCAGAAGATCCAGTATTTTTAATATGGCAATTCTTGCTGAATTTTTCCATAGATACAGTTCCAATGCACTCTCAATCAAAATCCTAGTAACCATTTGCCAAACAAATTGCAACCTGATTCTGAAATCCACATGTGAGAGGAAAGGCACGAGATCAGCCAAAGCAATGCTGCAGAAGTTAATCACCTGATTTCAATACGTATTATAGCGCTACATAATCAATACAGCACAGCGCTGACATAGACATGCTGCCCAGCAGGGCGCAATGAGAGTGCAGAAAAAGACACACCGGTGTGAGGACAGCTGATCATTGACTAAGATGAAAAGGCAAAAGGATACTCTTTTCAAGACATAACCATAATAAAAATAACCACAATAAAAAATTAAATCAACTTTGATCCATACCTTGCATCATAAATAATAAAAATAGGTTATAAACCCACAGTAAAGTATGAAGCATGAAGAGTCCTAGAAGAAAACACAAGATCTTTCTTTGAGTCAGCACATATTTTTAGTTAGAATAGCAAATGTACAATCTATAAAAGAATATATTCTTAATTCAGACTTCATTAAAATGAAAAGTTCTTTTCCTCAAAAGGCACAGTTGAGAGAAAGAAAAGGTAAACCACAATCTGGGAGAAAATATTTGCAGATCATATGAAAGACTTGCATCTAGAATACATGAAGGACACTTAACTCAATATAACAAGCACCCATCCCAATTAAAAAAAAAAAAAAGGAAATGATTTGAACAGATTTTTACTAAAAGAGACATGTGGATGACAAATAAGCACATGAAAGTCTATGTTATGGAGCACGTGTGGAGTTTGCGTTACATCAATGATAACTTATCTGCTAAAACAAGAGGAGTTGGTCAAGCAGCAGGAAGAGCCAGTGTGGACGCTCAGCTTTGTCTCCAGGGTCTGTCCCTCCTCTCCTTTCAAAGACCTGAGACATTCACTACGCGGGCTCACGGCGGGCACGGGGTGATGGAGCTCCAGCTCCTCTAACAGTCTTGGTCGGTGAGAGGTTGGGTGAATGTGCAGATGAAGAGGGGAGGCCTTCCCCTCCACAGTGTGAGATAAAAAGCGCGCAGACACGACCCCCTGAGAGACATCACTGCATGACAGAAGACACGTGGTCAAGGGGAAATAAGCCCTCTCCTCTCAGGGCAAGGAAGGCATGCTGAGTCAGGAGGGCGCCGTCCCACTGGGAAGCGTCCAGGTAAGCGGAGGGCTGGGGGCCGTGGAAACAGTCTTAGGGTTTGGCTCAGAGAGCCCTGGGGGCGGCTTCTCCTTCCGGGGGCCCAGAGGAAAGCTCTGTGCAGAAGCTCCTGACGTGTTCAACAGCTAATCTCACAGGCACTTTCGTGCAGTCTAAGCCTGATGACTGTTTCTAGCTAACTGAATTCAGGTTTAGATTTTCATAAGGATTGGCATCATTAAGTCTGATGCGGGCGGAGAAAAATCCCGTTCAGGGCTTGCAGGGGATGCAGAAGGTATCTGAGGCCCCTGTTTGGGGACTGGCCTGTCCCAAAGCCATCGTGTCCAGCCACAGCCACTGAGAAAAAGGTAGTAGAATGGGAAACATGATACTATTACTGAATAATGGCATGGGGAGAGGAGAGGGGGGTGGAGAGAGAAAGGAAGGACCAGATTCCCCCCACCAGAGAAGTTCTTTCATCTTTAGTTTTCCTGAGACAGAAACTCCGTTTCTGCAAGTGTGTAACCTGTAACCCCTTCTCCTTTGTTAACTAAATGGTAATAAGATTGTGCTGCGCTCAGTCACTGGTCATGTCCAACTTTTCGACCCCATGGACTGTAGCCCACCAGGCTCCTCTGTCCATGGGGATTCCCCAGGCGAGAATGCTGGAGTGGGTTGTCATGCCCTCCTCCAGGGGATCTTTCCAAACCAGGGATTAAACCCAGGTCTCCCGCATTGCAGGTGCATTCTTTACCATCTGAGCCAGCAGGGAAGCCCTGCTTACAATAAACACACCTTGAAATATAAACAGCTTAGGGAGATAGGCACTAAAGGAGAAATTTCAGATGAAAAAGTCTTGAATTTCCCAAAAAGTAGAGGTCTAACGACAATTCCTGGGAAGAGCATTATAGCCCTTTTGTAAGGGTGCCCAGCACTTCTTGTAGACTCTGCCCTACATGCCTGGGCAGCAGCAGGCAAGCCCCTGGACAGCACACAAACTTATATGTGCGTTGTATGAGAAGTATGAGAAGAAGTATGCGACAGACAAACTGGGGCTTCCAACTGTGCCTGCAGTCAGTCAGGTAACATTTTGCGCTGTCTTCTCTGACGTCAGCAGCATGAGACCTTTCCTAAACTTTCACTGCTGTTCTTGCTGTTCAGTCACTGAGTCGTGTCCGACTCTTTGTGATCCCATGGACCGCAGCATGCCAGGCATCCCTGTCCATCACCAAGTCCCAGGGCTTGCTCAAACTCATGTCCATCCAGCCATCTCATCCTCTGTCATTCGCTTCTTCTCCTGCCTTCAATCTTCCCCAGCATCAGGGTCTTTTCCAATGAGTCAGCTCTTCGCATCAGGTGGCCAAAGGATTGGAGCTTCAGCTTCAGCATCAGTCCTTCCAAAGAATATTCAGGGTTGATCTCCTTTACAATTGACTGGTTTGATTTCCTTGCAGTCCAAGGGACTCTCAAGAGTCTTCTCCAACACCACAGTTCAAAAGCATCAATTCTTCGATGCTCAGCCTTCTCCATGGCCCAACTCTCACATCCATACATGGCTACTGGAAAAACCATAGCTTCGACTAGACGGATCTTTGTTGGCAAAGTAATGTCTCTGCTTTTTAATATGCTGTCTAGGTTGGTCATTGATTTTCCCCATCTATTTGCCATGAAGTGATGGGACCGGATGCCATGAGCTTGGTTTTTTGAATGTTGAGTTTTAAGCCAGCTTTTTCACTCTCCTCTTTCACCTTCATCAAGTGGCTCTTTAGTTCTGCTTTGCTTTCTGCCATAAGGGTGATGTTGTCCACATACCTGAGGTTATTGATGTTTCTCCTGACAACCTTGATTTCAGCTTATGCTTCATTCAGTCCAGCATTTTGTATGATGTACTCTGCATATAAGTTAAATAAGCAGGGTGACAATATACAGCCTTGATGTATGTTTTCTTCCCATTGTACTGTAAGGAATACTGAACTTTGGGGTTATGAAATACACATATATGCATATGTATAGAATATGGATTGGCCAAAAATACAGTTCAGATTTTGTCATAAGGTCTTTGGAAATACAATATATTTGTTATTTTTGCTGTTCAGTCACTAAGTTGTACCCAACTCTTTCCAAACCCGTGGACTGCAGCACACTAGGCTTCCCTGTCCTTCACTATCTCCCGGAGTTTGCTCAAAGTCATGTCTATTGAGTCAATGATGTAACTTTTAATATTGCATATCTTATATAATATTTAACATATTTTATATAAATAAAATATTAATATAAACTACATAGGCTATATAAGATTATAGTACATTTTAGAGCATCAAAACTTAATGAGGAAGAGTTCAGTATCATTTTAGAAATATGTTTCTGTATCCCATATTTTCCTCAAGTTACAGATTTACGAACTTGAGTTAGGTATTTTGCACATGTGTCTGTAAGGAGAGAGGAGATGCAGCAGCGGTCCCTTCTCGCTCATGAGACCACCTCAGTGACAGGTCAGGGAGGGCGAAGCTGAACAGGGACACACAGCTTTCTTCAGTTTCCCCATCTTCTGGAGAGGCGGGACCTCACACTCCACGATACCCACTTACACTTTTAAATAAAACTTTGTCATGCCGAAATCCTAATGGGATCTAATGGCAACAGAATGTAAAACATCAGGTTTTTTTCCCCGAAATAATTCTTACAGTTGACATTTTAAAAATGATGTTGGAAATGGTCATAAGTCAGGCAGATTTACAAGACAAAGTACAGACCTAAAAAGCAGTGTCTTTCGTTGTACAGAGACTACAGGCCTCCTCCCGTCCACCCAGAGGGAACGGTCCCCACGCCCTGCCCAGCAGGAGGGCGGGGTGGCGGGAAGCACGTGGCCTCCCCTGCCCCATCCCTGACCAGCGGAGGACAGCCAGCCCTGGGAAGGTGTCTGGGCTGAGCTGGCAGCCCCTGAGTCTCCAGCCTCTACGGTGGGCCACCTCTGAAGACCACAGCTGAGACCAGACAAGTAAAGATAATAATGGATGAATGTGTTAGAAGAGCTGAACAAGACCAAGTGCCAGCCCCTCCATATCTTTCGTATTAAAACAGACCTCCTTCAGGCTGCTTTGTAAGATAAAGTTCCTCTATTAAAGGTAATTTGAAAAAAAAGAAATTTAAGTGCATTTATTTATTTTAAAGTTAAATCAGGCACAAATGAAGTCAGATTGATAAACTTTAACATTTCTTCTACAAAGAGTATTCAACATTTTTTGGTTTAAAAACTAATTCTTGATTGGTTCCATAATGCCATGTGGCATTAAGCATTTCCAAAAAAAAAAAAAGGTGACTTATTAGATTGCAGGACATTTTTAATGTTTAAATTATTTTCCCCACATGTTCAACTATATTCTTTCATGCACTTTTGCAAGACTTCATAGGCAAATTTCTATCTTTGCAAGACAGGATTCAAAAAGCAACTAGAAATTCAAAGTCCGAAGCCTATTTTGCACTTAGCTTTCAGGTGGGAAAGGTATCCTCCCTGCCTGTTTTGTTTCTTTATTTTCATTTTGGAATGGTTTCTGGTTTTTTTGTTTGCTTTTTTCTTAGTTTAAAAAAAAGAGAGAGTTTTAAGGAAAAGCTTTGCAAACACAGGAAGGCTCCATATGAAAACAAGCTCGCAGTTGAAACTACGCTACCTTCAGCCTACCCCAAGTGGGTCTATGATGGAAGACTTTGCCGCAAGTCGGACTCACTCATCAGGTCAAGGATGGTGTGACCCTGGCAGAGTTCTGTGACTTTGAGTTGAGAGGTGAGGTGTGTCTGATGTGTGATGCCCTTGTAAGATGACTATCACCTAAACATGCCTTTGGGAAGGAAGTGTAACGAATAGAGAAGAGTCATTTAAGGAGAACAAGCCAGTTCGAGAAGAAATTCCAGTGAACTGAATCTTCTGCCTTCATTATAAGGAAATGTTCCATGCAAAGCCCCTCCCTCCTTGCCTCTCACAGGGCCGTCAGCGCTCTTCCTTATTTAAAAATAGAAGGCGTCATAGCAACAGATGGCAGCCCGGAAAAGGAGTCCAGCCCAGACTCTCTAACAGACAGCAAAGGATGAAGGTTGATGGGATCCCTGCTCACTGTGCAGAATTAGGGTCCCTGAAAGATGGGGAGAAGTAGGTGGCTATAGCACTGCTCATTTCTAATTTTAAGTGTCTGCAGGTGAGAAGGGAGGGACCCGGGGCAGTGTCGTCTACGTTTCCACCAAGAAGATCAATAAGGACACGCCTGAGAGCCCTGAGGAAGGTCCCAGACCACGCAGTCAGAAGGCCAGGGTCTGCTGTGCCCTCCCGGATTCCTCATCAACGATCACACCAGAGGCCCTGTGCTGCCATGCCGCACCAGGCCCGCAGATCACTCAGCTGGCCCTGCCCAGGCGTCCTCCTCCTTCTGTTAGAGCTGAAAGGTTTCTCCACAGTCTCCTGGCCTCACACCAGATCTGCACTCTCACCATGAGCTGACGCCCCGAGTCTGCCCTTGCCTTAGCCTCCCTCGGCCCCTTGATCAGTCAGAAGCCCCCCTCTGCTTCCACTGGCTGTTGGGGGTGGTCAGCCCGGGAAGGAGGCAGGCTCACCCTCCCACCCTTGCTGCCAGCGTCTGAGTGACTGGTGGGAGCAGATGTCGGGACTCTCCCGCTTCTGGAAGCTCCCAAGGTGATTCTCTGGGCACCTGCCACCCAGCCTCCTTCCACCCGACTCCCACCTCCAGCTCCACCTGCAGCCCCAGCCATTCGCCCTCCTTTCTGGTGGGGAATCTCGAAGCTCTGTCATGACCTTCCTCGACTTGTTTCCATAACTGCAAGCGCAGATGTTATGAAGAGTCCCTTTGCTGCCCTTTCTCTGGTGGCAGGAGGGAATAACATCCGGATTCCTCATAGAACCCCAGGAAGGGGCGTGGTCAGCTCAGGGGAGACACGGTCTGCTCACGAGAAAGTGAGCTCCGGGGTGGTGGGGCCTGGCCAAGTCAGAGGTCAGACGTCAGAGGTCAGGATGGAGCAGATGCTGTTGTTTCTCCCTGCAGTTCCCTCTTGCCACCACACATGTGTACACACATGTGCAGTCACATGTGTGCACACAACACACACACAACACACGGATGTGCACACAACACACACGTGTACTCACATGCACACATGTGCACTCACACACACCCATGTGCAGTCACACACACACCCATGTGCAGTCACAAATGTACACATAATACACACATACACTCACAGATGTGCGCACAACACATGAACACAACACACACATGTGCACGCACAGCTGTGCACACAACACACTAACAGACACACAGGGACACGTGTGTTCACACCCCACGGCAGACCTGAGAGCCCACACTGCTGGCATATAGCCTTCCCGGGGACAAACAGGCTCAGAGGCGGTTTGTGCAGGTTTGAGAGACAGAGAACCCTGGGGCGGGGAGGCGGAGCTGGGGGACCTGGAGGCAGGGAGGAGCTCGGGCTCGGGGGATGCGGGGCTGGCAGGGGCGGGTGCAGGGGGGTGGCCGGCACTGGAGGTGCCCCCCGTGGAGGCAGAGCGGACAAGGAGGGTCCCGCCGCCCCGGCGTCTGCTGGAGCACCGCGCCGGAAGGAGCACCGCGCCGGAAGGAGCACCGCGCCGGAAGGAGCACCAGCGAGCGCGCAGCAGCTCACCGGTGTGAGCCAAGGAAACACGTCCTGGCGAGCCTGGGTCTCCGCACCGAGACAGTCCCCGCACCGCACAGACACCGGCGGGGGAATAAACACAGCCTGTCTGCGTGCACATCCAAGCAGAGCAGGGCATCACAGCACAGGCCCCCAGAGCCTGCCCTCCAGGCGCCGAGCAGCCTTGGGAACCGGGTGACAGAGGGGTCCCGAGTTGGGAAAAACCCCGGGAGGAGGATGCGAGCCGGGTGCGGGAGGGAGGACGCGGCACGGGCCTGAGGAGCGGCCCGGACTGAATTTAGATAAAAGCTGAGCGACTCGGCCAGCGCCTCCCGCCTTCCTGCCAGCTGCGGGGCTCACACTGACCTTGGGATCGCTTTCCAACCGCTTGCCTGAAGACACCCAAACAACAGGCCGATCCCCTTCCAATCAGTGGAGGAGAGTCGGGGTTGGAGGGAGGAGGCTGGTGGGTGAGGGCGACAGACGAGACTTGATCTCGGTTTGACAGGCACCCTGCAGGCCCGCGGGGCCCCGCACGTGCAGGGCCATCTACAGGGCCCGAGAAACCCGCGGCCTCGGGATTCGGGCGGGGTCAGCAGCGGACGCGCCCCGCACGTCCTCATCTGCTGACAAGCCTGCGCGGCGGCAGGGTCTGCGTGCTGAGCCTTCCTCCTTCCCAGCGTGTGCTCCCCACCGCGCGGGCGCTGGTTGTCCAGGCTGACGTCCCCCACGGAGGCAACGTCTGATGCAGGTGCTTGACTAGCACGTGCGGACTAAGGACACGAATTAAAGGAGTCCCAGAGGAGGCTCACGACAGAACAACGTCCCCCAAAGCAGCGCGTCGAGCTAAGTCTGAAAACGAGAGGGAGGCTCTGCTGTTTGTCCAGCCTTCCGTGCTGCCCGCTCCGCACCGGGCACCCGTCTGGGCTTAGCGGGCCCTCGGGACAACCTGGGAGGTGGGAGTCCTACCGGCCACATCCACCAGGGGGGAGCTGCGTGCCCACTCAGAGAGTAAGGAGCGGGGAGGGCCTGGACGTGCACTGGCCTGGGTCCAGACTCCGAGTTTGTGGCCGCTGTGCCCTCAGTCATGACGAGGTGCGAAGTGGCGGGACTGACCACTGGGTCCACTCCTGGTCTTTTTAGCGTCTCATCTGTCTTATCAGTGCCTCTGTCATCCAGGTCCCTGGGGCCACAGGGCAGGGAGAGCCCCAAATAGAGGCCAGAACCCGCTGCTTGAACTCGTTACACACAAACCTCTCAGTAACAACTGTGAGGACTGTTTGGGTAGCTGTCAGAGTGTCTGTCTGCCCATCACATGTGAAAATCAGGAATAGCTGCAGGCACATTCTCAGTGCTGTTTAAGCATCATACATCATGAGTAATAAAATATATGAATTGCATACTGAAATATAAGATTAACGAAAAACAACTTACCTACAACAAAATGCACCCATTTCAAGTGCTCAACTCAAGAGTTCTCAGAAGATCCCCAGAGCCTCACCCAGGGGCTGCGGGCATTTCCAGCCGAGTCCTCACGCTCTCCTACAGGCAGTGTGTCCCGAGTGCCTGTCCTGCTGGGGACCTTTCTGGTGTGAGCGGCCCCACGGCCAGGGTGGAGCGAGCTCCGCGTGGGCCTCTCCAGGGCGTGGCCTCTCTCTACAGCCAGTGGCATCTGCTCTGCCCAAGTGACCTCCCGAGGCCGGCCCAGAGACCCACTCAGCTGGAGGTAGGCTTCCAGGTCCTATTGTAACACCTTGTATCTTCCCGGAAAACACGGGAGGATGTCCTTCCCACGTTGAATAAAAATGGAGGTCATCCTGTGTTCTTTAACTCAGAGCCCGCTTCGTCTCAGAGCTGTAGGTAGGCGCCCTGGCCTCAATGGTTACCAGCCTCTGACTCAGCAGGTCACTCCTTGCTCCCAGGAGTACCCCCCTCTCTTCACTTCCAGGCATCATGGTCCCGGGGGTCCTGGGGGATCCCAGGGGTCCCTCCACCTGAAGGAATGCTGCCCCAGGCTTCCGTGCTGGTCCTTTCTCAGCCCCGACCTCAGGGTGCCAGGGCGTAGCGCTCAGACCTCTTCCCTTCTCTACTTCCTATTTTTTGGCCGATCTCCTCTGGTCTCGGGGCGCTGAATGCCGTCTCTAAACCACTGACTCCCAGAAGCATCCTCCAGGCTGGCCCTTGCCTCTTTAACTCGAGGCCACCCACGTGGCATCTGCGCTCAGCACATAACTGGCATCTCAGACCTCACTGTCCACACTGGGACTCCTGGTGTCCCACAGACGCATGCCTCTGACCGAGCAGCCCACCAGGGTCTAGGACAGGATGGGGCCAGGAGCCCACACGGCCACGAGGAAAGGGCGTGGATGTGCGCTGACCCCGCCCACTCATCAGGCACTGCGCTTCCTGACTCGTGTGTGCTCACTGAATCCTCCAGACATTCTGAAAGCGTGCAGTACTAACTCTGCCTTGGAGCGGAGAAGGTGGGCGCTCAGACACAGTGATGAAGCCGCCCAATGCCACACAGCTCCTCGCGATCGTGAACCCTCAGGACCGGGCCAGCCTTGTCGAGGTGCACACCCGGTCCATCTCTGGGCGAGGGCGGGAGCCGCACCGTCAGCGCTGAACGTCAGAGACAGGGCGGGGCGCCGTCTGCGTGTGTCCTGGCAGGTCTGATAGGGCGGCAGGCGTTTTAGCCTCATAATCGGCTTAAGAGACGTCTGTGCCAGAGAAGAGATTTGCAGTTCCCAAGACGGTGGTGTGGGGAGAGGGATGGACTGGGAGTCTTGGTTGCTAAGGAAGTGGGTGGTGGAGGGGTGGATTGGGAGTTTGGGACTAGCAGATGAAGACTATTATATATAGAATGGATAAACAACATGGCCCTATAGCACAGGGAACTCTATTCAATATCCTGTGATAAACCATAACGGAAAAGTAGATGGAAAAGAATGCATGTATATGTGTCATTGAATCACTTTGCTGGACGTCAGGAATTTACACAACTTTGTAAATCAAGCATACTTCCATAAAACACATTTTTTTTCATAAAATACATTTTTTTTCATAAAATACATTATTTTTAAGAGTACAACTATGTGGAAGTCTATCCTAAGACTTCCAAATCATCAAAGGTGACATATTTAAAAGTTGTGCAACAGGCTTAAAATAATGACTTAACTAGAGGCAGGATTAATTATCACTGGGTTACATTTTAATAGTCAAATGGAAAAGAAACTCAGTAACATCCAGTGAATGGTGTCTTGTCTAAATGACACCAAACATGTTTGATACTGTTGTCCATTAGCAAAAGATTTCTTGCCCAAATCACAGACAGGAAGAATTTTAGAACTGGAAGGGGGATTAGAGACTTTTTTTTGCTTAAATCTTACTTTACAGATATTTAATCTTTGTATAAATGCTTTTTGAGTTGAAAAAAATTAAATCCTTTTAAGCTAAGAATATACATTACAGTCTGGGAACACATTTATCGTCACAAAACATTAAAATAGCCTCCATTTATGTAATTTACTTTTGCGCAAAAAAAAAAAGTTTCAATCTTAATATTACATAGATGAATTGTAAATACGTCATATCATCTGCAAAATGCCTTAAGATTCACAAAATATTGTGTCATTTGAGTCACTTCTTTGGAAGGTAAGCGGTCAGGATTGAATGTTTACCCGGCGGACACAAAAAGAGGCGCGCCAGAGCTTTAGGCGATCACATGAGCAAATCACAGGCAGCTGCGCTGGTCTTTGTGTATATTAACTACATGGCTTATAAACCGGTAGGGCAAGTGCAAGCGAATACCAAGAACTGTGAGCAATAGACAGAGGTGCTGAGTGAAACGTGAAGTCTTCTGAAGCTCCCAGGTAGGCGCCTATTCCCACTCCTCTGCAGAAAGCAGCTCGTTGGGAAAGTGGCGGGGGGTGTCCTGTACCTTCACAAACACATCGGCGTGTGTGCATGTAACACCAGGAGCGCACACACGCACAGGTCTGTGTGAGAGAGAGTTCCTATTTCTAATACGGGAAATGTGTCCAATAGAGATGCATGCTTAACACGGCTTTATATACAAAAGGACCCACAACTCAGTAAGGTTGAATTGAGTTCTTTATATGTAAATAATTGATATATATATGTATATACAATCTTTATTTGCATTTCTAGATCTGCTTCATTTTCCCCCAATGAACAGCATCTCTTTCCATATCTGGATCGATATCCAGTCATCCTCTGTCCTGCATGTGAACACAGCAGTGGTTTCCATGGTTTCATTATGATACATGTAGCACAACAAACATCTTTAGCCATGTATCTTTGGGTTTTGTGAAGGTGTTTCCATGAGATAAATTTTTGTCAACAGAACAGTGAAATCGCCACATCAAAGGACATTCACATTTAACATTTGCCTGACGTTTACCAATTTATCACCGAAAAGATTGCACCAACTTGCACCCCCACAAGCAGGCCGTTGGCACGCAAGCCCTTTGTGCTCCTGACAGGAGGCTCCCGGTGCAAGGAGCGTCCATGCCGCGCATTCACGCAGTGGTGAAGGGCGTAGGCAAGGCGCTGTCTGAGGTTCTGACCCTCAGCAGCTGCAAATGCCACACAGCCCTCCCAGGTGCGCACACCCAGTCCCGTTTTCAGCTCATCTGGAAGCCCGGGGACTTCATCTTGTCCCGCTAAGGAGGAGTGGAATCTGAATTTGGACCCAGGCTTATTGCCTCTGGAGCCCCTGTCTTTTCATGACAATGTGATGCATTATCTCAGTTAAAACAGGAAAACCAGGCTTACAAACCTGTGAATTAAAAACTCCTTGGAGAAAATTTGTTTTAAAGTCCTTGATGTTCTTTGGCATGGACTCGTGCCCGGCATTGTTTATTTCACTTTTAACTGTTATATGCCCGGCATAGCTTTGACTCCCTCCTCTAAATCCCATCTTGGGTTCTACAGTGACCCGCCAGCAGACGGAGCCTCGTGATTCTTCGGACGCTTTTATATGGTGAGTGGTGATTTATCAACTTGAAAAATCAGGCGATTGACTTTGTTTTATAACTGAACACTGTATTTATAGAAATGATAAGGAAAATCAGACTGCTGTTTGAGCCTGTGATAATGGTGAAAAACAACTTGGAGGGTGCTGAATGAATTCAGCTCTCAGCAGCATGGTTTTCCCACTTCTTAGCACTTTGAAGAGCTTCCCTGGGGGGCTCAGATGAGAAAGAATCCACCTGCCAATGCAGGGAAGCTGGATTTGACCCCTGGGTTTGGAAGACCCCCTGGAGAAGGGAATGGCAACTCCACTCGGGTATCCTTGCCTGGAGAATTCCGTGGACAGAGGAGCATTTTGAAGACACAGTCTTATTTGCCTGGCAGGGACTGAATTTCCAGCCCTGATTCCAGAAGGTAATTCATTATCCTGCACACTAAGTACTCTGTGTTTCTCCTTCCCTGGGAGTTAATTGACAGGCTGGCTTCAGAGCTGCGAGCCTCCGCTCCATGTGCAACGCAGAAGTCTCCTACGTGACTATTTATGGGTCTGGCTCACTGCGCTGTGCTGGTAACACTGGAAAATTCCCTGAGCTGCGTCCATCTCCACCTGCGAGCCCAGTGCTTGGGAGGTGACAAGCGACAGAGGAAGCTGGCCCCCAGCCTGGACACCGAGCGTAGAAACTCCCTCCCAATGGCGCAGCTGGTCGCAGGGTCACGGGGGCGCAGGGCAGCTGGGCTGACAGCCTGATGCCACCTTGGCTCCACACGAAGGCCGCTCGCTGCCCAGGGGTCCTCAGCTTTCTGCACATTGCTATGGCCCAGGGGCAGAGGACAGCACCCGCAGAAACGCTCCTGAGAGCGCTCTGTGCATCCTCACAGTGAAAAACTAGATGCCTGAGCCCCCAGGGCTTCCCAAGTGGCGCCAGTGGTCAAGGACCCGCCTCCCAATGCAGGAGGTGCAGGAGACGTGGGTTTGATTCCTGGGACGGGAAGATCCCCTGGGGGAGGGCCCAGCCACCCACTCCAGTATTCGCGCCCAGAGAATCCCGTGGACAGAGGAGCCTCGTGGGCTTGGTCCATGGGGTCGCGAAGAATTGCACATGACTGAAGAGACTTAGCACGCACACACACCCTGAGAGGTGCCGCGTTTCACGAGCTTTACGATTAAGTGGCCTTCCACTCACAGGTCAAGTCCAAGGGCCGTGCCCCTACTGGTCTATGGAGGGAATTATCAAACTCTCCCCTGATGCAGGACACAGCAAAGGCACTTCTCCAGGGCATCAGAGAGGAAAGTGAGGCTCCACCCCTCCCGGGGAGGGCACGGAACCATTCCCTTCTCCCACCTCGGGAGGTTCCGGGGCTAATGAGCGGCACAGAGAGAAATACATTAACAGGTCAAGTGAAGAGGAGAGCGAGGCTCCGCACGGCGCAGCAGCGAAGGGAGACGGTCTCCTCTGGGCACCTGCATCCGTCCCCTTCTCCTGTGTCATCTACACACCCGCTGCATCTCTCTGACTCGCTAACGCCTGTTTCTCTGTCTCAGCATCCATGTGTCTCTCTGTCTCCATCATCGCCGTGTGTGTGTGTGTGTGTGTGTGTGTGTGCGCGCGCGCGCGCTCAGTCGCTCTGTCATGTCTGACTCTTTGTGGCCCCTTGGACTGCAGCCCACCAAGCTCCCCTGTCCATGGGATTTCCAGAATGAGTTGCTCTTTTGTCCTCTGGGGCATCTTCCCGACCCAGAGATTGAAACTGCGCCTTTTGCGTCTCCTGCATTGACAGGTGTATTCTTTACCACTGAGCCACCTGGGAAGCCCATCACTGCTCTATTCCTGTCTACCAGTCATCTACCTGTCTGTCACCTATTTCTCTTAATCTCTGTCTTCAATTGACTACTTTTAAACATATATAAATTGACTGACTCATCCAAGATGTTCAAGGCTCATTAGGGAAAAACAATACAAATAAAAACAAAAACAAACAGTGATAACCGATTCGAGGATCCACACAATCATATTTCTGTTCACCTCCTCTGATCACTCATCAGTCTCACATTTAGTCTTTTGTTTTTGTTTTGTCTTTTACCTTCTGGTTTGGTTTGATCTTAAAAGTAACTGGGAGAAGCACCTGGTTCTAGTGATTCTTTTCAGAGGTTTGCACACGTTCTGTATGAACCAGGAATACCCGAAAACTGATGCCACACGTCCACTTAACAATAGAGGGAATTTTCATTGCACACTTGCACCAAAGGCTTATTTTGCAAATACCCCTAGGAAAGAGAAGACCATGCCAAATGCACTGTGGACTGTGAATTACTAGGGTGAGGGAAGGGGTGCAGTGCTCCCCTTTCAGGAAGTTTCAGGGAGATGATGTGCGTTTAAACGGGAAGGTGGTTCTCTGTGATGAGGCAGAGACAGGACCCAGGGCAGTGAGTTGGACGTGAGTTCTCACACCACTGCACACTGACCGTGACCCTGCAGGTGACGTTCTCCAGGGCTGTCTTCTCCTCTCTCCTTGACTCTATCTGTACAGCCTCTTGGCCCGTATTTCCTCCTAAGCTGTATTTTTTTCTACCTTGGGCCCTTCAGAGTGCCTCTGTGAAATGGAATAGCAGAATCACTGTGCTGATTGGGATGGATAATGTTTATACAGCACTTGGCTTAGTGCCTGGCTTGCATTCACATTCACTAAATAGCACTTATTCATTCTCCAAATGTACTAGGTGCTCAATAAGCAGTTTTTGAATGAATGAATGAACAATTATTTGAAAAGGCCTCACATTTCATGTCTTGGAAATGTCAGAGAAATTATTTTACAGAGTTGAGCTTTCTCAAGGTCATTTAATGAGCTCGTAACAGTGTTTGGACTAAATTTTAATTCCAGCTCTGTGTTCTTTTCAGTGGAAGATGTTGGTTTTGTTCTTAATTAAATTGAAGCCCATGTTAAAAAGAGTGGCAAAAGGGGGTCAGACATTGACATGGAGCTGTGCAGCCTTTTTCTTTTCTTGCACAGAAGAGTTAAGCTGGCAGAGGTGGGGGTCATGCTGGGCAAAGAGTGGCCCCAGCACTCATGACCAAGTCAAAAGCAAGTACAAGTCCCAAAAGGAGGCAGACAAAGAAACTGGCCCAGGCCCCAGGACAGGAATAGTTGCAGAAACAGTGTCCTGACTTGCTCTTGGGGATCGTAAAGACAGCACCTGGGAGCTTTGTGACTCCCTCGGAGTTGTCACCTCAGGGCTCACTGCACCGTGTTGCCTTCACGGGCGTTCCCTCAGCCTCGAGGCTTCGGGCAGTGTCTGCACGTCTCGTGCACACTGGCCTTGAGCTGGATGACCACTGGCCTCTGTGACCGGTGGTGTGCACGCGGCACATTAGAAGGGAGGAAAAGTGGGAGCCTTTGGCACACACAGCAGGATGAACACCTCAGAGTCACAGCTCCCACCTGCCTCACGTGACGTCAAAAGTGGCACTCAGATGACTTCTCGTGCTGGGTAGTTAGAAGCTAATTTTAGCAACTGAACTGTTGAATAGAAAGAAATCCAGAGTGGGCTGCAAAGAGGGGTCCAGATTCTTATATTGCTTTAGCATGTCAGTGATTTAGCATTTCGTTGTAGTAAACGACAGCCAGAAAGATAGGAGGAACCGCTGCTGCTCACGAATACTTGTGCTATGTTTTGCTCCTCTTCTTTTGCGCGAGGCTGTGATAACGGTGGATAGACACAGGCACCAATCTCATAACCAGCTTCTGACCCTCACATAAGCCCATGCGTGTTTTATACAAGAAAATGTGAAATCAATCTGCCAAGGAAGCCTACTCCCTACGTGTTAAATGGCAGCTTGCTTATATTTATCAGGTCAGGAAGCTAGATTTGTGAGATGCAAGGGCATATCTGTCACTTTCATGAGCTCACATCATTCTACTCACTGCAAATTGGAATTAAGCGCGTCCTAAGGAATGAGAATACAATTCATACATGTTGCTGTTTCCTAGATCATTTCAATTAAAAATAATAGCGGTGGATGAGCTTACAATTTCACACTCATCTTGGCTTTCCTGCTCTGAGGACCATCAGTCAGGGGAGGGGCCGCGACCCTAGTCTGCAGCCTCCAGAAGGCGAGGAGCTTGAGGGGTGCTGGACATCAAGCTCCCGCAGCCCTGCAGGGACCCAGGGCAACACATTCTCAAGGAGGCAAACCTTGAGAAGCTTTCCAGATGGCCTTTGGGTCTATAACATGTGCATCTGCTGTGTATTAGTGCTTGAGATGGATGGATTGGAGACACGGGGAGAGCCCGTGCGGCGTGGCGCTTCAGTTGCCTGAGCTGCGACCCTGCTCCACCCTATCCTCAAAGCCTCGGGGGCCTCGTCCCCAGAGGGTCCACTCCACCCGGAACTCCAGGACCTCACGTTGGCGGATTCTGAGGAGCAAGGACCCCAAAGGAGCTAAGGATTCCCTGGCTTGAGTCACGGTGTCTCTGCCAAGGTTGAGATCTTGGCGGGAGACACGGAATCAGGGGCCTTGGGAGCTTGGGAGACTCCAGTGTATAATCTCCACGGTGCTTTAGAGCAGGCTTCGTTTCGTTGTCTGTATGTGGAAGGAAAATGAACGTTCAGGACGCGTCTCATTCCCACCGACTGACCCTGCTGTCTGGATGCCTTTCTCATCCCGACGCCTGGTCTCCTGTGTCTGCGGTCCCGGGTCTGGACCCCACCTGCTCCGGCCGATCTGCCCCTGCCTCTCCCGCTGTCTCCTGTCTGCCCCCCCACAGCGTCCGCCAGGACCCATGGATTCCTCGTCCTTTCATGGCGGGTTTGTGGGCAAACGCCTTCCCCTCGGAGGTGCATTTCCCAGCTGGCCGACGCCACCCTTGTCTCGGGTCTCTGGACTCCTGTCCCCTTCCTGACGGGCCTCATGACCAGCATTCCCACAGACGCTCGTTTCCTCGCTCCTCGGGCCCCTTGGGAGCCTGATTCCGCCTGGGGAGGGGGCAGGGGCTCAGGGTGCAGCCCCTCCCAGGCCCCGTCCACCCAGTGAAGCCCCTCACAGCCTTGGCAACACAGAGACCTCCCGTAATGGGCTCGTTTCCACGAGGGGATGGTGAGCTCACTTTGTTCAGCTGACTTCTGCTTCCAGAAGTGTCCCCAGCCCCCACCACACAGCCTGGTCCTGAGTGAAGTGAGGGGCTTCTGAGCGCCAGGTGGGCGCGGCCGTGCCCAGGCTTCTCTGCTCACAGGAGAGGGGCAGACGCTCTCTTCTGCAGGGAAAGACCACTCGCTCTGCTTGCCTTGCGTCTGAACCTGTGAGGCAAACTGGCCCAGCGCATTCTTGTGCTTCTCCACATCCTTCAAGGAACCCGAGAATCCGCAGGTGACCCACAGCCCTTTCACCACTGCGGCGGATTCCAAACTGTCCCGTTGTCTCCTGTAATTGCTGAAGGCTCCTCGGCGTTCCTGTCTGTGATGGCAGGTGCTTCTGGAAGGAAGTGTTCATCCCTCGTTTCCTGCGTCCCCCTGCTGCCTGCCCCAACCCCTTCCTGTTTCTTTTTCTCTTCCTCCCAGCCTTAGGTTATTCTCATCATGCGTGCGTGCTCAGTCGTGTCCTGTCCAACCCTTTGTGACCCCAGGGACTGGAACCCATCAGGCTCCTCTGTCCATGGGATTTCCCAGGCAAGAATCCTGGAGTGGGTGGTCATTTCCTTCTCCAAGGGATCTTTCTGACCCAGGGATCGAAATTGGGTCTCCTGCATTGGCAAGTGGATTCTTTACCCAACCATTAATCACCACACGTGGGAACCATCCAGAACCTGCTGTGGGGGATGCCATCTGTCCCAAATGGCTCATCACAACTGAGCCAGGATAAGACCAGAGCTTCACAGGTCAGTTCAGTTCAGTTCAGTTGCTCAGTCATGTCTGACTCTTTGCGACCCCGTGGACTGTAGCAAGCCAGGCTTCCCTGTCCATCACCAACTCCCAGAGCTTGCTTAAACTCATGTCCACTGAGTTGGTGATGCCATCCAACCATCTCATCCTCTGTCATCCTCTTCTCCTCCTGACTTCAATCTTTCCCAGCATCAGGGTCTTTTCCAATGAGTCAGTTCTTTGCCTCCTGTGGCCAAAATATTGGAGCTTCAACTTCAGCATCAGTCCTTCCAATGAAAACCCAGGACTGATCTCCTTCAGGATGGACTGGTTGGATCTCCTTGCAGTCCAAGGGACTCTCAAGAGTCTTCTTCACACCACAGCTCAAAAGCATCAGTTCTCTGGCACTCAACTTTCTGAGTCCAACTCTCACATCCACACATGACCACTGGAAAAACCATAGCTTTGACTAGACGGACCTTTGTTGGCAAAATTTCTGCTTTTTAATATGCTGTCTAGGTTGGTTACAGTTTTTCTTCCAATGAGTAAGCATCTTTTAATTTCATGGCTTCAATCACCATCTGCAGTGATTTTGGAGCCCCCCACAATAAAGTCTGCCACTGTTTCCATTGTTTCCCATCTATTTGCCATGAAGTGATGGGACCAGATGCCATGATCTTAGTTTTCTGAATGTTGAGTTTTAAGCCAACTTTTTCACTTTCCTCTTTCACTTTCATCAAGAGGCTCTAGTTCTTCTTCACTTTCTGCCATAACGGTGGTGTCATTGCATATCTGAGGTTATTGATATATTTCTCCCGGCAATCTTGATTCCAGCTTGTGCTTCCTCTAGCCCAGCGTTTCTCATGATGTACTCTGCATATAAGTTAAATAAGCAGGGTGACAATATACAGCCTTGACATACTCCTTTTCCTATTTGGGACCAGTCTGTTGTTCCATGTCCAGTTCTAACTGTTGCTTCTTGATCTGTATACAGATTTTTCAGGAGGCAGGTCAGGTGGTCTGGTATTCCCATCTCCTGAAGAATTTTCCACAGTTTGCTGTGATCCACACTGTCAAAGTTCACAGTCAGTACCAATAACTTTCCTCCCATGACACTTCTGGCAGTTTGCACAGAGAACAGCACAGTAAGGAATACAACCCTGCAACCCAGTCCCTCAAGCATCGCTTTCTAACACAAAGCAATTCTGGTAAGTGCTTTAAATTGTTACTGTGATGCCCCACTTGATCACACTCTAATTTTTTAAGATTTCACTTCACTCTGTTCTCTTCTTGGTTACCAGGCTCAGTTTGTTTTGTTTTGTTTTGTTTTTTTCCTGGATGTGCAGGTCTTTGCTGTGGCACGCAGGGTCTTTAGTTATGGCATGAGGGATCTCGTTCCCTGACCAGGGATGGAATCTGGGTCTCTGCATTGGGAGTGTGGAGTTTTAACCACTGGAGCACCAAGGAAGTCCCTCTAAACTTTCTCTTAATGACTCCTTTATTCTAGACATCCACAGAAGGTCAGGGAGATGGAAGGTCGGAAGTGCCTGTGGTGAGCGCAGTCACGTGGAGGTGACTTGTGTGCACGTGGACGGACAGAGAGCCCTTCCCCCAAAGACGGGGAGAGCCCACGAGCGGAAGCCATTTCTAGGCGAAACGTGGGTGGGCTCTGGAAGGGACCATGGTGATTTTTAAAGCTGGGTCCCGTTTCATTCAGCTAGGGTGTCCTGGGGAAGCCTGAATTCTGGACAGAGCTCAGAGAGGTCACCCCATCTCGACAGCTGCATGTTGAAAGGTCAGGGCGTGGAGGCAAGCATCCACAGCCTTTTGTTTTCATGTTCCAGATCCTCCTGACCAAAAGCATGCTATTATAATAAAAGACGGGGCATTGCGTGCTGAAGGAGACAGGCCTTAGGGTTCTTAGTCGAGCTATTCATTAGATCACTGGGTCCCAGGTTTTTCTCCTGACTGCAGAATCCAGGGAAAATCTAATTTGCTGTGCTTGTCTTAAAGGGCCAAATGTTAATCAAGGCCAAGATCTGATAGGGATGAAGCTGCCCTGTGCCTCTGGACTTCAATTTCCCGACATGCAAAGTGTGGATGCCAGGCTCGGGGGAGACACCGACTCCTTCATCCGGAAGAGGTGGCATCAGGGGCGCACAGAAGTGGAGCTCCACGTTTACCTGTAGCAGGTATCAGCTTCAGCAAATATTTATTCGCCCAAACAGTGTTTGCTGATGACTGTTGACTAAGTGTTTGAAATCAGTGTGCTGGGTCACAGGAGCGAGACGGTCACTTTTACTTGTGGGGGCCCCTCTCTCATACCTGGAGAAGTTGGGGGCTTAACATCTTCAGAGAATATCAGAGCCTGGGACAGGAATCACGCCCAGCACACAGCTGAAGGCTCGGGGCTTGAGTCACTGCATCAGAGCCCCGTGTTAAAGCAGACTTGCAGACTGGCTTGTGACACGGGGCTTCTTGCAAATACAGGCATCGCAGTCACAGCGCATACTCATGGTTCCACGTGGAGCGCACGGGACAGGGCGGCCCTACCCTGGGGGTTTCCGGAAACCTCAGAGCCACGGGTGCCCCCAGCTCTTGGCAGCCAGGGCTGACCTTCGTCTTGGTCTTTGGATATCAGGAGACATTCCTGGACATCCCTGGAATATCAGGGCACAGGGCGGGCAGACATGCCCTGCCCTGGGGTATGGAGAGAGGATCATTCTCAGGGCCCTGCCTTTCAGACACTGCTCCCCAGTCTAAAGACGGGGATGACCGCAGACCCCACTTAGATGTTCTGACCTGGGAAGGAGCGTGTAAGAGCCATGCTAACCCGAGATCAGGCCGTGAAGGCAGGACATTATTTGTAGTGTAGAACCAGCATGTCGGTCCCTCACTGTAGCATCCCCACGCCAGTTTAGGGGACACGGAACACGCTGTGCGAATGCGCCAAATCCGCGGGCCACGGAGGCGAGGAGAAGGCGCGCCCCTCCCGCGGCACCGGGGTCAGAGCTCCGCGCTCGCGAGCTGGACTTGCACACGCTCACAGCCCTGCTGCCGCGGCCCCGCCTGGGTCCACACACACACACCCGCCGGCGGGTCACCCAGCTCCGGTTCTGGGTGCAGAGAAGCGAGCGCGCCAGCTTCCAGAGGAAGAAACAACGCGCTAGAGACACGGAGATTCAGATGAGTCCCAGCGGGAAGGAGACCCCAGCTTTGAGTTGGGGGTGGGCAGGGCCCGCATCGCGGGGCGGGGCAGAAGCTGGTCTCCAGCCAGCCTCTCGGGAGGGAGTCTGCGCTCCGGTGCGCCTCACGGCCCAGCCTCTCCCCTCGTGCAACACACACACACACACACACACACGGCCCAGCCTCTCCCCTCGTGCATCTCTCTCACACACACACACACACACACACACACACACAGACGCACACACCTAGTCCCACTCCCCTCTCTCTGGCAAAGCCACCAAAAACGAGCGACCGCGGCATCAGCGCAGAGGCTCCTGGGGGTCAGCTGACGGGCTATTTCTGGACAAAGCGGACGCACGACCTCCGGGCCAGACACGAGGCGGCTGCCCCCTTCTCTCCCCGCATCCCTTTGCATTCAGTCTCTTTCTTCTGACGTTCTATGCCTTTACTGACATTTCCTCTTCATTCTTTCCCCACTTTTTTCTCCATTTCTCCTATGTCTTCTTCCACTAACTGATCACCTTATTAACCAAATTATAGATTTAGCCTGTGACAGTTTTCCCGAGTAAAGTATGTCAGTCTGCTCTGAAGACTGATTGAAATGCAGAGTTCTGCCTTTTTAAGTCTGATATGTATATGGAAAAGGTGGGCTGGGTCAACCCCAAAATGGCAGCCGCGCTTCTTTCTAGAAGGAGAGATTCAGAATGGTTCTCTTTTTTTATTGTTGCTTTGCAAATCTTACATAATTAGATTTTTTTCTCACAGCAAACAAATGAAATATATGTATAACTCCTTACATAAGTCTCTAAACAAAACACGAAAAACATGAATGTGCCTTTACTTCCAAATGGCCTTGAATCACATATTTGAAAGTGAGGTTGGATGTTACAGCCTCCTCTAAACATACCAGAGACTTTCTCCCTGAGAGGCAGCATCTGGAGGTCAAGGACAATGTCCTCTTCCTCAAGGGCCGCCCCCCTCGGGTGGGGTGGGGGTGGGGGTCTCTGCCATCAGGAGACCCTCAGCCAGTGGTTGAAAGCATGTTTCTTTTTCTACCATTGTCATGGAGTCATTTAACAACTTAGATGTTTAAGTCAAATACTAGACTGTCAAAAAGTGATTCGGAAAGAGAAAGACAAATATCCCATGATACCACTTAAGTGCATCCCCTGTGATCCTCAGCAAGCTCAACGCCCGAGGAGCAGAGACCCAGCAAACATCTCTGAAACGGACACGTAAGTAAGACTAACATGTTTCAGGGCCTACTATTATTAATAGTCCTACCATGAAACCAGGAGGAAGGCCTGGTTCAGAAACCACCCGGGCCTCCGTGAGATCTTGTCTAACCGGCAGGCGTGATCTTAACTCACGGTGAGGAGGAGAAAAGTGCAGTTACAGGGGGTCCATAGCCAGGCTGGGGTCACAGCATCAGGAGAGATGCCCATGGGCCTGAAGCCCAGGTGTGTCTGGGGACTCAGGAGACCCCAAAACCTGTTGAAGAGGATAAAGGAGGAGCCGGTGGGGAGAGAGAGTGAGGGTCCCGCCGCAGAGGAGGTGTGAAGGGGTCTGCACACGATCAGCGGACAAAAGACAGAAGGCACACAGGCTGACAGTAGGAATGACGTTGCATTTCGTAAAAGTACGCTTTGTCACCATTTCCTGAACAAGCTTAAAATTAAGCTTCCAGCAGGCTAATTGGATTCTGAAGGCCTGAAGAGAGAATATGGAATTCTAAACCATTCTTGCTGAATTCTTCTGAGAATAATTCTTTTGTAAAGTAATCCACTCCACAAACTTTATCTTTTGATGACTGCTTAAACATGACCACAGACTCACACAGCCTATTCCATGATCAGGACAGTTGGATTTGGGGCCAGAGAGAGAGACAGACAGAGACATGGACACGGAGAGGCACAAACGGAAGGACTTGAGAAGGTGTGTTTTGAAAGCCGGCTGTGGACAAGCGTCATGGGAACTCACAGTGTCCCTGGTAGCCAGTTACCTAAGGTGCAGAGAAGGACAAACACTGGAACTTGAAGCTGCCACGCCCAGGTTCCGAGACCCGCTGGTCCACGAATATCCTTTTCCAGCTTGTTTCTGTGTACAGGATGCATCAGACGTGCGAGGTAGAATATGCAGTAACTGAAATAGGCGTGTTTCCTGTATGACTGACGACCCTTTGGCTTTCGTAAGGCGCCTAAGTGGGATTAAGTTGCTTTCTTGGACTCTGGTGAGAGCTGCAAGCAGCATGGTTACACGAGCCGTTTCAGCACATGCACCAGCTCTGACTCTCAAGCTAGTTTCCGCAGAAAAAATGCTCACATCACAGAAAAACATCCTCCCTAATTGGCAGCCTTGTTAGCAGTTGTTTCCGCAGAAAGCCTCCATGCAGGAGCCGCAGCAGAGCCTGACAGACTCAGGTGTCTCAGTGACTACCTTTTGGACATGCCCCAAAGCAATTAAACACAGTCTCCATGACAGAACTCTCACAGGAGCTTGGAGATTATAATTTCAAATTCGTTTCTATTTCTGATGCTGCGTGTCCAGTCCATAAGGCAACATTCGAGCTCCTTCAAACTGTCTGTGTGCCCCGGCACACACGCATGCGAAATCGGGGGAAAGCCACCGCCTCTGCGGATGGAGGGAGGTTTCCCCAAAGTCCGATCCACGGCCTTCAGGCTTTTGTCTGTTTCCATTTGCAAAACTAAACAGTAAACATTTGCAAGACTCTTGGTTTGGGAACATGTAAGGAGTAAAGAAAGTCCTCATAGACAGACAAGGGCCACAGCCTGCCCACCCTGGGCAAATGCAGACGATTCCTCCAACATCTATACAACAGGCACACTGACCAGATGCCAAGTTCCGGATGCGGACACCGACTCTCAAAGGCCAGGTGTTCCTGGGGGGAGGCGGCAGGTCCCGGCAGGGGGCACGGGGCGCAGCTCTGGGCACGTGCCCTGGTGATCAACACGGGGCCCTTTCTGCGTCTCCGCCTGAGCCTCCAGGGTGGGGGTCAGCTCGCAGGGCAGGGTGGCAGAGAGGGAACCAGAGGCAGAAACACAGCTGCGGGCGCCGGATCTGTGCCTCTGTTTCCACGACACAGGGTTTCAGGAATCTTATACAAAGTAATGGATGGGAATTCCTAATGCAGTGCCTGGAAGACAGTCCTGAAAAAGCGTCGTCAAGAAGAAACTGCGGTGAGCAAACTGTAAATATACTCAGCAAATTTCCACAATTCCAACTGTCCCCAGTGGATTTCTCTCCTAAGGATGTTTCTGAGATCAATTCAGGACTCAGAACAGCAGCAAACACGAAAGTCCCGAGTCCTTACCCTTACGGGGCAGGAGGCCCGTAGATTGAGAGTCAGTTACAGCCCAGAAAGATACTCTTCCTTAGTTTGGCAAAAGTATCAGTTCACAGAGGGAGGCAGAGAAATGCCATCACTTTCTTTGCGCACTTGGACTCTGATGTTAAACAATCCCGAAACAGTCACTGCAGAAATGGACCCAAGTAAGATGCATATAAAACGACTGCATAAAGGGATGGTAAGAATGAGCTCTGAATGTTTGACACCATTTAACCTGATGAAAATGTCTTCTGGATGCACACCACGTTTGTGGGCTGCAGAGACGACCTGGCAGAAGGTCAGCGCCTGTCCCCCCGCCTCCAGAGAGCAGTCCACGCTGTCACCCACAGAACCTCAGATTATCACCTTCCTTGACAGGGGGTGGGGAGGTTTTCCGGATTTCCCAACTGGACTCTGTGTCATCACAAGGGTCTTTACGAGAGAGGGATGGAGGCAGGAGAGCCGGGGTCAGACAGAGACGGGAGGAGCTGCTGGCCAGGAACGTGAAGGGGGGCTCCAGACCACGGACGCGGGCGCCCAAGAAGCTGGGGACACAAAACAGAGGCGCCCCTGAGCCCCCAGGAGGAGGAGCCCTGCCTCCCCCATCTGCCCCCCAGCCGGAGTCATCGGGGGTTTCTGACCCATGAAGCCGCGGGGTCGTGAATCTGCATTGTCTTAATCACTGAGTCAGTGGTCCTCTGCCACGGCCACTGTGGGGACCGAGCCAGAGTCCCCGGCTTCTCAGGCACCTAGTCCAGCCTCGTCCACCTGGGGGCACCTGGCTCATCTCTGTGCAGCTCGAGCGTGTGAAGAAGGGCCAGGAAGAGCGCGGCAGCGATCATGAACCCGGCGGGCTGCGGGCAACACCGACGTCCATCCCGGAGGCGGACGGCATCCAGGGCCAGGAGGGAGGTGGGTGGCCGGGTCTGGGGGTCTTGGCCTGAAGGAGCGTCTGTCTCCCCAGCCCAAGAGTGATGGGGCGGGGCTGTGGGGGCAGGAGAGGTGGACCCTGGGGGCCCACCTGTGGGGGCTGGACCCTGGGAGGCGAAGGAGGACCGTCCTGTCGGCCAGAGGAGAAGGAACCTTCTGGAGCCTCGCAGCAGGAGTGCCCCCTCCCACCTCCCTTCAGAAACCAGACAGCGTTCCTACTCACTGATGCGGAGCGATCCCCAGTGTCCCAGTGGGAATCCGCCAGAAGGAGGCTGAGCTCTTGGGTCAGGTGAGGGCTGAAGGTTTCATAAAAATGACCACCTCGATTTACCCCTGCAGGGAAAATCTGCTCAGTTTTATCGATCGCTTACTTAGCGGCAGCCAAAGTGCCCGAGGTTTGGGCGACTGTTCCCCTGATGTGTGATAGCATCTCTAAGAGGACACGGCCAAGGTGAGTCTGGAGGGGAGTCAGAGCCTCCTGGAGGCTCATCCCGCTGGGGCAGCTCCACACGCTGCCTAACGGGGGTGCACCGTTGGCATGGCCATTCCAGAAGTCACCCATTTACCCAGCGCATCCAAGCTCCTTATTCTCCTTTTAACATCCCGCTCTAATAGGAGCTTCCCTGCTTGGCTCAGACTGAAAAGTATGTGCCTGCAACACGGGAGACCCTGATACGATCCCTGGGTCAGGAAGATCCCCTGGAGGAGGGCATGGCAACGCACTCCAGTATTCTTGCTGGAGAATCCCATGGGCAGAGAAGCTTGGTGGGCTACAGTCCACGGGGTCACAAAGAGTCAGACATGACTAGTGACTAACACATTTGACTTTCACACTAAAAGACCACAGGACAAAAATGTGAAGAAAAAGCTAAATCACAGTATTATTTATTATTGAAAATCACTGACTAAATATTATCTTTTAACTTGGAAACCGTTCAGCAAATTAGGATAAGTTCACTAAATAATTCAGTCCTGAATATTCATTGGAAGGACTGATGCTGAGGCTGAAACTCCAATACTTTGGCCACCTGATGCGAAGAACTGACTCATTAGAAAAGACCCTGATGGTGGGAAAGATTGAAGGCAGGAGGAGAAGGGGAGGACAGAGGATGAGATGGTTGGATGGCATCACCAACTCGATGGACCTGAGTTTGAGTAAGCTCCGGGAGTTGGTGATGGACAGGGAAGCCTTATGTGCTGTGGTCCATGGGGTGGCAAATAGTAGGACGCGACTGAGCGACTGAGCTGAACTGAATAAAACAGTTTACAGACTCTGAGAAGAGTTGTTTACACAGGACTCTACAGCACCAGACAGGAACATAATAGAAGGTAAAGTGTCAGAATCTATTAAGTGATAATATATGTTGGAAGCTGTTCTAACAGTGAAGTTAGAGGCGGTTTCTGTTTTCTCCTATATTTTCCTTATTTTCTGTCATTTTCTTGCAATGAGCCCATACTCCTGCTCTCCTCAGAAATAAAGCAAACATCCTAAACGCACAATAAATAGAAACTCGCCTGATTTGTGCAGGCCTCGCTCCCCACCCCACCCCAAGGACGGCCTCCTGCTCTGAGCCTGGTGTCCCCTGAGAAGCTCCTGGGACCCCTCGCCTCCAGGCATGGAGGCCCATCCATACCAGGCCTGCCATCACGACAGAGCCTGTGTCCGTGGTGACCCACCTGCCCCCCAAGACAAGCGTCCTCTGCCCCTCCTTAGGAAGCCCGGTCACTGCAAGGGGCACACTCAGGAGGAACCCAGACGTGATGGAGGGTGCCCGTCAGACACCCGGCATGTCCTGTCTCCATCAGCGCACGTGGCGCGCGACAACCAAAAGCCACCAGCGAATAATCGATCTAGCCGTGAGAGATTTATCACTAGGGTCTGAGAGCATGCGCCAGGATGCCTTGACCTCACAGCAAACTTGCTTATGACCAATTCGAGGGCATTTCTGAAGCATCTGTAAGGGCCAGGGTCAATATGGGAACAGGAAGAAGACCACTTCAGGAAATGGCGGGTATAGTCGGCACTTTAATGAACGTGGTGGTAGTTCGGTCCCTCAGTCGTGGCCGACTCTGCGACCCCATGGACCGCAGCCCGCCAGGCTCCCCCGTCCATGGGACTCTCCAGGTAAGAATACTGGAGTGGGTTGCCGTTTCCTTCTCCAGGGGGTCTGCCCGACCCAGGGGTGGAAGCAGGGTCTCCTGCATCGGCAGGCGGAGTTTTACCTTCGGAGCCACCAGAGAGCATAGGAGGCCCCTAACGAATACAAAGCAAGGGAAGAAGATTCTCTAACGTTACCCTAGTCTCGTCAGGAGCAAAACGCAAACTAAAGCCCAGGCTCTGTATTTAGCAGTACTTCCCCTCTGCGTCAGCTGCCTGGAAGGGGGCCCCCAGCCCCGCCCCCAGCCCCGCCCCACCGGGTCCCCGCCCTCTTCCAGGAGCCACGCCCACACGCCCCCTCCCACCACCTCCGACTGCAGCACAGGCCACGGACTCCAGGCCGGAACCGCTCCTGCCTAGCCTCCTCTCAGCCCGAGGACGTTCTCAGGCGCCGCCCCGCCCAGGTGAGCCGGCCCACACTGGGCCTGGTGGCGCTCCTGCCCTTCAGGGATGGGCCTGCGCTGCTCAATCCTGCGACCTAGGGTCAACAACATGTCCCACAGCTGATTCCTAAATCCCTGCACACAAGAACAGGCGTTCACGCGCAGGTGTTCCGCAGGTGGACTGGATGGGGGATGAAGGAGGACGCACGCGAGCTGAGGAACGGGGATGTGTCCATCCCAGCGCACCAGGCCAGTGTCTGATGGGCAGAGGAAGGGTGCCTCCCTCTGCTTTCCCTACCCCCAAGCTGACTTCTGGGTGGGCTCCATGGCATGCCCTAGCTTCCGAAATTCCTTCTCTTTTTTTCCCGTCTACTATCAAGATCTTTCTAGAATATTCTTTTGCCTAAAAATTACATATGCCAGACCAATCCCTCCTTCCGGCCAAAATTCTTAATGCTCACATCCTAAATTTTCATTTATCTATACAGTCAAAGAAATGTCCTAAAAGGTTTTAAAAGAAAAAAAATATATATATCTAAACCAAACTTCGATGCCTTACTTTAAAAGGTGACTTTTTGTGCAACATTTTAGAGTCAATCAAAGAGAAGAATTTATAAGAAATAACCTGACTTGCGTTGTTCTGGCACCAAAGGAAGGAAGAAGGGAGGGAGGGAGGGAGAGATGGGGGACCCACCCACTAGGCTCCTGACCTCCGGATCAGCCTCCTGCCCCTGCCGCAGTGCGCTTGGCTGCATCCCGTATCACCTTTCGCTTCTGAGACGGGACACCGCCCTGCACGTTAACTGACAGAAGACACGCTGGCATCTCCTACAACGACATCTCCTAGGCATACATCTCCTATGCCGTGAAGGTGCGAAGGACGGTGTCAGAGTGCTCTCTTCCCCCTTCACTTCTGCCTGAGTCAGCACGTGAAACTTCTGGGTGACCATCAAAACTGAATGCGGCAGGGAGGAAACTGCAGGATGGCGGCTTCACCCGGGGACGCCGGGACATCACGCGCTCACATCTTGCATCCACGGGGACAGAGGGACGCGATGACCGAGGAGGGCTGGAAACGGGCTTGTGAAAATTAGCCCTCAAGAGTGCCCATGAAGAACCTCTCTGGGTGGCAGCAGAGAAGTGGGTCAGAGCAGCGGACCCCAGAGGAGGAAGCGGAGAAGGCGGGGCTGGGCGCAGCGAGAAGACGCTCCCCATCTCAGGCTGGGTTACTGCGCCTGAGCCTCCCTCGGGGCCGGAGGAGACTCCCGAAAGAGCCCTGGACTGCAAGGAGATGAACCAGTCCATCCTAGAGGAGATCAGTCCTGGGTGTTCATTGGAAGGACTGATGCTGAAGCTGAAACTCCAATACTTTGGCCACCTGATGCGAAGGGCTGACTCCTTGGAAAAGACCCTGACGCTGGGAAAGATTGAGGGCAGGAGAAGAAGGGAACTACAGAGGATGAGATGGTTGGATGGCATCACCGAGTCAATAGACATGAGTTTGAGCAAGCTCTGGGAGCTGGTGATGGACAGGGAAGCCTGGCGTGCTGCAGTCCATGGGGTCGCAAGGAGTCGGACACGACTGAGCAAGAGCAAAACCTCCCTCAGGACACTTTTTCCGGTAGAAGACTCCACGTCCCAGGCAAAAGTTTCAGAACACACACACACACACGCACACGCACACGCACACACACGCACACGCCTGCGCACACGCGGGCCACACCGTGACCACTCCACTGGTTGCATGATGTGTGTATTTCACGTCTGACATGGTGCCCTCTGCTGAGAGCACATGAAACCCGTGCACACATGTGTCCAAACACAAAACTGATGGCTGAACAGACCGTGTGGTTTCTTGCGAGTGGGTCGGTGGGAAGGCTCACTCAGGACCGCACACGGGATGCCGCTGTCCAATGCCCGGGGGATGAGCCAGTCGCTGGGCCGCAGCAGAGCCTCAAGGAGGCTGGGGGCAGCTGCTTCTGGAGCTGCACGCGGCGCACCATGGCGACCCTCAGGGGAGCGGGCCGCGGGGCCGTGGGTTCCGGGGCGCCCCCCTCCATCAGGGTCCGCCCGGTCTCACACAGGTCGTTATGATGGCTGAATTAATTCTCGGTGGTCAGTTCTGCGAGCCCTCACTGTCGTTTAGATCTGTATAGCTCAGCTCTCATCACTATTGTTATCTGGTTATTTTGGCTTAAACTCCCAGAGAAGTGATAGAGACACAGAATTACAAAGCAATATTCCAGTGTGAAAACGCCTACGGGCTCCTCCTGCTGCAGCCCATTCAGAGCGGCTGCGTGGGCCCCCTCCCTCTGTCTGAGGACAGACCCCACCCAGCCCCGCGGCGCCCCGCCCCGCCCGGCCAGGCTCCGCCCCCATCTCCCTCTTCCGCCCAGTCCTCGACCTCAGGGTTTGCAGGAACTAGGCATAACTTGTTGCTCGGCTTCTCGCATCCACACCTCCTCTCCTACGTCTACATTCTTTTTATTCTTATCCTTAACTCATCTGCCTTCCTTCACCTGGTGCTGTGCGTAGTCCCTCAGTCGTGTCCGACTCTCTGCGACCCCATGGACTGGGGCCCGCCAGGCTCCTCTGTCCATGGGATTCTCCAGGAGAGAGTACTGGAGTGGGTTGCCATGCCCTCCTCCAGGGCATCTTCCCCACGCAGGGACTGAACCCAGGTCTCCCGCACTGCGGGGGAGACTATTAAATTCAGACTGGCAGGCCCCACGGAAGGTCCCTGTGTCTGCGGATGCGGGATGGGCCAGAATGGCTTTCTTGGCAAGTTTCCAGATGCTGCTGCAGCTGAGGGTGATGTGGGCACCCCGCTGAGAACGCGGCGAAAAGAAGAGGCACCGTTACTAACTTAGTCACTCCCCCCACCCCACTTCCTACAGAGCAGGAATGAATTCACCTGAAAAGAGTCCCCTGGGATTTGAGATTATGACTTTGATTTCAGCGTTTATATTTCAAACTGTCATCAAGTTTTTCTTCATGACTAAAAATGGGGGGGCTTCCCTGGTGGCTCAGATGGTAAATGCGGGAGACCAGGGTTTGGTCCCTGGGTCGGGGAGATCCCCTGAAGAAAGAAATGGCAACCCACTCCAATATTCCTGCCTGGAAAATCCCATGGCTGGAGGAGCCAGGTAGGCTACAGGTCATGGGGTTGCAAAGAGTCCAACACGACTGAGCGACTTCACTTTCACCTTCTTTCAAAAATGGGAAGGTATTTAGGATCTTTTCCAGGTCTGTTCTATGTCCATGCCACACCCATGGATGGGCTGTGGTCTTCATGGGTACCAGGTGGGTGCCATATTGTGAAAAGTCCGGTATATTACATCTAGCAGATTTATACAGACTCTAAAGCAGCATGTTTTGTATATAACAGGTTATATGATGACATATCCAGGATTTCTACGAAAAGTAAAAAAAAAAGAAAAGAAAATACATAGAAACCCCAGTTTAACTAAAATGTCTTTCCAATTTGTACTCATGACTTCTTTCCATTGCTTTACATAATTTTATTTCTTAAGAAAAATAACTTCTCTGTTTGGTTGAATTTGTAAGGTATGTTCCACAAAGATCAAACTTTGAAGTATATGAAATATATGAAATATAGAAATATATGAAAGTGTTACTGGCTAATCTAACAAGAGAAAGTAACACCTCTTCTTGACTCTCTGCTCCTGCTGAGATGAAACTCTCATGTCCTCTGATGTTTATTTCTACTCCAATTAATGCCAGGGCACCGATCAGATCTGAAGTCAGATCTGAAGTCATGTTTGCTGATTGACTCTCGATTTGCAGCCCACAGGGATGGTAAAGAAATAGTTGCAAAATCAAACAGTCTGAATCAATGAGGAAATTGTAAATCTTTACCAAAGGTTGCATCAGGTGGTCCTTACAGTAATTGAAGGAATTTATGGTTTTGAATTTATTTTCCAGACTTATAAGCCCAGTGACAAATACTTGAAAATTCTCCAAAGAGGTGTTTTTCAGAAATATAGAACCAGTTTCCCTAAGTAAAAACTAAGGTATCACACGAGACCCTTGAACCAGGAGACAATCTACTAAAAGGGACACTCCCTCCTGCACAGACTGACTTTTCTTTTTTCTAGATATTTGGCACTAGACTTTGCAGAATGTTACCTCCTAAACTTCCAGACCTCTGTGGGCCTCTTGGGTTTGGAAGACCCAGCAATTCCTATGCCACCTATGGGCACGTTCACGAGGAAAGCAGGAAAATAATCTCAGCCAAAGAAGGAGCAAGTCCTGGAGAGAAATGCCAAATGTCAGGAGTCATTTCACCCTTAGGTAGAGCATTTGAGGAGCTGGATAATCTCATTATTTGACATTCATGCTAAAGTGCAACATTCAAAAGACTAAGAATCAGGAAGGCATCCCCAAAGCGGAAATGCAGACTTTTGGAAATCTTTAGAATCAATGGAAAGATGTTCCACATCATGACTGGCCACTCACCTGATAGGAAATACATCCTGCATTGATCATTTCAGTGAAGTGCTAATCACACCAGCAGGCACGGTGTGGGGGCTTAAAAGCCAGGGTGGGGGGCTTCTGTACAGTGTTCATGTCACTTCTGGGTGTGCTAGTTCAGGTCATTAGCCTTTCTGAGCCCCAATTTCTTTGATCTAAAAAGATGCTAATAACATTGCCTGGGTTGGGAAGATCCCCTGGAGGGGGAAATGGCAACTCACTCCAGTATTCTTGCCTGGGAAATCCCATGGACAGAAGAGCCTGGTGGGCTACCGTCCATGGGGTCACAAAGAGTCGGACACGACTGAGTGTCTGAGCCCACACGGGGGTGTTTTGAAGACAACATGAGTCAGCCCATGAGGAAAATGTTTGAAAACAGCCAAGTACCAGGCTGTGGCCTGCTCCAGCCCAGCTCCGGGCAGGCAGGTGCCCGGAGCAGGGGAGACCGTTCCCCTGCCTCGGTCATCGCAGGTCACGGGCCGTCCTCCACCCTCGACGAGCAGCCGTACCCGAAGCTTTCCTCCGTGCTCCCAAGTCCACTTCACGAGCAGGACAGGGTGCTGCAGGGACGCACGGAGGCTGGGCTCGCGCCTGGCTCCTCCTTCACTGACACGGGATCCTAGGAAGTCACTGTCCAACTCTGTGCCTCTGTGATCCCTTCTGCAAAGTGGGCACTCAAGTCCTAACGTTTTCCTAATTGAACTCAATCAAGTCTGCGAGTGAGTTCCCGAAATATGAAGAGCAGATGCCGACTTCCAAGCGTCCTACTGTATCACGACTCTAAGAACTACTGCCTGCTAAGAAGTACTGCTGTCTCACAAATGAACATAATAGGTTTGGTCAAACAGTCATAACTTCTAACCAGAAACTGAATTCAATGATTGTGACTTACCACCTCACAGATTCAGGTCATTTGTGCTTCTAATTTTGAGCAATTGAAACAGTCACCAGCCCGAGTCCTCTGGATTCAGGTAGAATTTCCTTATTTCTATTTATCTTGCAGCTTTCTTCATATTTTACTGGCTTAATTTGTGGTAGAATTATAATTTTGGCCATGACATGGAAACCCTGATCTACGTAAATTTCCTAACTTTCCTTTGGTGTCCTGTCGTTTTTAGCCCCTTGTTCACAGTGGAGACACGGTGTCTCACCCACGTGGCGTCAGCACCTGCTGACTGTTCTCAGAACCAGGACCCAGACCCTCACCGGACCAGTCAGGTGAGCTGGGGAAGGGGGACACCACCCCCCTGCTCTGTTGGGTCATTTTGAAGCCCTGGGACATCTCCTCCCGGTTCTCTGGAGAAAATCCGCCCGATTCTAAACGTGCTGCTCTCAGGAGCCCCACCATGATCTTATGATCTCCTTCCTAAAACTTCTGTCCGTCATCCGAAGATAATCTCCTATCCTCCCTCTGTGTACTTGCTACTCACGCAAGCCTCGCCTCGCCGCGTCCTGCCGGAGGAAGCCGGCTGAGCGGTGCTACCACGGCCCCAGTGACCTTCCTCCCAAATGCGTGTGTCTCTTTGACCCCTTGTTTCTTGGTCTTTCCAAATCATATCTTGCATGGGTCTCCGGAAGCTTTTTTAGTTTTTGATTTTTGTTTCATTTTTCAAACACTGCTCTTTACAAATTGTTCCCACTGTGTGGTTCTTGGAAATTTTCAAACCAAAACAGAAAACAACATTTCTAATGCTCTTATACATATGTCTTTTGATAGTTTTGCTCCTTTTAATGATAAATGTGATTACAGTCTTTTAGACAAATCAGAAATGATGATGGGATAGCATATGCTGGGAATATAACTGTATCACCTTCTAATGTTAAATGGATGCAGAATCACTTGAATGGAACCGAGAAGGTAATTTACCCAGCACCTCAGGGAGCCATGGTCATCGCCCTCTCTCCTAGTTGCGGATGAGATGGAATTACCTCCCATTGCCGAGTCCTCAACACTGTTATCAATCGGGCATTGGCCGATGAGGAACTTCAGGTCTGGCCAAGTTAGGCAGAGAGCAGACAGAGGCATAAAGCATCCTTATGGTAGAAGAAAACTAAAAACAAATAAGAGCGCCATGCAGATACTAGCACAACTTCTACAATTAAGGCGTAACGGAATTATGGAAATCGTTAAAACCATTCAAGTTGCAGGAGTGGCTGGATACAGTGCACTTCTGGTAAAATGAGGCTGAAATAAAATATACCTCAGGAAACTGAGGCTAGACGGTATCATAATCTTTTCTGGAGCCAGCCAGAAAGAATATGCACTGAGAACATCCTTCATTCCTTACAACAGTAAAAATAAACTTCAAAAATTCACATGGAAACAAATTGGAAGGAGATAAAATTCAAGTACACTGGCTCATACAAACAGGCTTTGTAAAATATCCTAGCCAAGGTCTGCTTTCCTTAAAGGGGGGACGTGAGTAACTGTATGACGGGATGGAATGGGCCACTCAGAGTGGTGCGGTGGTGATCTGCACCCACTGATGGACTGGGTCATCCCCAATGACAGCTCGGAGGCAGAAGTCTCTGTGCTGCTTGTTCCTTCTCTTTAGTCACTGTTGGCTTCTAACCTAGAACAAATGGGGTCTGCCACATAGGAGGCCCTGAACGCACTGTTTTTCTGGAAGAAAGAAAGGGACGGGGGGAGGGGGAGGGTAAGTTAGGGGCAAACTAATGACTGAATTGCTCCAGTGATTGCTCCAGTATGTATTTCCCACATACTCTCACTTTCTGAAATTCTTCATAAAATTTCCAATTTTCTTTACTATCGACAAATAAAACATTTTCATTAATAATTATGGTAGCTGCAAATGTAACATTTGATCTGATTGCCTTTGCTACTGACTTGAATTTTTTAGCAAATTAAATGACCAAATGATTTCTGCTCAAACTCACATAAAGACAGTTTTATAGTTCATAGCATGTTTTTCCTTAATAAATGATGCTGTGGACAGAGGTCTTTTTATTTTCAGTGAATTGAGAAGGATTTTGATGTCCTACTTATATTGAGGACACAAATACATAAATAATCAGTTCAGTTCAGTAACTCAATCGTGTCCTACTCTTTGCGACCACATGAACCGCAGCACACCAGGCCTCCCTGTCCATCACCAACTCCGGGAGTCCACCCAAATCCATGTCCATTGAGTCAGTGATGCCATCCAACCATCTCATCCTCTGTCGTCCCCTTCTCCTCCTACCCTCAATCTTTCCCAGCATCAGGGGCTTTTCAAATGAGTCAGTTCTTTGCATCAGGTGGCCAAAGTACTGGAGTTTCAGCTTTAGCATCATTCCTTCCAATGAACACCCAGGACTGATCTCCCCCAGGATGGACTGGTTGGATCTCCTTGCAGTCCAAGGGACTCTCAAGAGTCTTCTCTAACACCACAGTTCAAAAGCACCAATTCTTCAGCACTCAGCTTTCTTCACAGTCCAACTCTCACATCCATACACAACTACTGGAAAAACCATAGCCTTGACTAGACGGACCTTTGTTGGCAAAGTAATGTCTCTGCTTTTTAATATGCTGTCTAGGTTGGTCATAACTTTCCCTCCAAGGAGTAAGCGTCTTTTAATTTCATGGCTTCAGTCACCATCTGCAGTGATTTGGAGCCCCCAGAAATAAAGTTAGCCACTGTTTCCACTGTTTCCCCTTCTATTTGCCATGAAGTGATGGGACCAGATGCCATGATCTTAGTTTTCTGAATGTTGAGCTTTAAGCCAACTTCTTCACTCTCCTCTTTCACTTTCATCAAGAGGCTCTTTAGTTCTTCTTCACTTTCTGCCATAAGGGTGGTGTCATCTGCATATCTGAGGTTATTGATATTTCTCCCAGCAACCTTGATTCCAGCTTGTGCTTCCTCCAGCCCAGCGTTTCTCATGATGTACTCTGCATATAGTTAAAAAAGCAGGGTGACAATATACAGCCTTGACATACTCCTTTTCCTATTTGGAACCAGTCTATTGTTCCATGTCCAGTTCTAACTGTTTCTTCCTGACTTGCATACAGGTTTCTCAAGAGGCAGGTCAGGTGGTCTGGTATTCCCATCTCTTTCAGAATTTTCCACAGTGTATTGTGATCCACACAGTCAAAGGCTTTGGCATAGTCAATAATGCAGAAATAGATGTTTTTCTGGACCTCTCTTGCTTTCTCGATGATCCAGCAGATGTTGGCAATTTGATCTCTGGCTCCTCTGCCTTTTCTAAAACCAGCTTGAACATCTGGAAGTTCACCATTCACGTATTGCTGAAGCCTGGCTTGGAGAATTTTAAGCATTACTTTACTAGCGTGTGCAATGAGTGCAATTGTTTGGTATTCTGAGCATTCTTTGGCATTGCCTTTCTTTGAGATTGGAATGGAAACTGACCTTTTCCAGTCCTGTGGCCATTATGAGTTTTCCAAATTTGCTGACATATTGAGTGCAGCACTTTCACAGCATCATATTTCAGGATTTGAAATAGCTCAACTGGAATTCCATCACCTCCACTAGCTTTGTTGGTAGTGATGCTTCCTAAGGCCCACTTGACTTCGCATGCCAGGATGTCTGGCTCTATGTGAGTGTGAGTGATCACACCATCATGATTATCTGGGTCGTGAAGATCTTTTTTGTATAGTTCTTCTGTCTATTCTTGCCACCTCTTCTTAATATCTTCTGCTTCTGTTAGGTCCCTAGCATTTCTGTCCTTTATTGAACCCATCTTTGTATGAAATGTTCCCTTGGTATCTCTAATTTTCTTGAAGAGATCCCTAGTCTTTCCCATTCTGTTGTTTTCCTCTATATCTTTGCACTGATCGCCGAGGAAGGCTATCTTATCTCTCCTTGCTATTCTTTGGAACTCTGCATTCAAATGGGAATATCTTTCCTTTTCTCCTTTGCTTTTCACTCCCCTTCTTTTCACAACTATTTGTGAGCCCTCCTCAGACAGCCGTTTTGCTTTTTTGCATTTCTTTTTCTTGGGGATGATCTTTCTACCTGTCTCCTGTACAATGTCATGAACCTCCGTCCATAGTTCATCAGGCACTCTATCAGATTTAATCCCTTGAATCTATTTCTCACTTCCATTGTATAGTCATAAGGGATTTGATTTAGGTCACACCTGAATGGTCTAGTGGTTTTCCCCACTTTCTTCAATTTAAGCCTGAATTTGGCAATAAGGAGTTCATGATCTGAGCCACAGTCAGCTCCTGGTCTTGTTTTTGCTGACTGTATAGAGCTTCTTCATCTTTGGCTGCAAAGAATATAATCAATCTGATTTCAGTGTTGACCATCTACAGAAATCATAGGTAACAAATAATTTCATTGGAAAAGACCTTGATGCTGGGAAAGGTAGAAGGCAGGAGGAGAAGGGGATGACAGAAGACAGATGGTTGGATGGATTTGCTGACTCAACAGACGTGAGTTTGAGCAAACTCCAGGAGACAGGCGAAGGACTGGGAAGGCTGGCAAGCTGCAGTCCATGGGGTCGCAGAGTTGGACATGACTGGGGGACTGAACAATAAATAATCTACCTCTTCAATTGAGAAGAGCATACCATAAACAAGCAAGTTTTTTCAAAAGGTAGGATGAAAAACACAAATGTGTTTTTAAATGTAAAACATATTGGAACTAATAACGTCTAAATGAGACGCACCATTGCCCGTGGAGAGGGTGGACACATTCATTTTTTTACCTGAATCACCAATGTAACTCCTGTTTTTGGCTAATTATAGGATACTTCCCATAAATAGTCTTTCAGTATTTGAGAAAATAATATGCTTACATGCACCTTGAAAATGGAAAAGCACCAAAATCTCACTGGCTTGAAGTTCCTGCTGGAGCACATGTCACGTCCTGGTTCTAGGACCCACATGGTCCTTGACTCGCTCCCCGGAAAGAGGGGTCAACACACGTGTTCACACTGACGCCAGGTCATCCTGCAGGAGGACGGGAATCCTCCTGATGCAAAGTGGACGGACGCTGAGCCGTGTGGGGCAGACTGACTTCTGCATGACTGGACCCCACTTCTAAAGAGGCGCTTTGCACACACACATGGAGCAGGCCACTGGATTCGGAGAATACAGCCAGCAGCACGGCCTGCAGCAGGGTTTCTTTACGCAGGCCCCCAGGAGCCGACGGCAGCTCGCAGCCCAGGACCCTGGGAGGAGCACAGAGGATACCCTGCCACCCTTTAATTTGGTCCTGACTCTAATTTCATCTTTTGTTCCCGAGGTCTCCCTGAGTTCCCGAATGCTCCTGACTTCTAGGGAGCTACATTGCAGGAGAAACATGTGTATACGCTCCCTGTGTGACATGCGTCGCGGGCACCCTGTGTAATTTAACCCTTGCGACAATTTCATGATACAAGTCTTATATCCTTGCTTCTTATTTAAAACTGGGGCTCGGGAGGTTCACTTGGTTGATCAAGGGCCCCTGGTGGGAAGCGGGACCAGAGTTTGAGGCCAGACCCACCTGACACCCGTGGGCAAACCAGCACAGCCTCTGGGTTTAACCCCTGCACTTCCAGAACATGTTCTGTGTTTCTGGGTTTTGCCCTCATCCCAGGCGGACTGGCCAAGACTGCACCCACCCTCCCAGGTAGCTCAGGGTGGAGACCCAGTGTCTATGCTGCCCCTAGCCCACCCTGCCACCCCCTCACCTGCCAAGAGCCCTGAGCCCCAGGCGTGGATGCCTTCTTCTTTATTTGTATCCATGCAGTTTCCTGAGACATCAACAGAGACAATGCGCCTGATTCCTCCTACTCCATCGTCCCCACCAAACACCAGTGAGCCTCAAACTAACATGCCTCGTGCTGTTACTTTACAGAGAGAGGAGAGCTGGACGGCCAGGGCACAGCCCAGCGCTCTACCACCTCGTAACATCAGTTGGCCATGGGGACGGCCCTGCACTCTGCCTGCCGTGGCTGACCTTGATGGACTCAATCCCAGATTCCTTACCATGCTGACCTCAGGCTACAGAGGGGACGGTCTATTCCCTGAATGGACTGGTCATGTTCAGGCTGGGGAGCATTCCTCCAGGAACCCAGCAAGAGTGGGGTGCATGGCTGATGTGGTAAAACCCAGTTTTGAATGTCACTGAAAGGTTAGAGCTGAAATGAGGTTCAGGTTGTGGGCAATCAAGAAATATCTGCAGACACTCCATGCTGTCTGATGACGGTGTGGACAACTACGCACAGTGGACCCAAATCAACCTGGAAGAATTTCTTAAGGGCATTTCTGATGTGCAAGAAGCCAGACCAAATGCTAAAGGGGAGGCAGAAATGACAAAAAAAGAAGAGATAATAAGTAAAATCATGACATTTGTAGTCAGACAGACTTGGGTTCAAATTCTTGCTTTATCTCTTCGTGACTATAAAATCTGGGGCAACTAAAATTCAGCTTCTTTCTTTGAAAAGGAGAATAATGACATCTACCTTTGAAAGCTGTCACTAGAGTTAAATGGGATGGTGTAAGTGATAAACTCAGTGCACTGTCTAATACAAAGAAAATCTGTTATATGGGAGCTTTTCTCATCTTAGTAATATATTGTCCCCAGGCTTCAAAGAGATCTAATAGCAATCAAAGCAGAATCTAATCAGCGTATACAGTAGGTGCAGGTTATAGAGAAGGCACAGGGTATACAGTAGGTGCAGGGTATCCAGTAGGTGCACAGTATGACCTCTGGGGACTCAGGCTGAGCTAATGTGACTGTGTTCAGTTGAGGGATCCAGGTGACGCGCAGAAATTCAGCACATGAAGAAGTTCATCTTGTAAGATCCTGCGCGCTGCAGCTCTGTGAACTTCAACAAATTATTTAACCTTTGAGTGATGATTCCTTATCTGTGGAATATTGATTGTGGAAGGGCCACACCGCATAGGGTAGGGTAAGCACTAAGCTTAATAGGAATAAAAGATGAAGAGTCGTTCACGGTACACAGAAAGCCACCAATGCATTAATCTTTAACAATGACGATGAAAAGGGTGGGAAGGACGTGAGGGGATGGGATCGGAGACCTCAGTGAGGCATCGGTGAAGGGAGTGAAACATTGAAGGATGTGAGGCAATCAGCTAACACACCGGGAAGGGCTCACGCAGCGATCCCGGGTGGGCCTGGAGCCTGGGTCGGCCTCTGGGGGTGCCATACACACGCCCCAATCCAGGTCCTGCTGGGGTTTGCTGAGAGCATCACCTATCGCACGTCCAGAAACTCGGCCCAGCCCTCAACCACCCTGTTATGCCTCAGGAATTATAATAGCCTGAGAAGCAGTGCCTCATCTAATCGTCTGGGCAGCCCTGCAAGGCAGGTCATAGCATTGCGCCCAGTTTATGGATTAATAAGGTGATTCTCAGCAAAGTCACAGAGCTCGATGAAGTTTACAGAGTTAACGCATGGCAGAGTGAGGCTGGAAACTCAGATCTCTCTGACTTCAACGTCTGTGCTTCTCCTAAAATGTGACAATGTTCCCCAAGGGGATAATCCATCCCAGGGATAATGGAATCCTGGGAACCTGCGCTGGGAGCCCAGATGGGTTCTCATGGTAAGACCTGAATATCTCCACCAACTGTGCACTAAGGATGAGCAAGTCTAAGACCCCAGAGGTTTTTATGGTCACATCTGGAAGCCCCAAGAGTGCTCCAGAAAGGCACTGGCAGGTGGGGTGGGTGAGGGGCGGGACGCTGAGCCACGGTCTGCAGGCTACATGCTCAACCCTCTGACGTGATGATGTTCGGGACAGTGCAGGATTGGCACTGGGGACGTGGGCACCGTGCGGGAGGAGAAAGGGGTCTGGGGAGAGCGTCTTAGGCAGGCGACCTGTCCTGCCCCCAGGGTGACAGCGAGCGGCCCAGGTGGGGGGTTAGGAACCAGGAGAGATCACCACAAAAGGCGTGTGGTGAGGCTAGGAGAGCAGTGGCCCCCAAGTCCAGCTGATGTGCAAAACTATGCGGGAAAGAAAGTGTCTGAGCAGGAGAAGCACCCACGCTGACCATTCCATGAGCTGCCTCTGGCGCGCCTCGGTGGCCCCTGCCAAACAGCACCTGGGCTTTGCCACACTGGTTATCTTCACAGCAGCCGGCATATCAGCTATCGTGTCCATCATTTCAGATGGGGACATCGACACTCAGAGAGGTCAGTGAATTCCCAAAGCCTCCAAACAGACTGGGTTTGAACCCAAACGAATGACCTAAAGCACCTGCTTTACATTCTGTTTTAGAAAGAATGCTGGAAGCCGTGTGAGAAGTGAATGCAGCTCTAGACCAGATTGTGATAAAACAAGGGCTGCAGGGGGAACCGAGGGTGGATGCTTCCCAGGTGGCTGGGCCTTCAGGGAGGGTGTGGGCGAGCAGACGGGAGCTGCGCTCGGCACCTGGCCAGCTAGAGCGGGAAGACATGACCCAGCGGTGTGGACTCAACCCAAGAAGATGCTGGTGGGAGGAGTCTGGCTGTGGTCGGGAGATGCTGAGCTAGAGGTACCCGGGGCATCTGCATCCCAGAAGCCTGCACAGGGATCTGAGATTCAGCTGCAAAGACGGGAGATGAGGCTGTGCAACACACACCACCCTCGAAGCAGGCGTGAAAAAATGAGATGGGAGGATAACCAAGGACAGAGCCTTCAGGACAGCATTGCAGTTCCCGCCTCACTTGATTCCCTTTGAGTTCATGAATCTAATATTTGCTCTGAGGCCTGACTTGAAAATTCATTTCAGATTCAGTCTTCTGATTAATATTAATCAGGGGTGAGAGTTGGGGGGATAGCAGATGGGAATTCCAAAGTGCTAGAAATAGATCTGTGGGATATGGAGCAGAGTTTAAAAAGAGGTCATTTTCCAATTTTCCCAAAGCCGGGATATATTTCATTCCTGTAGATGCCTACTTTGGATGGAAATACTTTATTTTCTGAGCTGCAAATGATCAGCTTCTCTGTCACTGTTCACTAGGAATGAAAGGTAGTGATGAAAGTGTGGAAAATATAATCCCCCTTCGAAACGCAAAAACTTAATTTCCATACATTTTGCATAAAGAACCAGTGAGGTGGGTGGAGCTAGAGTTTAGTTAATTTGCACAAAAGACAACCAGCTACCCACATGGAAGAAGTAGCAGAAAAGAGAAGGAGCAGAACAACATGGGGAAATTTCTGGTTGAAACACAAAATTTATCATTTTAAGGCCCAGCTTTCCACATTTAGACCAAGCCATAGCAACTGAACAACATAGCCTATGAAGCTTTTTTTTTTAAACTTGAGAAACAGCCAGAGGTATAACAAAAACCACTCTTTAACAGTGACACTAAACACTTTTTTTTTTTTTACGTTTGGGAAACATGATGGTGAATAACAGATTGACAAATGGGATCCAGTGGTGATCAAGCTGGGCTTCCCCCGTGGCTCAGTGGGCAAAGAATCCATCTGCAATGTAGGAGACACATGAGATGCGAGTTTGATCTCTGCGTTGAGAAAAGCCCCTGAAGGAGGAAATGGCAGCCCCCTCTTGTATTCTTGCATGAAAAATCCTGTGGACAGAGGACCCTGGCGGGCTACAGTCCATAGAGGTGAGTGACTGAGCACGCACCCACGGTCCTGGGAAATCACAACAGAAAATCCTCCCAAAAAATCCTCTTTGTCATGAATTTCCAAAGTACCACCATCTTCCCCCCTGACCTGTGTCCAGCCTGGAGGACACCCTGCGGTTCTGCATTCTGGACTAAGGCTTCCCTTCACACGTTAGCGTCACCTCTGCCTCGAAATCAGCCATGATACGTTTAAGGAATTCACACTGACTTAATTATTAGCCTAAGTAAAATATAATTATGAAGATAAACCTGTAGGGAAGCCGCGGTGGGAGGGGGAGGGGGGGACAAACAATCCGTCCACAAGGCAAAGAAAAAGGACCCTTCAGCTCCGTCTCAGCTCACACAGAACGTGGGATGGCTACAGAGTGAGCTGAAGCTTCAGCAAAGAGGTGTCAAGACCCAACTGTGTTGTCTGCCATCAGGAAGGACCCCGCTTTAGGGCTTCGTGATGTCTTAGCTCTGCTGAGCCAACACCATGATCTCACGTGGAACGTCACTCGGTGCTTCCCACAACATCCGGAGGTGCAGCATAAGATTTTTAAAAATCCAATTCAATTATTTTGTAAAATACAATGGAAAAGAGTTTCTAGGAAAACACCACGCACTCGGATGTCACAGCAGCACCCAGCGGCCACGGGCTTCTCTGCAGGGGCTTTATCACTCTATGTGTGGCCTTGGCCTGTGCGGAGACCTGCCCCATCTCTGCGCAGACGTGGGAGAGCTGGGTGAGACCTCCGTGTGAGGCTTTGCTCCAGGCGGGCGCGGGCCCGTTGCTGAGGCTGCTTGGCTTTTCTTTCCTTCATTCTCCTTTCTCACTTGGATTCCGCTGCTTCCACCTGCAGGCTGCTCAGAGATCCCAGCTGACCTCTGTGTTCAAAGCTGAGCCCTGTTCTTTCCCAGGTCCACGGTGTCCTGGAAGCCAGTCACCCTGGCGAGTCTTCCCCGCTTAGCTGGCCTTCGGAGCTCTTCATCAGGTGGTGCACTTTCCCCCTCCCCTCTGTCCGGCACCGCGGCATCTGAACAATCCTGTGCTTCTGGCTGCCTCCACCTTCTGCCCCTGCAGCGCCTCCTGCCTGGACGCCCACCCCGCACACTTGCAGGAACCGTGTCCTCTGTGGTCTCTTGGCCAGAACCGTCTCCTGCTGCCCCCACAGCACTCAGGGTCTCACCAGCGCCTGCAAGGCACCCGTGGCCTTCACCCTAGCATTAGGAATGATAGGTGTCCCCGGTGAGAAGTCTGTGTGTGCAGACAGCAGCCACTGTGAGCGTCCTGTGCTGGCTTCACCACATCTCTCCCACTATGAGCATGCCACCTTCTGCATTCACATACAGTGACTTATTCCCCGGAAAAGATGTTCCCGAGTCCTACCATGTGGCAGACTTTGGGATGGGATAAACAGGAAGGGAAGGCCTGTCCTTCAGTCATACATCTGGCACATTTGAGGTGAGCCCAAAAGGAACAGACAAGCAGAGAAGAAATTAGAAGCGTGTCCCTAACTGGTTCTCCACACGCAGGCATTCTCTAAGTAAACTGATAAAAACACATCACAGACTACATTCTGTTCACTCGCTCAGCCGTGTCCGACTCTGTGACCCCATGGACCGCAGCACGCCAGGCTTCCCCGTCCTTCACCGTCTCCCGAGCTTGCTTAAATTCACGTCCATTGAGCTGGTGATGCCATCCAACCATCTCATCCTGTGTTGTCCCCATTTCCTCCTGCCTTCAGTCTTTCCTAGCCTCGGGGTTTTTTTCCCCAATGACTTGGCTCTTTGCATTAGGTGACTAAAGCATTGGAGCTTCAGTTTCAGCATCAGTCCTTCCAATGAGTATTCAGGGTTGATCTCCTTTAGAATTGACTGGTTTGATCTCCTTGCAGTCCAAGGGACTCTCAAGAGTCTTCAACACCACAGTTCCAAAGCATCAATTCTTCAACACTCAGCTCTCTTTATGGTTCAAGTCTCACATCCGTACGTGACTACTTGAAAAACTGACTAGACGGAACTTGGTTGGCAAAGTAATATCTCTGCTTTTTAATATGCTATTTAGATTTGTCATAGCTTTTCTTCCAAGGAGCACACATCTTTTAATAGCATGGCTGCAGTCAGCATCTGCAGTGATTTTGGAGCCCAAGAAAATAAAGTTTGTCACTGTTTCCAGTGTTTCCCCATCTATTTCCCATGAAGTTATGGGACTGGATACCATGATCTTAGTTTTTTGAATGTTGAGTTTTAGGCCAGCTTTTTCACTCTCTTCTTTCACTTTTAGTTCCTCTTGGCTTTCTGCCATTAGAGTGGTGTCATCTGCATATTTGAGGTTATTGATATTTCTGCAGGCAATCTTGATTCCAGCTTGTGCTTCATCCAGCCCAGAATTTTGCATGATATACTCTGCATATAAGTTAAATAAGCAGGGTGACAATATACAGCCCTGACGTACTCCTTCCCCAATTTTGAAGCCATCTGTTGTTCCATGTCCAGTTCTAACTTGCTTCTTGACCTGCATACAGGTTTCTTAGTAGGCAGGTGGTCTGGTATTCCTGTATCTTAAGAATTTTGTAATAGTTTGTTGTGATCCACACAGTCAAAGGCTTTAGTATAGTCAATGAAACAGAAATAGATGTTTTTCTGGAATTCTCTAGCTTTTACTATGATCCAACGGATGTTGGCAATTTGATCTCTGATTCCTCTGCCTTTTCTAAATCCAGCTTGTATATCTGGAAGTTCTAGGTTCACAAACAGCACACAAAACTGTGAAAAAGCAGTTAATAAAGAAATAGAGCATGACCTCCCATGGCCCAAAGCCCCGCCTGAGCTTGGCCAGGACTCCAGGCCTCTCGCCTGCCAGGCCAGCTCGGGACTGAGGAGACAGCGAGGAGCGTGTGACACAGGGGACCCTCAATACAGACCTTCATTCCCTTAACATGAGCTCAAGTGAGCACACTGCATATTTCTGGCCTCTTGGTCATCCCGTTGGGTTCATTACATCAGATACAGATTCCCAACCAAGGATGCTGAGGCTTTGGCTTCTGTTCCTGCTCCCCAGGAGAACGGAGAAGAGGGGCAGTCACCTTGGGGGGCTGGACATCACTCAGGGCCCCCATGCCTGCCTGTGTGCACGTGTGTGTGTGCCTGTGTGTGCATGTGTGTGCCTGTGTGTGCCTGTGCACACATGTGTGTGCCTGTGTGGGTGTGTGTGAGGATTCCTGCCATCCTGACACCGAAGGCCTCTGCCTGTAGCAGGAGGTGAGCCGGTGATCTTGTTCTGTGTGCTTTGTTTCTGAGGTCACGATCAGGTCACAAGTGAACACAGTACCCAGAGTGTGGATTTCCGAATCAGAACTTTGAAGAACCCTTAAATGTCAAATGTCCGTCACCAGCATAGCTGAGAAGGTCCCCGAGGTCCACCTGGGGGGCCGCTCCTCACGTGTGTGCCCTCCGGGTCACCACCTGGGGGGCCGCTCCTCACGTGTGTGCCCCCTGGGGTCACCACCTGGGGGGGCCGCTCCTCACGTGTGTGCCCCCCGAGGCCCGTCTGGGGGGGCCGCTCCTCACGTGTGTGCCCCCCGGGGTCACCACCTGGGGGGGCCGCTCCTCACGTGTGTGCCCCCGAGGCCCGTCCGGGGGGGCCGCTCCTCGCGTGCAGCCTCTCGCAGTCACAGCACACATCAGAAATGACAGGACTTGAGAACTCGAATACTTGAAAGGCTCCCGGCCCATCCACACTCCAGGCCACAGACGGTCTTGGGAGGCGGGGTGTAGGATGTGTCCCTGCTCGACACAGGCTAGCCTCCCCATGCGCCTGCCTGGACCTGCAGCAAGTCCAGTCCTCCCACAGCCCCGGCGCCAGCGAAAGCCCCTCCGTGTCCCCATGGTGACCCGACGTCCCCCGATCTCCACCAGCATCTCATCTGTCCCACCCCCCCCGCCGCCGTTGGCTCTCCACTCCCAGGTTTCCAGCCAGGTCGCCCACGCTCGCTCCCTCCACGTCCGCAGTCCCTCTCCCCCCACAGCCCCGGGAGCCTCATAGAATGCCCGTCCGGACGCATCACCTCTCTTCCCAGCACTGTCAGTGATCCCCGTCACACGCACGGTAGGAGCCGGAGCTCTCACACGTGTCACACACGCCCTGAACCACCTGTGATCTGACTCCTGCCCGCTCTCTCTCCAGCCTCCTCCCTGAAACGGTGTTCCTCTTCCAGTCTTCTGAAGCCCCCAGGGCCTGCTGACGGTGTCTCTGCAGTGCCTCAGTGTGGGCCTGCCTCAGGGCCTTTGCACCACCCTCCCCCTGGCGATACTGCCCGGGGTCTCCTCTTAGACCCTTCCAAAGGCGGCACGCAAAGGGGCACCTCGCCCCCTCCAGCCGTGGCTCCGTCCCTCCCCGCTTCCTGCCTCCCTTCTCACATTTCCATCTGCTTTGCTGTTGTCGTTGTTGTTTAGTTGCTAAATCTTGTCTGACTCTTTGGTGGCCCATGGACTGTAGCCCTCCAAGCTCCTCTGTCCATAGGCTTTCCCAGGCAAGAATGCTAGAGTGGGTGGCCATTTCCTTCTCCAGGGGATCTTCCCGACCCAGGGACCAAACCTGCATCTCTTGCATTGGCAGGCGGGTTCTTGATCACTGAACCACCAGGGAAGCCCTTCTTTCTGGTTGCTTGTGGCCAAGCATACACACATGAAGACATTCTTCCCTTACAGGCAAGGATTTTGTTTTGTTACTCCGTCCTTGGAGTTAATGTGATCACTAGCTTTTTGAGGGAGAAAATGAACAATATAAAATTGATGAAACACAGTGTCAACTACAAATTGGCACTCACCAAGAGCACTGCCAATGACTGAGCAACAAAGGCGCTTGCCATCTGCCTCTGGAGACTGAACCCCGCGCTGCTATATCTGCGGACCTTCAACAACCCCTGAGGGACCTCAGGGTGGAGGGAGGCCCTCTGTGCTCCAGGGAGTCTGGTGGGACAGGCCTTCAGATAGTTGGATGTTTTTAGGAACAGATTTTATGATCTCAATCCTTGTATCTCCTCACATCCAGAGAAGCACTAAATCCCTTCATGGCGACATCAGATCCTCATGACTAACGAAAAGCCTTTTGTAAAATGAGCATTTCATGGTTCGCATGGCGCTGAACTCCCCCTTCGCCAAAACCTTCTCTATCAACCTTCCCCCACTGCCGCTCTGGAGCAGGCTCTCAGAGCTCTCTGAGACGCTGCCTCTCGGGCTGCAGTCCTCATTTTGCCCCAAATAAAACTTAACTCTCACCTCTCAAGTTGTACATCTTATTTTGGTCCACAGCAGTAATTAAGAAAAAGTCAGATATTAAACAAAAGTAAGAAATCAATGAGAAGAGAGACTTCTCACAAGGACTGAAGAACACGTAAAGACAACTACCAGTGAACACAGCACTTGCAAACAGCAGAGATCAACGCAGAAAGTGGAGTCACAGAGGCCTTTCCAGGCCCATGGCGTCCCTGCAGAATATGGGGTGACATTACTTTGTAGCCCTTCCCAGAAAGACTAGGTTTTCCACCTGGAAAGCTTTCCATTTCCCAGAAAACAGCCCCATTTCCGGCGCTGCAGCCAGATCTCGCTCCGCCCGGGGAGGAGGCGGAGGCCCAGGGCTTGCAGGAACACGCAGGTTTGGACCAGCCGAGGCGCCGCCAGCCCCGCGGGCTGCTCCCAGCGTGCGCGCTGCTCGGAGGCAAGCCTGAAGGATCTCTAAGGTGGGGACGGGGTTACAGGAAGGAGACACAGGCGACGGCTGTTACTGCTTGCGCATGTCGGGAGGCAGGAGGGGGGGCTACATGAGAGCGTGGCCCGCATCCACCCAGGGAACGTTGCTGCGGGCGAAAACTCATATCCATGCTCTTTGGGGGATTTTAAACCTTTTACCACTTTCATTAAATTAAAATTAGGATATAAAGATCTCTGGGAACACTAACCAGATAATTGTGAGATGAGTGTGGAGAACAGTCTCCCTGTACTCGCGTCATATGTTCCTACAGGAACACCGAAGGAGGAGAGGAGGCAGGAAGGCAAACTCAGATGCATCATTTAATCACAATGTCAATTAAATTTTCCCCCCCAAAATCAAGGGGAATTGGGAAAAAGGATGACCTTTGTCACTCTTATACAATATGAACCATCTTAGCTTCTAATGGCAGTAACCCCAACCGTGAATCTCTATGCTCTAGGAGCTGTGGGCTTGACTATTTTCTAAACTAATTTCTGAGACAAAGGGGAGTAGTCTGAGAAAGAAGGTCTCTGTGATTAAAGTGTGTTTTTAAATAGACAGTAAATATTAGTACTCCAATACTTTGGCCACCTGATGCCAAGAACTGATTCATTGGAAAAGACCCTGATGCTAGGAAAGGTTGAAAGCAGGAGGATAAGGGGACGGCAGAGGATGAGATGGTTGGATGGCATCACCGACTCGATGGACATGAGTTTGAGTAAACTCTGGGAGTTGGTGATGGACAGGGATGCTTGGAATGCTGCAGTCCATGGGGTTGCAAAGAGTCAGCTATGACTGAGTGACTGAACTGAACTGAAATATTAGTGCTGGGTAAGGGACATCTTTAGTGACATCACTGCATGCTATTCTCAAAAGGCTCCTCACAGAGTCTCACAAAACCCACAGAGTGCATCTCCATGAGGTGAGAAGAGATCGTGGCTGCATCCTTATGAACGGCGCCCAGAGGGAGTTGTGGGCAGACTCAGGCAGTGTCCCTGCTAGGCCGGGGTCCATCTGAGGACCACGGTCCTGCCCTGTGCAACAAGGTGGCCGGGACAGGGAAAGCAGGTCATCCTGCAAGCCCACTGAAGCAAGGTCAGTACTGTCCCAGGGACATGAGAAATGGCTGTGAGAGGACAGGGTGGGGCGGGGAGGGGGCACTGGAGGCGGCGTCTCCAGGAGTGGACACTGGGAGGCCTGCGTGCCTGGGGCCGTCGGGATAGTGAGGGTGAAGAGGATGTAAAGCAGTGTGTGTGCCCATGTACGTGTGTGCATACCCGCGTGTGCATGCATGTGTGCATGCTTGTGTGCATGTGTATGCGCACGTGTGTGTACATGCTCACGCGTCTGCATGTGCATGGTATGTGCGCGCGCGTGTGTGTGTGAGATGCACTGGGGTGTGTACGTGACGTGAGTGTTCTGGAGCACCACCTAGTTGAGGCCACCCAGAGCCCCGTGGCAGAGGCGTCCCATGAAGTTCCTGCCTCTCGGCTCCGCCTGCTTCTCTACAGTGCCCCGTGTGCTCGCCCTGGCCACAGCGTGCTGCGTCCTGTCTGCTCAGTGCTCTGAGCACCAGACCCCAGCCAGGGGTGCTGCTCTGGGTCCAGCTGCGGTGCTGAAGAGCGGCCGGCCTGCGGGGGTGGCTCATTGAGGACAGGTCCGGGGCCCTGGCTGGGACGCCGGGCCAGTGCACTTCCTGCACCAGGCTGGCGTCGTCATGGAAACAGAGACGCTCCTCTCCTGGGTCTCTGTGTGGCCACATGGTCGGGATGGCCAGGCCCTCTCTCCTCTGGTTTCAGCTGTACTGGCATGATCCCCACTCACACGCTCTATCCTTCTCTGTCACCCATAAGATCAGTTCCCACAGCGCAGTGGGGGCAGTCCTGGGACCCTCAAATCAGCGGACCTCGAGAGGACTCGGCGTGCTCCCCACACCTCAGGCTTCCTCCCCTCCGCTTCCCGGTGAAGGAGCACTCTGGCCGCCCTCCTCTGCCTAGGAAGACCCTCCAGCACCTTCTCGGATGAGGCTTCTTCCGTCCCTCCCTGCCGACCTCTCCTCTCCCCCCGAAACTCACGTTCACTACCCCCGTGGGTCCAGTGATCAGCAGCCGTTTGTTGTTTGTGGGATGTGAGGGCATGGGTGCAGCAGTGACCCCCACGCAGGAGGTGCTCCGGGGCTCACACACGGACACAACTGTTTGCAGCTTCCTTTTAAGAGAACGAGCCTTTTTATTCCGGGAGGGTTGTCTGTGATTGAAGCCAGGAAGGTGTGACCACTGAACACGCGGAGCCGGTCCTGAAGCAGGGTGCCCGCCTACAAAACCAGGGCACCTTCACACGTGGCCCTCGAGCCGGAGCCCAGACCTGCCCGTCCAGCCACGTGAACGTGCAGGCCGGGCACCAGCCCAGCCAGCACCAGTCCGCTTAGGGTCGGGGTCAGGCAGACCTCCTGAGTTTTACAAACATGTCAGTTCACTTGAAAAATCCCTTGGCAACTGCACACGGAGGTGACTTCACAGATATGTGGGCAAGAGGTGGGAGGACAGAAGGGGGCCGGGGAGACACCAGTATCTTCATGCCGTTCGCTCTCGTCCACTCCCACTGGTCCTCCACACAGGGTCCTGCCCTACGAGCTCCTGATGCTGGGGCCTCCTTATGCAGTGAAACTGGGAGCTGGTGACCCACACAGGAGGGTGTGAGAGGCAAAGTCTAGTATTTATTTATTTTAGACCAACAGGTAATGGAATCTCGCCCTCTCTCCATATGTACGCAGAGAATGCTGTGTATGTTCCATGTCTTCTTATCTCTTTTTTCATGCCTGCTTCCCTTCTCAGCACCAGAGGCCATGCCTGTTTGACCCACTTGCCCAGGAAGCCCTCCCAGCTCCGCCGTCAGAATGCACTCACCCTCCCCGGGGCTGACCCAGCTCTCGCCTGTGGCACCGGGCGCTCACTGCCCCTGCTCACCTGCCAAATCCTGACCTGCTGTCCCCAGAGCTCGGTCTCCACTCATCTTCCCACCCCTCCTCGCCAGGCACAGTGAGTGGACAACGCAGGTCAACCTTGTGGAGAGCACGCTTGTCACCTCTCACCAATGCAGTGATAACGGGTGTCCCAGGTGGCGGTGTTCGTTCCAAGGTGCGGGAGAGGGACGCGCAGAAGGCCCGCAGAGAGAGGGCGGAGAGGATGACGCGCGCCTGGGTCCCACAGCCCTCCCACCTCCAACATCGTATCAGCGAAAGCGGGTTCTTTAGAAAAGGCAACTGTCCAAATTCCCAGTTCCTTTTGTAGAACAGCTACGGGTCAGGATTTAAACACTGTGGAAAAGAGCAGTGTACGGTTAATCATGCAACTGCAGAGGCTACAGCTCAAGTGTTAGGTAAGGACAGAACATAAGTGGCCCTTCAACAATTGTATTTAGAGAAAAAATGTAGTTATTTATGCTTTGCACACACACACACACACAAAAGAAATGAAAAGCAATTAAATCTGATCTACTAATCTAAGCTCTCCTGCTCTGAAGGAAAAAAAAATTATATTAATATATTCCCAGCAAGTTTTAAACCCTGTTTTATATCATTTCTTGAAATACTTTTCAAAATATATTCAATGTTACAAGTCACAGAAGTCACTAATTACTAAATCGATCAAGTTTTGATTTTAAAACAGAAAAGATAACTATTGATTCCAAAATGCTTTCATATACAAAACTAAGGGCTTTTTCCACAGAGCAATCCCCAGTGTAAGAAGTTCTAGGTGGAAAAAGAACACACAGGTTCTGCCTGTGTGAGATTTGACGGTAGTGACCCAGTCTGTGGAGGGGTTCTGCTACGTCTGAGGCCCCCGTGGAGGGTTTACACGCAGCACACATGTAGCATGTTACACACCCCAACTCACGCCATCTCCACGGCGACCCTGTGAAGGTCCACACTATTCATATCCACAATTTAAAACCGACCAAACTGAGGCACAGAAAGAACATTTATCCCCAGTTTTCAAAAGTTGGAAGTTGGGCTTATTTCCTACAAGTTGGTGGGTGATACATGATGTCGCTCAACTTTCTGTTCACTGGAACATTTTAATATGGAAAATGTTACACAAATACAAAAGTAGACAGAAGAGTATAATAAACCCACTTATCCATCAATCAGTTTTAAGAATGTCATTTCGCTGATGACATTTCATCCATACTGCCATCTGATAACCATGTCTATATTATTTGGAAAGTAATTCCAGAAATCATACAGTTTGCCTAGAAATGTTTCACTATGTATCTCTAAAATATAGGAAATTTATTTTAAAGCACAGCCATGATAGTATTCATGCTGTTCTTAAAATAGCTGAGAAAAGAACTGAAGTGAAAGGCAAAGTAGAAAGGGAAAGACATACCCAACTGAATGCAGGGTTCCAGAGGGCAGCAAAGAAATATAAGAAAGCCTTCCTCAGAGATCAGTGCAAAGAAATAGAGGAAAACAATAGAATGGGAAAGACTAGAGATTGCTTCAAGAAATTTGAGACACAAGGGAATATTTCATGCAAAGATGAGCTCAATAAAGGACAGAAATGGTATGGACCTAACAGAAGCAGAAGAGATTAAGAAGAGGTGGCAAGAATACACAGAACTGTACAAAAAAAGTCTTAATGACCTGAATAACCATGATGAGCCACCTAGAGCCAGATACGCTGGAGTATGAAGTCAACTGGGCCTTAGGAAGCATTACTACAAACAAAGCGAGTGGAGATGATGGAATTCCAGCTGAGCTATTTCAAACCCTAAAAGATGATGCTGTTAAAGCGCTGCACGCAATACAGCAGCAACTTTGGAAACCTCAGCAGTGGCCACTGGACTGGAAAAGGTCAGTATTCATCCCAGTCTCAAAGAAAGGCAATGCCAAAGAATGCTTCAAGTATGATACAATTGCACTCATTTCAGATGCTAGTAGGTAATGCTCAAAATCCTTCAAGCCAGGCTTCAACAGTATATGAACTGAGAAATTCCAGATGTACAAGCTGGATTTAGAAAAGTCAGAGGAGCCAGAGATCAAACTGCCAACATCCGTTGGAACATAGAATAAGCAAGGGAATTAAAAAAAAAATCTACTTCTGCTTCATTGACTATACTAAAGTCCTTGACTGTGTGGATCACAACTAACTGTGGAAAATTCTTAAAGAGATGGGAATACCAGACCACCTGACCTGTCTCCTGAGAAACCTGTACGCAGGTCAAGAAGTAACAGTTAGAACTAGACATGGAACAATGGACAGTTCAAAACTGGGAAAGGAGCACGTCAAGGCTGTGTATCGTCACCCTGCTTATTCAACTCATATGCAGAGAGTATCACAGAAAATGCCAGACTGGATGAAGCACATACTGAAATCAAGATTGCTGGGGGGAAATACCAATGACCTCAGATATGCAGATAATACCACTCTAATGGCAGAAAGCAAAAAGGAAATAAAGAGCCTCTTGATGAAAGTGAAAAAAGAGAGTGAAAAATCTGGGTTAAAACTCAACATTCAGAAAACTAAGATCATGGCATCCAGTCCCATCACTTCACAACAAATAGATGGAGAAAAAGTGGAAACAGTGACAGACTTTATTTTCTGTGGCTCCAAAATCACTGTAGATGGTGACGGCAGCCATGAAATTAAAACAGACTTGCTGCTTGGAAGGAAAATTATGACAAACCTAGATGGCATATTAAAAAGCAAAGACATTACTTTGCCGACAAAGGTCTGCCTAGTCAAAGCTATGGTTTTCCCAGTAGTCATGTATGGATGTGAGTGTTGGACCATAAAGAAAGTTGAGCACTGAAGAATTGATGCTTTTGAACTGTGGTGTTGGAGAAGACCCTTAAGAGTCCCTTGGACTGCAAGGATATCAATCCTAAAGGAAATCAACTCTGGATATTCATTGGAAGGACTGATGCTGAAGCTCAAGCTCCAATACTTTGGCCACCTGATGCGAAGAGCTGACTCATTAGAAAAGACCCTGATGCTGGGAAAGAGTGAGGGTAGGAGGAGAAGGGGACGATAGAGGATGAGATGGTTGGATGGCATCACCGACTCAATGGACATGAGTTTGAGCAAGCTCGGGGAGATTTCCAGTAATTCCTTAATATTGTAGAGCTGACATTTTAAATAGCCTAGATAGTTCAGATTTTAAATTTTAATGTATGAGGTGACAATCTTTAATAGGAGAAATATGTTTTTCTCCTGGCTGGATCTTAATACCTGTGTTTCACGTAAAGGGCCACATACAAGGTGGAGAGAATGTAAGGCTCAGAGTGCTGTGACCCTGATGCAGAGAGCAGGTCATGCAGAAGGAAGGACAGCCCCACTCAGACTGCCGACGCCGCGGGTGTGCCTCCTACCCTCGTTCTGGCCTCACTGCCCCGATCGCTTGGCCCCCTCTCGTCCTGCCAGGTTCCTCCTCGCCCAACTTTGGGGGCTCCCAGCGGTGCTGGCCATTCACCAGGGGGCAGCTCCCTCAGGTCCCCCTGCATCCCCTCCCCCTCACTCTCGGTCACTGTGACTCGGGTCACCCGGGCACACGGCTTGGGGCCGCCCGACTCTGTCCTCTGTGACCCTCACCACTGACACACGGTTTTTGAAGATTAAAGAAGCCATCTCCCGGGTGAATCCCCATTGCAGGCCTCACTGCTCATTTCATGTTTCTCAGAATCCAGATGGTGGACACCCTGCAGGGCCTCCCCAGGTCCCTGGTCTGGGCACAGGGGACAGAACTCCCTTTGTTCTGTGGGTTGGTGTGTTCCAAGAGTTAATGGTCTTGACTTTTCCTGTATTTCAGGGCTACTTCTGCGTGGGACTATAGTCTCAAGTGCAAACGAAAATAATTCCTGGTATATATAAAAAAGCACACTTATCATCATGACTGAGCCACTCAGCATGAAAGGGGCAGAAGGAGAGAAAGAGGAGGAAACAGAGAAGGAAGGGAGGGAGAAAGGAGGGGAGAACGGAGGGAGAAAGGAGGGGAGGACAGAGGGGAGGAGGACAGAGAGCAGGAGGGGAGGACGGAGGGGAGGAGGGCAGAGAGCAGGAGGGGAGGACGGAGGGGAGGACGCAGAGGAGGATGGAAGGGGAAAGGAGGGGAGGATGGAGAGGAGAAAGGAGGGGAGGATGGAAGGGAGGATGGAGGGGAGAATGGAGGGAGAAAGGAGGAAGAAAGGAGGGGAGGACGGAGGGGAGGAGGACAGAGAGCAGGAGGGGAGGATGGAGGGGAGGATGGAGAGGAGGATGGAAGGGGAAAGGAGGGGAGGATGGAGAGTAGGAAGGGAGGACAGAGGGAGAAAGGAGGGGAGGATGGAGAGGAGGAAAGAGGGGAGGATGGAAGGGAGGATGGAGGGGAGAATGGAGGGAGAAAGGAGGAAGAAAGGAGGGGAGGATGGAGAGGAGGAAGGAGGGGAGGACGGAAGGGAGGATGAAGGGGAGGATGGAAGGGAGGAAGGAGGGGAGGACAGATGGGAGGTAGGAGGGGAGGAAGACAGAGCAGGAGGGGAGGATGGAGGGGAGGACGGAGAGCAGGAGGGGAGGATGGAGGGGAGGAAGAAGGGGAGGAGGACAGAGAGCAGGAGGGGAGGGCAGAGGAGACAAGCTGTCCTTCAGCCTCTCCCCCCGCACCAGGCTCCGGGCTGGGCTGCTTCCCCATGGGTTCAATTACCGTCCACGTTTGTTGCCTGCTTAGTTTTGAGCTGAGAGAAAGCCTTCATTGCTTCTCTCTCTTGCTCATCTGTGCTTGTGAGGATTTCTAATTTATATGATCAAATGGGTGCACAGTGAGCACAGCTTTCCCCTCGCTCGTATCCAGAAGCAGCCGGAACAAGGCTGCACTTCCACGATTTACTTACTAAAGAGTCAGAGACCAGCACACAGCATAAAGTCAAGGATGGACAAGATGTAAATAAAATGAAAGCTTCAATACAGTAAAACTATGTGGAATTTGAAAGAGGTAAGATATAGGAAGTAGTAAAAATAAGTGTTCAGTCGCTTAGTCATGTCCGACTCTCTGCGACCCCACGGACTGCAGCACGCCAGGCTTCCCTGTCCATCACCAACTCTCCCAGACCTTGCTCTAACTCATGTCCATTGGAAAAGGGAAAAAGTGAAAAGATAATATTGTTAGTCAGAAAACTTAAAAAATAATAAAATATTCACAATGATTAATATATACTCATGGACTAAAATACAAAGTATGAATTTTCTAAGTCTCTCTTCATATAAAGAGGATTTTAAGCATATGATAATGATATTATATGATAGCGAGTTTGGTCATGTAAGAAACAGCCCTGAAGGCAGTGGTTGATGGGCCCCAACGCTCACTGCAGCACTGTTCACAGCAGCTAGGACACGGAAGCAGCCTACATGTCCATCAACAGATGAATGAATAAAAAAGTTCTGGCACAAGTATAAAATGGATTATTAATCTGTTGTAAAAGGAATATATTTGAATCAGGTAATCTAATAAGGCCTTCTAATGCGGTAGATGAACCTAGAACCTATTATACAGAGCGAAGTAAGTCAGAAAGAGAAAAACAAATATTGTATATTAACACATACATATGGAATCTAGAAAGATGGTACCGATGGCCCTGTTCGCAGGGCAGTGAGAGCAATGCAGACAGAGAGGACGGGCCTGCGGACACAGTGAAGGAACGGGCGGGTGGCGCAGACTGAGAAAGTAGCGCTGAAGCACACACATTACCGTCTGTTAGATGGACAGCTGGCGGGAATCTGCTGGATGGTGAAGGGAGCTCAAACCGGTGCTCGGTGACAACCTAGAGGGGTGGGCGGGGATATTCGTACGCCTACAGCCAATTCATGTTGATGTGTGGCAGAAACCAGCCCGATACTGCAAAGCAATCGTTCTCCAATTAAATTAAACTTAAAAATGTTAACAAAAAAGAGAAACACTGGTTGAAGACCATTTACACGACAGCACAGCTCACGTGTTTGTGGTTTGACGTTCTGTGGTTTCTGCATTTACGCTTACGGAAGCCACCCCGCAGGTGGGTGTTCATCTCTAGACAACCAGGCGGTCAAGGAGCTCCTTGGGGGTCAGAGTTTGGAGCGGGGACGTCTGTCCGCCCCACCTGCAGCACCCTCAGCCGGGCCCCACCCCATCCAGCTGATGCTGGGGGCCTCCAACACCCGCCTTCTGCATCCTCCCCTTTGAAACGGGGACAGTCGTCCTTCCTACCTCAGAGAGCTGCCAGAAGTGCCCGCCACAGCACAGCAGGCGCCTGGCCTGTGTGAGAGGAACCTTCCAGAAAGCAGACCCCAGTCTGAGCAGCGACGGAGATTCCTGAGCATCGAAGGCACCCCATGTTTGGGGGTCAGAGCCCCCGTAGAGGGGACAATGCCCTTCACCCTGTGGCTTAGGTGGCCATGGCCCAACTGCGGGAGGAGGCAGGCGTCTGCCGAGCCCCTGGGTTTCCCGCGTCCTCCCAGGCTTCTCTGGTGGGCTCGATGCGCAGGGCACACCGGGTTCTCCTGTCACACTTACTAGCAGCTCAGGGGACACGACTCTTGCTTCCTTTTTAACAAAACCTTCGGTAATCCTTACGAAGGCGGGGGTGCATGGCTGTCCTCAGCTCCCCAGGGAGCCCATGAGTGTGGTCAGGAAACAAGGCCATGAGTGACTGCCCTACAGAAACTTACCAGGTTTAGTAGAGTTAACACTTCAATCGCCTTGAAAAGAGACAGTTGTTTCATGTGTCTATTTAGGAAAATACAGTCACTATCATCAAATATTCAAAATACTATCACATGAAAGAGGAATTTGTCCTTTGTAGCTGGAGCAGTTCCTGCCCATAGCAGATTCTTAAACAGCATCCTTGGACTGAACTGAGCTTTATCTCTCCAGAAGGCAAAACTGGAAGCAATAGGTACAAAATGTGAAAGGGTAATTTCACCTCAACGTATTGTGAATAGCACTCCGACCACTAAGACACTCCAACAGCGGAGCGGCACCTTGCCGGGTAGTAGGCTGCCCACTGCTGGACACGGTCAACCAGGCGGGAAGGGGGCTCCCTTCCAAGGGCTGGTGCAAAGGGCCGAGGAGGGTCCACTCAGCACCCTCTGCAGATCAGCGCAGTGAATGTGGGACAGCTATCCTCATGATGTGCACCTAGAAAAGCTCGGGCTGGGCCTTTAGGAGCAATCACGGTTACTGTATCCCGCGGCTAAGGATGCGGGCATGTGTGTGCTCAGTCGTGCCTGACTCTTTGCGACCCCACGGACTGTAGCCCACCAGGCTCCTCTGTCCATGGGATTCTTCAGGCAAGACTGCTGGAGTGGGCTGCCATTTCCTCCTCCAGGAGATCTTCCCGACCCCGGGATCAGACCCACATCTCCTGCATCGGCAGGTGGTCCTTTCTTAGTGCTGCTGACGAACGGAGCCCTCAGACGGGCCCTGCCCTGACCATTTACTAGTCAGCAGTGTCTCCCTTGGAGGAGGCAATGGCCCCCCACTCCAGTACTCTTGCCTGAAAATCCCATGGACGGAGGAGCCTGGTGGGCTGCAGTTCATGGGGTCGCGAAGAGTCGGACACGACTGAGCGACTTCACTTTCACTTTCCTTCACTGGAGAAGGAAATGGCAACCCACTCCAGTGTTCTTGCCTGGAGTATCCCAGGGACGGCGGAGCCTGGTGGGCTGCTGTCTGTGGGGTCACGCAGTCGGACACGACTGAAGCGCCTTGGCGGCGGTGGCAGCAGCAATCCCCTTACGTCCCACAGGCGGCGGGTCCTGCTTGTGACCAGTCAACCGAAGCAGCGGAGGATGAACGGGGAGGATCTGGAACTGAGTTCTCGGGAATCCAGACGATATATAGAAACAGAACTTTAAATATACCGTGAGGTTACTATTTCTTAAAGTTGATTTCATAAAGTTATCTACGAGCGGCAGACCATTCAAGCACTGATTTAGGACCACAGAGGAATGCAGTCATGTGACAAGACATGAAAAGAAGGAGCATTTTAAAGAAGGAGCATTCTCAACTGCTCTAAAATGTACACATCTCTTGACCAGGTTTTGTATTATGAATGTCTGTTAAGGAAACAATTAGTATTGTAAAAATTTTAGGTAAAATATTGGCTATAAAACTTGTTTGTAAAATTTTAGCAAAATTTTAAAAAGTCAACTGATAAAATTACAATAGACCATTAGATATATTTCAGCATAGGAATGAAGTGGAATACTATTAATCAGGAAAAATGATGTTATGGAAATGTACTTGCTGACACACAGTAGAAAGATATATGTGGTACATCAAGCAAAAGAGTAAAGAACAAAATGCATGGTATGAGCCATCTTACTTTAAAATCATATGCAAAGAAAACAACTGCAAAGGCTTTAAAGCAAGATAGTAATTGTAATTATTTCTGAATTCTGGTATTTTCAGTGATTTTATTTTATATACCAATACATTCTAACATTTTAATTTTTCTACAATGAGTGTATACTAATTAGGTGAAGAAACTAAAATTGAAAAACCTCTTTCTCTGGCAGTTCGGTGTTAGTAGGAATGATGACATTTGGAAGACAGTGCCATAGAAACATCAGGGAGCATAAGAGAGGATGCTTTGAAACACGTATAATGTTTGAACAATTAAAAATCACTTGGTAAATAGAGAGTATTGGTTCATTTCTCACAGTCCTGATGGGGATTGAGTTTGTCTTATTTGTAAGAGTCCCACTTCCCAGCCCAGCCACTCATGATCAGAAGACAAAGAGAAGCCCCGAGTATGCTTCCAGGCCATGGACAGGGCAGGGGTCTCCCTTGCCCTCTGGTCAAGGGGATGCTCCCCACTGATAAGGCTGAAGATCAATAAAGTGACGTCTCAAGACAGGTTGTGAAAGGGATACACATGATCTCCTGGGATGTGTCACCCCAGGAAAAGGAAATTGAGGCCCAAAGGGGTGGGCGGATTCTCTGAAATCCGTGTGACCCCGGGCCGGGGGTCCACCTCCCTGGGCACAGGCGCCTCACGTTACAAGGGGGTGATGATCTGTGCTTTTTAAGGGAGCAGCGAGGGTCGCAAACAACAGGTCAGAAGTTTACGCCGAGGCCCAACACAAAGCAACACAGGATGCATGCCGACCGATCTTATTAACAACCTGCCTCTTCACGTGTAAGGGTATACAGGCATTCTCATCAACAGCCTGCCTTCTCAGGTGTGTCAGCAGTGAAGAGGAACTTTGTGAACAAGAACAGTTCACAGAACGTCACCTTTGCCTCCGAGCTCTGGTCTGTCTCTCGCTCACCTGGAAGACCGGGGTGTCAGGACCGCGGGTCACGGTCGCGGGCTCACTCAGCACCCCACCGATCAGTCTGCGGAGTTTCTCTGAGGCCCCTATTAAAGAATCCCAGTGGAAACAGCCCCAAATCTATAAAACACCATGCATGTGAGTATCAGCAATGCAAAATGAAGGAATGAAACCACTATGTAGAAATCTGAACACGCTTTTCCGTGAATGTCTGCTTGGCTTCATTAGGCTTTTGTTCCCGAAACGTCTGGGTCACACACGGCGCTCTCATCAGTGTAAAGACATCAGAAAAGGTCAGAGTTGATGGGCCATTAAACGTGCACATTTAACCAACTAGGCAAGAAAGTAAAACTGAGGCATCTAGATAGCAAGAACACTAAGAAAGCCTCGCTCAGTCGGCCTGATTTGACACCAGGCGTCATGCATTCCAGGTTCTGCTTGGTTCCAGCCAAGACTCCCGGCAGCCCCAGCAGAAGTGCAGCCCCGCCGCGCTCACCTACCGCGCTCGGGGCCTCTGCAGACGTCCACGCGGGTCAGACGGCTGTCGGGGTGGCAGCTGCGTGCACCTCGGCCCCCACGTGCGCTTCCCTGCAGGGAGAGAGAACAGGAGAGCGGTTAGTGGCAGCGAGCCGGGAAGGCTTCCCCACGCACAGCCTGTTCTCCGGGGATCAGCGGGGGCTGTGCAATTGCACCCAGGAACGTGCTGAGCCCTGACACACAGCCCCCCTGTGTAGCCTCAACAGGGTGGTGATTTTGAGACAGAAGTCAGGTCTTTAGTAAAAACTAAGGAACAAGGTCAGGTGTGTGACGTTTGAGTCAGTCCTGAGGTCTCTGGCCTCCCTCCTGAGACCTCCTGCAAAGGGAGATGAGTCAGAGGTGCAGTCAGACGCCAGGACCTGGCCTGCGGGGCAGGTGCTAGCCACTCACCCCCAGAAGGTTCTGGGCTACAGGCCGTGTGCCCGAGATTTACACACAGCAGTGCTTGGGGGTCAAGTGAGGATCTCACAGTGAGACTGCTCACCCAGGGCCACGTCAGGACAAACCCTAAACAGAAGTCATTTAAAAACCAAAAAAAAGTAAAAAGAAAGATGAGAAGAGGAAGGCAGGAAGTTTCTCGTATTTCCTATTTTCTAGGTTTCTGTGGAAAAGGGGGTGATTGAAGAAAAGGAAAAGAATTCCTTTGGAAAATGAATTCAAATTTTTTTCTAACCACCAACCTTATTCATCCCAATTTTAGCAGCTCCGTGGGAGGGAATATGAAACATGAAATTCTACGCACTCAACTCTGCATGCATTTTTCCAGTCTACCTGGAATGCCCTCCCTCTCCGGGTCTTCACACGCCTGTCCAGACCACACTTCCCACTCCATGAGGAAAGTAAGAATCTCCATATTAAGGATGGTGCAGAAAACAGCTCCCACTATGGAATACCCAACTCAGAAGCCAGGCACTGGTCCTGACACCCCACTCCTGGGCACGGGTCCAGACAAAACTCCAGCTGGAAGGGATGCACACACCTAGTGTCCACAGCAGCACTTTCACAGTTCATGAGCAATCTAAACGTCATCGACAGACAAACGGATAAAGATAATGTGGCACAGATATGCAATGGAATATTACTCGGCCATAAAAAAGAATGAAAGAAGGCCATTTGCAGCAATATGGATGGGTCTATTAAGGGAAGTAAGACAGAGACAGACAAATATCATACCATATTGCTTACATACAGAGCCTAAAAAATGATACAAATAAACTTATTTACAAAACAGATTCACACACACAGAGAACAGACTTGCAGTTGCCAAGAGGGAGGGAATATGGGGGAGGAAAAGGGTCGGGAGTCTGGGGTTAGCACATGCAAACCGTCATCTGTAGAAGGGACAGTGAGGTCCCACGTTACAGCACAGGGAACTATATGTAACATCCTGGATAGACCATAATGGAGAAGAGCATAAAGAAGAATGTACATAGACATATAACAGTCCTTTTGGTGTACGGCAGAAATTAACACAGCATTGTAAGGCAACTGGACTTCAGTAAATTAACCTGGGGCCACTGTCTCATTCATGCCTCAGAGAAAGCAAACACTGTTCTCATATCCGCTCAAGATGCTAAGAAACCCGCTGAGACACACAGCTAGGACTCAAGACCATCCCGGACATGAGCTTCTCTCTGCATCTCCAGGCTGCCCTGCGGTCGCTCAGCCCCTCTAACACATTGACCCTGAGTTCCTCAGGATTTTAAAGGAAGACTTTCAACAACTGTGAACATGCTTTGGCTCACAAGCAGAAACATCCTCTTCTGCAGACAGAACCGACGACCCTTCTAAGACAATATCATTGCTATTAAAATGCGGAGACCATTTTGGGTCACTCAGAGTCAGAGGAAACATATGTATGCTTTTAGTGGAAGTAATTCGGATCTCAAGTTTCTGATGATTTCTAATAAATGGGAGAAAGAAAACAGAGAACCCATTAGAAGACACTTAAGAGGATCTCAGGCCTTGGGGTCTCACTTTGGAAATGACAGTAAATCCAGTTTGTGCCTGGGTGAGACCAGCTCGCCTGTTGTGAGTCAGAAGTAATGTCCTAATGGCTTAAGTGGCCCCTGGGGGGTCAGGCAGGGCCACCCTGGAAATGGGGCAGGAGCCCAGCAAGCTGAAGCACACACGCGCCACGTTTATCTCATCTAAAGTTGCTCCTGCTTTGATTTGGCCTTAGTCAATTACTTTTCCCTTTTAAACACTCAGTAAGTCTAAAGAAGCTTACCTGATTTTGGGTTTATCAAAACAGAGTACTGAGTTTTAAAACATTGCCAAGAATGGAATAGACTCTAAGTTCTTTAGCCTGTTATCTTTTACACTTTTTGTTAAACCCCATGTGACCAGTGCCCCGGCTCTAATGCAGCTACATCTAACTCAGCTTAAGGTTTATACAAATGCTGAATGCTAAGTGATCTAAAGAACCGCTCACTAGCATAGACCAGTCCCAATCTTTTGTCAAGTTTATCTAAAAATATGGGCTTCCCTGGTGGCTCAGTGGTAAAGAGTCTGTCTGCAGTGTAGGAGATCCAGGTTCAAACCCCGGGTTGGGAAGATCCTTGGAGAAGGGAATGGCAACCCACTCCATCCAATGCTCTTGCCTGGAGAATTCCATGGACAGAGTGACTGACCAACAACAGCAATCTAAAAATATAAGTAATCTAATTACCGCAGATGGAAAAATAACAGATTTCAAAAGCACAGTGTGACCTTATCATTTGTAAAGGGAGGCTGGCAGATCTGATAATTTTTAAGATTCCTTCTCCCCTCTACAACTAAGCTTTAGTCATCAGAAATCTAGGGAACTCGGTCTTTAAATTTATATAAATATTTAAGTTAATTAATAATTATTTCATAGGCTTTAAACACATAAGATTGTTGTTATTTCTGCAACAATATTACCACTTCTATTTTTTTCCCCACTTAATTAACAGAAGAGAAGCAATACACTTTCTAAGGAAATAGTAACAACAATGTAACTAAAACTTTAATAACCTGGCTCACTTTGCAAGTTTAACCTTGGCACTCCGCACACGTGGAGATGAAGCAGAGTGATGGAAGAACTGAAGGCCTGCCCTCAGGAACTCCAAGAGGCAGACGGCTCATGTAGAGCGCGTACTGGCTCCTCTCTATACCCTTCCCCAGACAGACATCATTTTTATACGGTCTATCATTAGATAGGCCTCATTTTCTGATGTGCTATGATTCATTTCTGGAGAAAGAAAAGATATACTCATAATAACCTATAAATGGAGACTTACTATGTGCTAAGTGGCTTCCCAGGTGACGCAGTGGTAGAGAATCTGCCCGCCAATGCAGGAGATGCAGGAGACGCAGATTTGAAGGAAACGGAAGCCCGTTCCAATATTTGGGTCTAGGAAATCCCTGGACACAGTAGCCTCGCAGGCTACAGTCTGTGGGGTCGCAGCGTCGGACACGACTGCCTGACTGAGTGGGCACACGTCGGTAAGTAACGGGCACGTGTTGCTGCCTTTAACCCTCACGGCAAGGTGCTTGTGCATACTCAGTGGCTTGGTCCTGTCTGACTCTTTGCAACCCATGGAGTGTAACCCACAGGCTCCTCTGTCCATGGAGTTCTCCAGGAAAGAATACTGGAGCAGACTGCCATGTCATTCTCCAGGGTATCTTTTCGACCCAGGGATGGAACCCACGTCTCCTGCATCAGTAGGCGGATTCTTTACCTCTGAGCCATCAGGGAAGCTTACCGCAAGGTAGGTGCATCTGAACATTGATTGTACGGAGAAAAGATGAGGCACACAGATGTTGGCTTAAGATCACTAATCTGTGAATAGCAGACCTGGATTTGAACCCCAGCATTCTAAATCCTCAGCATGTGCTCAATACCGCACAAAGTCCTCAGTGCAATTAGAGGTCACTTTTTAAAAATAAAATCATCATTATCTAGATACAGCAAAGTCCTAGGAAAAATGTAATGAAAGTCTTCTTATTATCCGCACAATCTACAGCCCTGATGTCCAATGTGGCAGAAACTAGCCATGTGGGCGACTGGGTGCTAAACATGGTCCCTTAGGGCTGAGATGAACCCCAAATACCAGGTTTAATGATGGTACAAAAAAAATAAAGTAAAATACCACGTTTATAAATACATAGTGACTACCTACTGATGTGATACTATAGGTGAGACAAATATAGTGTTAAAATTAATTCCCTCTGCTTATTGCATTTAATATTTGCAGGGAAAGGTGATATGACAAAATATGTGATTTTGTGGCTTGCATTATATTCCTGTTGGACAGGGCTGATCTAAGGTTTCACATAAGACATTTTACGATGAGCTGCCTCTGGGATTTTTTATCAGAGTTGAGCCAAATACAAATGCTCAGAGGGAAGGAATTCTTGCTACAAGTCAACTTAACACACGCAGGAGGGCCTCAGGAATGTTAGGTGTGTATTCTTCTTAAAATTCATAGCTCTTATCTCAAAATTAATTAATCACAAAAAGTTGTTTCTCATAGTTAATGAAGCAGAAGTAGATGTTTTCCTGGAATTCCCTTGCTTTTGCCATGATCCAAAAGTGTGAGACAATTATACTTGTGTATAAACTAATCTGATTTGATTTATTTATTGGCTGCACCGTGCAGGCATCTTAGTTCTCCCACCAGCGATCGAACCTGTGCCCCCTGCATTGGAAGCACTGAGTTTCAGCCACTGGACTACCAGGGACGTCCAAATCACTACACTTTAAAAAACATTCTACATTGTGATATAAGCCATGGGCTCATTCTCTTGCTTTCCTGCAGGCTTCCAGGGCTCTTGATGGGAGAGGCAGGTGGAGTTTCCTTGTCTTGCGAGGGCGCCCCTCGGAAGTGGTAGTGGGGACACTTGTCTGCAGACAGAATCACCCGCTGGAGACCGAGTCTGACTGTGAGGGGTGGCTTGTCCCTTCACTGAGGAAACCCCGGTTGGTGCTCCGCTGGCTCACGAGAACATGTGCTCGCTCTTGGGGTGGAGAGGTTGGAGCTTTTCTGCATCATAGCCTAAATGTTTGCTTCCTATCTACTGGGCATTTATTCATGTCATTTTCAGGCTTATTGTATTTCCCCTCACACTTCGAGTCTGGGAGCAGTATAGTGATCCATATTCTCAATCTCTTAAAATACACTATTTGCTTAATATTTTTTTTCAGGCCGGACTAGTTTCATTTAGTGAGCTAATTCCCACATATACCTTATAGAAAAGTTGGATGGTGAGAAGTAAATATAAAATATAACAACCTATAGCAAAAATAATAAAACAATCCTGACAACCAATTAGCCACTGTGCTCACTTCCACAGACATCTTTTTGCAAGGCTAGGATGAGAAGACCCCTCGTTTCATTGCCTGATGCCATGGAAACCTAGCCCAGTGGTACTGCCAGTGGAATAAAGCAGGCTACCGGGCACAGAACTGAAATCCTCTCTAAATGGCATGGGCACATGACTGGTATTTTAAAACATGTGATATCTGAGAAATGATGTGACTTTCTTAGCATCTTAGGAGGCACAACAATGAGATTTAGATGTAGATCCAATTAATCGCCTGCAGAGTCACAGTCCCCAAACCCCAAGCTCACCTGCGTCACCACACAAACACAGCCTCAGTGTAAGCCCAGCGCCATCAGGGGCCCCTGAGGTGGGTCCCAGGAGGGGGAAAGGAGAAGGCAGGGTGTGTGGTGAAAGGAAATTTGCTCCCTGGGGAAGACCTTCCTGAGCCAGGCTTAGGACTCCGGTGGGAGTCAGGATATTTATGTTCTGACACCAGCTTGGCAACCCACGATCACAACATCGTGCACGAGTGTTACGGAGTCAGCTGCACGGTCACAAATCACGGTGCGCCGTGCACGTCAAGGGGAAGCCAGGACTCTGGGTCCAAGTCCCGCCTCCTCTGCTCGCTCCTGAATCCCCACCAGCGCTCATGCTCCTCAGTGGTAAAACGAGAACCTTCGACTTGTCCCCGAGCCCTGCTCTCTCCCTCCAAGTCACCCAGCTCACATCCAGCCCCGACAGAACAATATTCCTAAGGGCCCAGAGGCTGGGGGGCAGAGACCAGCTGGGGACGCAGAGTCCCTACATGTGGGCATGAAGATAACAGTGAAGGAAGGGAATCTCCTTACAACAAGTACATACAACTGGGAGGCTCCGGAGCCACGGCCCACCCATCAGAATCCTGTTAGCTGTCCGTGTGCCCATTCACACAAGCGACCGTCTTTCTCCCACGCTCGTCCTCTGACAGAGAAGTCGGGAACCATTATGGTCCTCAGCCCTGCACGCGTGTTAGGACCACCCGGGGCCTTTCAGACATGGCGACTTCCACCTGCAGAGATCCGCGTGCGGGGAAGCCTGGGAGTCAGTGTTTTTAAGGCTCCCCAGGTAACCCTTCCGAGCAGCCAAGGCTGAGAACACTGGCTCAAAGGAAAGGCTGAAAATCACGGAGCTGAAGCCTCCCACGTTTGAGTCGAATTCTGCACCTTTCTAGCAGTGCGAACGTCACCATTCAACTGGCTTATCTCTTAGGGACACAAGAAAATGATAAAATATTAATGGTAACAACACCTGCCCCACTCACTTTATGAGGTTATTATGAAAATCAATGTGAAATATAATGAAAAGGCCTGGTAGAAATATGATTGCATGCAATTTCTATTCTTGCTGAAGGACGACCCGGATAAGTAAAACTCAAAGCCATGGACCAGGCACGGAATCGACAGGGAAATGAGAATGATCAAAACTCAGAAAAAAGGGGGGCCTGTCCTTGGGGGTTAGCTACAAACTGCAGAGGGGCATTTCTATTCTTGACTGTGAACCCGGCGGTCTGTGCTCTGAGTTTAAGCCCCTTTGTGCTTAGCATGCTCAGGCCTGTCCGGCTCTTGGCGACCACATGACTGGATCCCACCATGCTCCTCAGTCCACGGAACTCTCCAGGCAAGAATACTGGAGTGGATTGCCATGCCCGTCTCTTGGATTAGGACAGTGAGCAACCATTCCATGATTTTCATGTTGGACTTGACACGGGAAGTCCCGAGACAGTGATTTAGCAGATTTAATCCAGCCCAGAGCTGGACTCTGGGGCATGTCAGTCAGGCACTGCACCACAGGGAGGACTCCGTGTCCTTGCCCTAAACAAGCTCACCTCACAGACTGGAAGACGACCACACAAGATGATGTGGTCACCAATGGAGCAGGGAGGAAGCCATCCTATTTAGACAAGGCAACTGGGCCGGGGTCTCAAGGCTCGGCGCCCTGCCTGTGCCTGGGGACCAGAGTGCACTCCCTGCTGCAGTGACAAGTTCCCGGGGACAAGTGTGAGGGTGCACACCCAGCCCCGCCCCAGGGTCACCCTCGGGCCAGACAACCCCACACACCCCGTTCTGGAAAGGACAGTGATGTCACTGGCACAGGATGTGTAAACAGTTTCTGTAGACAGCCCTCTAGCTTTCCCTGGGGCATCTCCTGAAATGTAAAAAAGCATGATTCTCAGAGCGCCCAAGGAAACCCCCAAACGCTGCAAACGCAGGGGGAGGGTGGGTGCTTGGGGCCGGGGCTCAGCACAGAGCCCTGAGCAGACAGGGGGACACACGCGGCTGGATGTGGCCCCAGCCCGGCACCACTGAGTCACTGGCAGCCCGCACTCAAATCGTAGAGGGGAGCTTACGTTTGTGATTCCAGAAGTACAAAGCGGCTCTGCATTTGTGTCACAAGAAAGCCTGCTCTCATGAATTGGATGTATTGACTAACACCCAACAAAGTATTCTGCCTGACTGATTCTTCTTCTATTAACCTCAAGCCTGTAAGCAAATCAAGAAGAACTTGCGGGGCAGGAGAACCGTGAGGAACAGAGGTGTGAATCAGCAGGGAGGAGGAGCAGAGCGTCTTCTTTGCTCTGAGACATGCGCTACAAGGAGCACTTTCCTCTGTGTGACGTATCCCCATGTCGCTCGCAAGTCCTGCTCATGGGAAAGGCCCTAAGTCACAAGAGGCAAGATGAAGGAAGTGGAGCTGATGCTTATGGCTGGGCGGGGGTCCCAGAAGCGGTGGGGGCAGTGCAGGACCCCACACAGGAGGGAGGGTGTCCTGGGCGCTGGGTCCCATCTCCAGACTTAGCCCTGAGGGCTGAGAGGAGACTGGGTCAGGGCCAAGGGATGGGTGGGAGAAACCCGCTGTCTGCCAGGAGCTCAGCAGAGAGTGGGAGACCTCAGGGTGCTCTCCTGGAGCCCAGGAGTCACAGAAGTGAGGGGGCTTCGTCTCCCCCAGAGCGACTGCTCCTTGTGAGGGTACAGCACAGAGTCGGAGCAACGCCACGACGTGCCAAACCTGGACATCAGGGCCATGTGCTTTCTGTTGGGGCCACTGAGACGGTGCTTAAGAAGGCAGCGCCTTCCAGGGAGGGGACACGGCATGCCTGCGAGGAAGTAACAGTCTCCAGTGTGTCCACCGAGACTCTCTTCTGGGGGAGAAAGCCCAGGAGGCAAGCCGCCCTCTGGGAGCTGGACACCACCCTCCTCCAGGCCTGTCAGGAGACAAACGGGTTTTCAAACACAGGAGCAGAAAGGTGGTGGGGGGCTGATGTAGGGAGGAGACCCATGGAAGGAACCAGGCTTCCTGGGCAGCTGCTGAGGGTGGACTCACAGGAGGGCATTGGGGGAGAAGGCAGTTTGCACGGGGTCCCCTTGGGGGCAGAGGATGGGCTGCCTGAAAATGCGGGATATGGGCTGAAGGTGCAGACGCAATCACATCCCACTAGCTAGCTCCAGGTCTCAGTGTGAAGCATCAGGTTAGAAGGAAACCTCCAGCCACAGGTGAGGACAGGGTTCGGAGACAAGTGTACTGGCTCACAGATGATGCTGACAGCTGGCCCCTTCAGGCCATCCGACCAAGCTTAGGAATCCCTGTGTCCTCACAAAGTGACCTGGTGTCTAAGTTTGGGCAGGCTCTAGAATAGGAAACCCACTGCATATTGAGAACAGTTTCATCTCAGGAAGAGTCAGCAAGGACCCAGATCATGTGAACTCTGCCCTGAGCTCAGTAAACCATCATTCCAAAGTCAGATCTTCCCTCCCACACTTCAGACGGTGTTGAGGTCAAGCAGCCAAGACTGGAATGACCACAAGATCTGAACTAAGGATGGAGGCTGGTTTTCCCTTTAATGTACAAATGGAGGGACTCCTGCTTAGAGAAGAGTCATTTCATGTTACAAATGAGACGGAGATATGCTCGTTTTTTAATTATGCTTCTCTTTATGTCTTTTCATTAGACAGGGTAAGGGTGTCTAACTCACAGGTAAATAAATATGGGATCTATTATACATCAAATACAACTTAATGGTCACTGCACTAGTCACCCTATAGAAGAAATTGATTATTAAGTATTGGTTGAAAAGAGAACCATGTGTACAACACGGCAGAGTATTATGGGATGGGCACCTCTGTGCTTTTATGTTCTAAGCCTACATCACATCCGTCCCTGCACACCTGTATTTACAGTCCAAGCTCTCGAGCAGCTGAGCCCAGGTACAGAAACGATCACTGTCCATAAACCAGGTCAGTCACACGCCATGAAAAATGAGGTGCTTCCTTGGTAGGCAGTGATCTCCCCATTGTAGTAGGAATTCAAGCAGAGACTGGATCCGCAGATGAACACATCGCAGGGAGGGTTCAGAAAGAACTGCTCCTGGAGGAGGGGACAGGCTGGACCGCAGGGCACGGAGGTGCACCCTTCCCCGTCAGAGACGCTGCGATACTAACCGTGCTGAGTCTGGGCAGCAGAGAGGCGCCTGAGCTCAGACGAGGGCGACCGCAGGCTGGGCGGGGGCCAGCAGCACTGCTGGGAAGCCCGAGTGTGAACCAGAGGAGCAGGTTCCAGGACGCACAGTCTGAACAGATGGGACCAGAGTCACACCTCGAGAGAAGCCAGGTTCACAGCTTCCACCTTGAACACGAAGTCCCCTGAGCAGTGTGCTATCTGCTGGGTACCATCCGTTTGATAAATCAGGTGCAGCAAGACCACAAACATCACGGGCGTTCTGCCATCCAACCACCGCACGAGGCTCAACTGGAGCCCCGACGCTTCATGTTAGAGGGAAGAAGGTCAACCAGGAGGGAGTATTGTCGGAGAGACAGAGACCCAGACAGACTTCCCCCCTCAGAACCAGTTTATTTCAAAAGATGGCAACCCCCGGGCACAGCAGCAAGAAATTCAAGAGCAGAGTTACCCTGGGAGGGTAAACACAGAAAATCTCGTTCTGTTTTCTCAGCAGGTGCCTGTAACTGAGCCACGATAAGTCAAAAGGAACCGTGAGTGGCCAAGAAACTTTGACATAAAAATCACCTGAGGTGATAAAAATCACTAAGCACACTCTATTGCTGCTCCTGAAACAAGCTATTTAAGAGGCAAGAGGAAACACACCTTTTAAAACAAATGGAAGAAACAGTTACTCAGGAGAAGAGACCAGTTCTCCAATAAAGACTGTTTTTCTGCTGCTTACTGAACTGCCATTATTCCAATTTAGATGATTCTTTTTTAAATTTTAAGAGTAAGGATATGGTTCATTACAAATATCTCCATTTGAAGGTTTTATTCTTCATGAAACGTTTAAAACATTAGAGCTTCGTGATTAATACTGAAGTGCTTTTTTGCGCATGGGTGGTATGTGATTTTTTTTTCTTTGTATTGATATTTCTGCAGCAATGCATTTTCTTTTTTCTGGAGATGCTGTCTCACTAAGGTCATCAACTCCAGGAAAAGAGGGAGGGAAGGTGGGGTGGAGAGAGAGGTTGTTGGGTAGTTAATGATGAGGTAAGGGGACCAGCGGGGCGCAAGGAGGGTGTGGCCCGATGGCCCGGCTGATCCCCGGGCTCCAGGGCGGGCCTGGCATTCCTTACGAAACCCACAATCTGGGGGCACCAGGAGCAAGCCTCAGCTCGTCCTGGGCGGGCCTTACAAGGTCAGCACACTGGCCTGCCTGGCCCAGTGCGTGCGGGCCCTTAGCCTCGAGAGCTTCCTTGGACCTCAACCGCCAGCCCCGACGCAAAGGAGAGGAGTGACCCTTGCTGTGGAAGGGTGGCGCCCACACTGCAGGCCAACATGTTCTTTCCAGGCTGGCTTCCCCCCGCTCCCCAGTCTGGAGGGACCTCTAAAGATGGCTGGGATCTCCTGCAATGTGGACATGCCAGGTGCCCATCAGGTCCCTGCAAGCCATGCTGGGCACATGAGTTCCGTGGGTTTTCTCTGCTTCTGTTTCCCACGGGCCTCCCAAAGAAGCCCCCGCATCCTAGAAATGCCTCTGAGTCATTTTCCCTCTGGGCTCAAGGCAGAAGCATCTCAAACATTTTATTTGCATGACCCTAATGGCACGGTGGCACAGCCGGGGCATCCCGTGTAGGGCCCAAGTGGCTGGGGCAGCCAGACGGCGGGTGTAACCCACGACCGCCCTGGGCCTGCCGGACTGCGTGTCCCCCTGCAATGGGCAAACCACTTGCTGCTGTCCGCGGAGAAGCTCCTCCACAAAGGCAGGCTTTTCTGCATGTGGGTCAAGGCATTCCCATCAATGACCCCCCAGAGACAGCACTTACAATTCATCCCATTTCCCGTCTCCCCACCCTCCCCTCCCACCTCGCAGCAGCAGCCCGATTTGCTGCTCAGCACTCCAGGGAGGGTTTCAGGAATCCTCAAGGAAGAACAAATGGACCCTTCTGCACAGAGTGAAATTCTGTCCTCCTCCTCCTCCCCCTCCTCCCTGGCACCATCTGAGCACTTTCCCGGGAGGGAGGAGGACCAGAAGGATGAAGGAAACGCCTTCAGGAGTCATCCAAGGTCAGACACAGGCCCTGGGCTTTAGCAAAGCAAAGCTACTCTCAGAAATCGTGGCCAATGCTAATGCCATGAAGCCTTTACCCACTTTTTCTTCTAGGAGTCTTACATTTTCAGGCCTATGTTTAAGTCTTTCCTCCATGTTGACCTGACTTTGCACGTGGTGTAAGACAGGTGTCCAATTTTATTCTTTGGCACTCAGGCGTCCAGTTTTACCCACAGCATTTATCAGAGGGACCATCTTTCCCTATTGCACATTCTTCTTGCCCCTGTCGAAAATCCATTGACAGTATATATGTGGGTGGGTTTTTCCTGGACTTGATTCTGTCCCATGGGATTTATATCAGGGCCACACTCTTTAAATGACTAGAACTTTGTGATATAGTTTTGAATCAGGAAGTGTGGGGTCCTTTCTCAAGATCGTTTTTGTCATCTGGGGTATCTTTTGGCTGAATGTGAGTTTCAGGATTGTTTTCTCTATTTCTTTGGAAAATGCCATTGGGATTTTGAAAGAGATTGTATTGAGTCTTCAGCTCATGTTGCATGGTGTGGACATTTTAACAACACTAAGCATCAAAAAAACAGGCAAGCGAGACTGCGTCAGCCTACATGCATGCTCAGCAAGGGGAGCCGTCAGGAAATAAGGACCACCTACGGAGGAAGAGAAAATGTCTTCAAGCCATACACCTGATGAAGCGGCCACATCCAAAGTACATAAGGAACTCCTACAACTCAACAGCAAAAACCACAAATTCTAAAGAATTCAACCTAAAAATGGGCAAATGGGGACTTCCCTGGTGGTCCAGCGTTTAGGAATCCTCCTTCCAATGCAGGAGACACAAGTTTGATCCCTGGTCAGGGGACTAAGAGCCCACATGCTGTGGGGCAACTGAGCCAATGCGCCCAACTAAGACCCAATGAAACAGAAACAAAACGAAAGGAAAAACAGGCAAATGCGTTGAACAGAGACTTCAAAGAAAACACACACATAGCCAGCAGGTATATGCAAAAGTGCCAGCTTCACTAATCCTCAGGGAAATGCAAATTAAAACCACAGTGAGACACCACCTCACGCCTGTCAGAACGGCTGTTGTTAAAAAAACACCTTGGTGCACTTTGGCACTAGTGCACTGCTGGTGCAGCCGTTGTGGAAAACAGCACGGAGGTTCCTCAAAAAATTAAAGACAGAACCGCCACGGAATCCGGCAATGCCACTTCTGAGTGTTTATCCAAAAGAACTGAAATCATGATCTCAAAGAGATATCCGTTCTGTTTGTTGCGACACTACCCACAGCAGCCAGGATATGGAAAGAGCATAGATGTCCACAAATGGATGAATGAATAAAAAACATGGTATATACATACAGTAAAAGATTAATGACAATACAGGAGCGCCTGTAGGCCATCATGCCAAGCGAAATGTCAGACATAGGAAAACAAGTACTGAATGATTCTGCTCACACGAAATGACTGAAATAGTCAGGCTTTTAGGAATCGTGAGTACAATAATGGTTGCTGGGACTGGGAATGAGGTGTTGCTGTCCATGAGTTCTGTTTATACAAGATAAACAAACTCCAGGGATCTGCTGGACAGCCTTGTTCCCGTAGTTGTTCTGGAGTTAATGACTCTACACTGTGCACTAAACATTTAAGAGGGTAATCTAATGTCGTGTTTTTATCAGAATTAAAAAAAAAAAAAAACCAGAAGACCTATTCCTTTCCTTCCCCCCAAACCCCATATTCATCATTTATTCCCCTTTCTACTTTCTCACACTCACTGCAGGGTCCATGTTCACAAACCTTCAGTTCCTGGGGGAAGGCTCTTAGAAGAGGGCTTGGGAAATCTGGATGAACTCTGCAAAAGACTAGTGAAACAAACACCCACGAAATAATACCAGGATGTTCAGTCCCCCAAGTGTCCTATCAGCTCATCGGTAACAGTGGGCTGTGAGGACTATTAATAGACTGATCTTTGGTTAAGGTCAGTTTCTAATTCCAGTCTGAAATATAAAGGGACACTCAACTTCTAAAGCAACTAGCACACACACACACACATTTTTGAGTAACTCTTTATACCACATGTGTGCGTGTGTAACGTCTCTTCAGCTGTGTCCAACTCCGAGACCCTATGGACTGTAGGCTCCTCTGTCCATGGGCTTCTCCAGGCAAGAATGCTGGAGTAGGCTGCCGTTTCCTCCTCCAGGGGATCTTCCCAACCCCGGGATCGAACCTGCATCTTTTATGTCTCTGGCATGGCAGGTGGGTTCCTTACCACTAGCGCCACCTGGGAAGCCCTTGGGTGTGCTGATGACCAAATACAATGGGAGAAGCTAAGGAAATTCAGATCTTTCCCTCAAAAATCAGATCTCTTTCTGAGAAGACAAGACAGAATTATATATACATATTAAAAAAAGAAAAAAGAAAAAACCGTGAAACCCTATGTGATAAACAATTAGCTGTGAAATCATTCCACACAGCTGAAGTACAAGCGTTCCTTCTGGGATGGGGTCTGTCAGGACAGCCTCATGAAGGAGCTCTGGTTTAATTTAGAGAATGCTTCTGCAGTAACAATTTCCCAGCTGGAATTAAGATACAGACCCTGACAGGATAAAGTGTAGACTTTCATGTAATTTAAAGACTTCTAAAAAAAAGGAGTCAAAATTCTTAATGGATAGGTACTCCTCTGTGTTTTAGAAATAAACACTTTGGATTCTGTCACTGATAATAAAAATCCTTGTCCCGGCGGGGGTGTCAATTAAGGCCGTGGTCATCAGGGAGGCGTGCGCTCTGCAGGGTCTAGCATCTTAATGCTGAGACCCGGCTGAGTCTCAGCCGCAGAGACTACGCTTATAGCCCCGCGGCTGGTAGGGTGCGGGGCCTCTCCTCCGGCCGTGAGAACCCCGAGCCTGCTCAAAGGGGCATGGCGTGGTCCCTAGGCTCCTCTCGAAGGGCCCGACAGTGCATCTAACCAAGGCAGAGTCGCCACAGATGTGCCCCAGCAGGCCACAGACGAGGCCACAGGCTCCCAGGAACACCCCGCCCGCTCCGGCCACGCCCCGGGCTCGCGGTCAGGGCTGCGGGCCTGAGGGTGGAGTGGAGCCCGGATCAGGGGGCGCGGCTGATCGGACGGCGTGTGTGGGGGTGGGGGGGGAGGGCAGGAGGAGGCGGGGTGGCCTGGCTCGGGGTGGTGGGGGGAGGCGGGGTGGGCTGGCTCGCGGTGGGGGACCCTTGCATTCAGGACAGGGCTCCAGGGAAGCCGGGGCTGCACCCACTGCGGGGCTCCGTGCTTACTAAGTAAACAATATGCGACCACGTTTCTTTCTTTCATATAAAAGCACAATTATCAATGAAACAAAACTTCAAACATCCGAATAGTTAATCATCTGTTTTTCTCCAGCTCCGTTTGATGCTGACTCATCCACTCTTTAAAACGAAGTGTGAGTCCCCCATACACACGACTGGAGGAAAGCTTCATTCAAGACTTCTTTTTTCTAAAACATCCAATCTCATCACAATCTTCTTCCAGCCATCACAACCTTTCACTGGTCAGATTTCTCAATCAGACTTTGGCTCTGGATGCTTCTCTACCAGCTCTCTGATGTATTGCATCCTTTTAATTAAGCTTAAAGCAAAGGAAAAAAATCAATATTGTTTGGTATGTCAATGACTTTGGAGAGATTCCCAAGCCGTTTAACCTGGCCTAAAGTCAGTTTATTATTTTGAAACACTAGAATGATCAGTATGGTTTTACATCAAGACACAACATAAAAGGAAATTAAATTCACTCAGAAATTCAAATTATTTTACATAAATGCTTCTACTTTGTGTATAATAATTATTTGCAAGTCATTGAGAGTAAAATTGATATGGTGGGTTTCAAACATGCAAACGATACATAAAATATTCAAAATACACAGTTTTAAGTTTATGTGAGTAGAGATGTTTAGCTTCTGATTGCCTCTGGACTTTGTATTTTTTATTCTATAATATTTGACATGACCGTGTAATCTAAATATCTCTAACTTCCTTGTTTCATAAGGAATTCCTTATGCAGAGCAGTATAATACTTCTAATAGTCAGCTCTCAGTATAATCAGTTTCAGACAACATAAAGTTCTCCATAAGCCAATCTTATTGGATCTAACCACACACGACTTTACCCAGATCTCTCTCTGCATTCTCAGTGAGGGGTCTGTGTTTCTCCCAGACGTTTACACAGTGGCATCTCCCAGGGTGAACAGTGCACCATAAACAAAGCACATCTTTCCAAAAACAGTGAGGTAGTCTGTCCTTGGTAAGGTGATGAGTTAAAAGAATCTTGTCAACTGTACCTCTGGGTTCTAAGCTCAGGTGGTAGGTGGGGAGAGCACTGGGTGTTCTCCCGTAGGGAGTCGATGTTCTACAAGTTGCTTTTATTCACAAAGAGCCCAGAGCAGTGGATGCTACATCTGCAGATGTCAGCACATCTGCAGATGCTAGCAGAACTCAGGGCAGGGACCATCAGCCCCAGGTCAGGCCTTCCGCTCCAGAACTGACGACAGAGCCCCGTTCCTCCTGGAGGACCTGGTCACAGCGGCAGGACATGGCCAGGCACCGATTCTGTCTTCCCGTCCCGATGAAAGCAACAGGGAAACCTGCGTCCACCTGAGCCCACACCCCCGCCCCCCACTGCAGGCCAGCTTCAGCGCCTTTCTTCCCCGACGCCACGCATCCCTTCTCTGCCCTCTGCATTTCATCTCACCTGACTTTTCCCTCTTCTCTGTTTCCGAGTCTCTCCCGCCCATGTCTCTGTCTTTTTTCCTTCCTCTTTGTCTCCTTTTCTCTCTATATAAGGAAACTTTATTCGAAACAGACAAGTTGAAGGCTCCTTTTGAACCCTGATCCATCCCATTTCACATATGTGGGTAGACACATCTATTTTCTCATCACTTACTGAACCCTATTCTGTGCTAAGCTCTGCTCCCAACACCCAGGTGTATCAGAGAATAAAGCACAACTGGAGGGTTGGTGAGTGTAGCTATTCTAGAAGGTTTTTTAACTGAACGTTTAAATATGGGAATATCATGTAAATCCCCCATAGTGCCCAGATTTTCAGCTTATGTGACTAGGATCAAGCAAAATGCTTTACATACACATTATGGTCCAGGCACTGAACTAGACCATGCTGACACAAAAATAAAGAAAAATGGTCTGACATCTTATGAAAGTCAGGCTCACAAAAAGTCCTTTGTCTACCCCAAATCTCTATTCATAACGAGTTAAAACTGCTTCCATCAATTATCCTTAAAGAACATTAACAATGGCACATCTCATAACTACTGCAGAAAACGCACATGCAAATGCAGGAAAATAAACTGATACATCAATATTGTCACAAATATAAAACAATGAAACAGAAACTAATTCTGTGAACAGGTACTCAGCCAGACCTGAGGGTGAAATTTTCGGCAGATCAAATAAATGAGTGAATCATGAGCTGATTAGTCAGGAAGTGTTGTCTAAATGTTGACTGTTTTGCACAAATTGGGGAAACAAATGCTCAGACTCAGCCTTGGTTGCTCCTTCACGTGCGGCTGTTCGTCCATAAAAGGTGAGCTCTGGCTACGTGGGACACTCTTCCTTTGAGAGGGGGCGGGGCTGCCAGACCTCAGACTCCAGAGACGTCAGCGCTCACTGCCCGTCCCTGCACGAGTGTGCTGGTGTCTGCTCGCAGGGAACAAGGCGCTCCCTCCCTCCCCGGGCAGACAGACAGCACGGTGTCCTCACATGGCAGGGACCCAACAAAAGAGGAAACCTCATCAAATACCTGTAAGTCGTGGAGAATGTAAATGAGCTCTTTTGTCTCATCCAACACTTTGCAGAAACCCAAATGATTAATCAGATTACAGACACGGCACTACGCCATCATCATCAGACATGTGAACAAGGTCCCTGAGAGAAGGGCCAGTTGACTGCTCTAAGAGCAGGACTCTGAATGCAAAAGCAAGAGCGCTCTGGGGGCTGCTTCCGAATGCCCCTCCATCATAATCGGCTGCGAGTCCCTTTGGGACAGGACATGTCTTTGTTTTTATTCAATAAATTATTCAGCTTGCATTCACTCAGCATCTACTATGTGCCAGAGAGGAAGCAGTCAGTTTCCATCTTTAATTTTAGTTTAAAAATGATTAAAAAAAAAAAAAAAGGAAAACTAAGACCATCATCATGGTAGCAGAGTGTGTGAAACTCACATTTCACAAACATACCCTTTTGATGTCTTTATGTAATGCTCCGTTTCACAGGTGGAGACATTACGTGGCTTGTCAGGAAAGTGGACGAGGGAAGCGAGAGTGGCAGGAATGTGACGGCTCTGCTCTCTGGGCGAAGCCGGTAACTCACGCTCCCCCCCTTCTTCTTCATGGGGCACCTTCTTCTTTCACTCACTCTTGTCACGGCCAGTTCTTCCTTCACATCCTCAAATTACCCAGCACTACCTTCAGCACAGATTAGGGCCTCAGTGAATTCCCATCAACTCACTTTTGTTTACCAAAAGGTGTTAAAAGCACCATAGTCAGAATTTGAAAATCAACCGTCCCTATTTCTGAAGGAAGACCACCCTTTAGTGAGGCTGGGGCCGGGAGGGGGGATCCCATCCCTGAAGTGTGGTCAGCAGGCTCACAGATTCGTTTCAGCCGAAAGAACACCTGGGTGGTGTCTGAACAGAATCAACACAGTTCTTAGCAATTCTCACTGGGCCGGCCAAGCACCCTACAGATACCACCTCACACCAGTCAGAATGGCCATCATCAAAAAACCCACAAACAGTAATGCTGGAGAGGGTGGGGGGAAGAGAACCCGCCCACACTGTGGGTGGGGGTGTAGATTGCTGCAGTCACTATGGAGAACAGTATGGGTGCTTCTCAAAAAGCTGAAAACAGAACCATACAACCCAGCAATCCCACTCCTGGGCACATACATGGAGAAGACAGTAATTCAAAAATGCACACGTCCCCCAGTGTTCACAACAGCACTATTTACAATAGCCAGGACATGGAAGCAACCTAAATGTCCATCAACAGAGGAATGAATAAAGAAGACGTGGTACATATGTACAATGGAATATTACTCAGCCATGAAAAAGAACAAAATTGTCCAGAGATGTGGCTGGACCTAGAGACTGTCATACAGAGTGAAGTAAGTCAGAAAGCAAAAATAAACGTCATACAATATTGCTTATATGCAGAATCTAGGGAAAATGGTACAGATAAAACCTACTTGCAAAGCAGAAAATAGAGACACAGATGTAGAAAATAAAGGTGTGGACCCCAAGGCAGGAAAGAAGGGATGGGACGATGGGGGATCGGGATTGACATATATACACTATTGATACTTTGTATAAAACAGACAACTAACAGGAGCCTGCTGTGTTACACAGGGAGCCCTACTCAATATCCTGCGGTTTCCTAAACCAGACGGAAATCTAGAAAAAGAAGAAATGCATGTATGTGTGTAGCTGATCCACTTTACTGCATAGGAGAAACTAACACAATACTGTAGAACAACTATACTCCAAGGAAAATTTTGGAAAAGCAACAAAAAATGTAAAATCTTGAATGAAGAGAAAACGAACCAAAACAAAAGCCAGCTTGTCAGAAAATGACCACAGCTCATGGCTGTGTGAGTGATAAACACCATCGTCAACTGAAACAATATTTGCCGCTTTCCTTCCCAGGAGAGCAGAGTGGGAGACAGGATCTCCCACTCAAGAATCGCCCCCAAACCCTGCTGCCCACAGGGGCCCGCTCACACGCTTGCTACACGCAGCTGTAACAGGCTTTCTTCTTCATACTTCTGGTTTGCGGGCTCTTTCAGACACTCTTTTGTTTAAGAACAGAGCTTTGAGTTAGAATTACATGGAAGCAGGAAGCAAAAAAGACACCAAGAGGTAAACCAAGAGGTTGTGGCCCTACTGGATTTAAAACCTGCTAACAACATGTGCTGTCTGTGCCCCCAGATCAGCCTCGTCCTCAAACAAGAATCTGCTGAGCACCTTTCCCGTGTGGGAGGTGCTTGAAAACCCATATGATGGAACTGACGCACTTAAGGCATAACGCACTTTCTCGACGAGACACACTCCAGCTTTGGGTGGGAAATGAACGCATTCACTAACATGTCCCCCGAGAAGCGAGGTGTCCTGGGTATCGGCCGGCGAGCGGTACAGACAGCACCAGGAAGGGAAGGACAGGTCCCAAGCACGAAGCAGGTCGGCGCAGGGGGGCCCCTGCCTGGACTTTGGAAAGAGGGTGGTGCCTTTAACCTCCGCCTCCTGGTCCACACCCAGCGCCGTATCTATGCTTTTGCACTAATGATCTTCCCCATCCTCTTCACTTGTACCTAACAGAAAGCACTTGCTACTGTTTTTCTTTTCTTTCTTCATCTTCTAATCCATTCATCCCACTCCTGCTGAAGAAGTGTCACGGAGCCAGCTCCCTCTTTGCACCTGAACCACGGGTCAACCGAGAATCTGGGCGGAGTCAGTCTGTGTCACTGGGAACTCAGACCAGCTTTGGAGACGAGATGGGCTCGGTTCCGAAGGTTGTGCAGCTACCTAACACACCCCTGCCCCATCTATAAAACCACCACCTTCTCAGCGGAGCCCAGCAGTGACGGGAAAGGACACTGCAAGTTCCGGGTAAACACCGCGGGCAGAGGGTGTCGCCGTGGGCACACGTCACCTACGTGGACCGCACGGGTTCGGCTTCTCCCACGTCAGATGGTGAAAGTGAACTCGTCAAGTCAGCTTTTGGTTAAAATACATAGAAACAAAGTTCAATGCCTAAATGGCTATTTTCCCTGAGTAAATTTAATTCAGCACAGCCACACTAACAGGAAAAGGAGTACGTCAAGGCTGTATATTATCACCCTGCTTATTTATGTTATATGCAGAGTACATCATGAGAAATGCTGGGCTGGAGGAAGCACAAGCTGGAATCAAGATTGCCAGGAGAAATATCAATAACCTCAGATACGTAGATGACACCACCCTTATGGCAGACAGTGAAGAACTAAAGAACCTCTTGATGAAAGTGAAAAAGGAGAGTGAAAAAGTTGGCTTAAAACTCAACATTCAGAAAACTAAGATCATGGCATCCAGTCCATCACTTCATGGCAAATAGATGGGGAAACAGTGGCTGACTTTATTTTTTGGGGCTCCAAAACACTGCAGATGGTGATTGCAGCCATGAAATTAAAAGACACTTACCCCTTGGAAGGAAAGTTATGACCAACCTAGACAGCATATTAAAAAGCAGAGACATTACTTTGCCAACAAAGGTCCATCTCGTCAAGGCTATGGTTTTTCCAGTGGTCATGTATGGATGTGCGAGTTGGAATATAAAGAAAGCTGAGCACCAAAGAATTGATGCTTTTGAACTGTGGTGTTGAAGAAGACTCTTGAGAGTCCCTTGGACTGCAAGGAGATCCAACCAGTCCCACCTAAAGGAGATCAGTTCTGGGTGTTCAACGGCGGGACTGATGTTGAAGCTGAAACTTCAATACTTTGGCCACCTGATGTGAAGAGCCAACTCATTTGAAAAGCCCCTGATGCTGGGAAAGATTGAGGGCAGGAGGAGAAGGGGAGGACAGAGGATAAGATGGTTGGATGGCATCCCTGCTTCAATGGACATGGGTTTGGGTAGACTCCAGGACTTGGTGATGGACAGGGAGGCCTGGCATGCTGCGGTTCATGGGGTCACAGAGTCAGACACGACTGAGCAACTGAACTGAACTGACACTATTTACTGTGCTTCTCTGGTGCCTCAGACAGTAAAGAATCTGCCTGAAATGTGAGAGACTTGGGTTTGATCCCAGGGTGGGGAAGATCTCCTGGAGAAGGGGATGGCTACCCACTTCAGTATGAGACAGTAAAGAGTCCACCTGCAATACAGGAGACCCGGGTTCAATCCCTGGGCCAGGAAGATCCCCTGGACAAAGAAATGGCAACCCACCCCTGTGTTCTTGCCTACAGAAGTCCACAGACAGAGGAGCTTAGTGGGCTCCAGCCCCTGACTAACACCTTCACACACCATTTAAATCACTAAGCCAAAGTTTTGGTCTTAGAATTATACAGCACAGACGATTCTCACTGTCTTAGGAGCAGACATGTCACTGAGATTGCTCCATCCTAAGGCCACTTCTGCAGACAGAGCTGGTCCAGGCGCCCAGCGGCTGTTTCTCCGTGATGACCCAGCATGAGAAACATCAGCATTCATAGGCCTGGCATGAGTGTGCCCCACTTAATTTCCAGGCTCCTCCTTCTTAGGATCAGCATGGTGACACTTCTGAGCCTAGACAGAAAGGTCGGGGGCTCCCCTGCTGGGAAACACTCTCTCAGGGCACACGGCTCCCGGGATTCTGAGCCCCTAACTCCTCCTCTGTCCATCCTAGACCCTGCACTGGTGGAGGAGAAATTCAGGAGAACGGAGGGCTCTTCCTTTCCAGGAGCTCAATTCCACTTGCCTCCCGGCATTAGCATCGATCACTGTGTATAAGCGTTAGGAGTTTGGGTTTTCGAGGGTCCTTCTCAACAGCTTGAACTCAAGTGGCAGATACACAACTATTTATTTTTTAAGAGGCATCAAACGGTCCGAATGGGAACACACTTATATTGAATAAGTAGATGAAGGAAAATCAAGTGTGTGGATGGCTAAGGTTTTCAATAGGAGTCTGCACACCTGGCTCATGAAATTCTTCTTCAGGGAGTTTAGAGGCATCCTTTTCACAGGAAATCTCCAAGTGATTCCGGGAAAAGTCGGAGCACACTGGCTCATCCATGTGTCCTAAGCACCGTGTGAACTTCCTTCCCTGCAGTGACAACACACTCGTCCTAAAGTTCAAGGTGCACAATGCAGTAATGCAGACCAGAGTGAGGCGGTTGCCATTCCTGGCATAAATAGCTCACACTTAATCAGAACAGAAATCTGGGACTTGCAAGGTCCCCACAAAAGATGGAATAGTGATCACTCTGAGAGCAGTAAGTTGGCTTAAAGCTCAACATTCAGAAAACTAAGATCATGGCATCTGGTCCCATCACTTCATGGCAAATAGATGGGGAAACAGTGGAAACAGTGGCTGACTTTATTTTTCTGGGCTCCAAAATCACTGCAGATGGTGATTGCAGCCATGAAATTAAAAGACACTTACTCCTTGGAAGGAAAGTTATGACCAACCTAGACAGCATATTTAAAAGCAGAGACATTACTTTGCCAACAAAGGTCCGTCTGGTGAAGGCTATGGCTTTTCCAGTGGTCATGTATGGATGTGAGAGTTGGAATATAAAGAAAGCTGAGCACTGAAGAATTGATGCTTTTGCACTGTGGTGTTGGAGAAGACTTTTGAGAGTCCCTTGGACTGCAAAGAGATCAAACCAGTCCATCCTAAAGGAGATCAGTTCTGGGTATTCATTGGAAGGACTGATGTTGAAGCTGAAACTTCAATACTTTGGCCACCTGATGTGAAGAGCCAACTCATTTGAAAAGCCCCTGATGCTGGGAAAGATTGAGGGCAGGAGAAGAAGGGGAGGACAGAGGATAAGATGGTTGGATGGCATCCCTGCTTCGACGGACGTGGGTTTGGGTGGACTCCAGGAGCTGGTGATGGACAGGGAGGCCTGGCGTGCTGCGGTTCATGGGGTCGCAAAGAGTCGGACATGACTAAGTGACTGAGCTGAACTGAGAGCAATAAAGGCGGTGCTGTGCTCCAGGTCTCCCCACCAGCCTCTCATCCGCCAGCAGGCTCGCTGAGCACCAGCCTTGTCCAATGTTCAGGTAGGAAGATGGGCTCAAAGGGCAGCACTCAGAGTCTCACAGGCGAGGCTGAACTATGACTTAAATAGCTGTCCATACAGGAGGGGAAGTGGGAAGCCTACCAAGATGAAGGCTGTAAAGCATTGTGGGAGAGGGCTGGATTTCCTCTGGGAGAAACAGGAAGGACTCGAGGAAAGGAAGCCTGAGAACCAGCCTTTGATGAGTGGACAGAATGTGCCTGCGTGGACACCAGGGACAACAGCACAGCTGAAAGAGGGTGGGGGAGAGTCAAGCTCTTCATCGCCCTGATGATACGAAACTGACGAGGACAGGACCCGGGCTAGAAGGCAGACTTGAGAACAGGCAGGGAATGGCCTCACGTGGAAGCTGCGTGTTTGGGTTTAATCCTGGAGGAAATAGGAAGCCCCTGGTGCTTTGTGAGCATGAAAATGCCAAAGCTGAACTTTGGAATAATTCGTCTAAAAACGGAACGTAGCTGCATTTACAAGCATGAGTGAGAGCACGTGTGGGGGTGGACGAGCGGCCTCGGAGGGGACTGTGAGTCCAGGAGGAAGATAATGACAGTCTACTCCGCAAGAGCGGTGCAAGGAATGGAAGGGAAGAAACAGTTGGGAGAGCTATTTCCGAGACAGAATTGGCAGGAAGTAGCCACTGATTGGCTGCCAGGTTAATTATCTCAGAGAATAGCGCTGGCCTTGTCACTCAACCACACAAAACCCTCCAGTAATTCCCCATTATCTGCAGAACAAAGTCATAATCTCAGCGCTCGAGGACTCTTGGGAGGCATGACCCTCCGGGACCGCCCCACCTGGCTTCAGGTCTGTCCTCTGTGGCCCCCCTACCTGGCAAGAAGCAGCCTCCAAGTCGTCCGGAGGCAAAGCCACATGCATCTCTCCCAGGAGATCTCCTCACCTTATTTCCCTGCCTGAATTTTCCCATCTGCTATAATTATCTGCTGAGATTTCCTTTCCTTTCGAGGACTGTCTCTGATACTATCTTCTTCACGTTATCCCACTCAAGCCCTGTTGACACAGCCCCCCTCTTCTTTGAGAAAATCATAACATGTAATTTGTGGTTCCTTACCATTTGTATCAAATTTTACATCACACTGGAGTCATTTATAAATTTGTATTTTCTTCCCTATTGGTCTATAAAATTCTGAAACCAGACAGGAGTTTTGATTTATTTTCTTACAACCGCAACATCTAATCCAATACAGAGGTGGTTAAAGAAAGGGGTGAGAGAATAATTATGTGAACAGCTTTCAGATGGAAGGGAGCTTCCAGGAGAAGTCCTCTACCCATAGCCGACAGAGTGAGCAAATAAAAAAACAGAAAATGGAAGGAACCTCCTACAAAAGACCTGCGGTCTCTGGACACACTGTCCCCACTGGGTTAAACGCAGAAGCTCTGCCGGCTCCTCTCCCAGCCCCGCTGACCTCTGCTTCGCCTGCACACCCCGGTCTGATCTGAACACGACCAGAGGGATCCGGTTTCAAGCCTGCAGATGACGGGTGAGGACCTTATGATTTTGATCAAAAGGAGGCTGCCGGTAAATCCTGGCCGACGGAGCGTGAGCCCACAGACGCGCAGCACACGTCTCACACACGCTTGTGTCCACCCTGCGCGCCGGCACTGATGCGTCCAGACAGGGACGGGGCCCGCAGCCCAGATCAGGTAGCTGCCCTGCCGCTTCTAATAAAGCCTCTCCAACTCCACTGGTGTAACAGACAGGGGGCCGAGCACGCGAGAGGCTCAGGGCCGCGGGCCTCCGGCGGGTCTGGGGGAGGCGGCGGGAAGAGCGCAGGGTGAGGTTGATGTGAACGTGCACGCTGGAGCCGCGCGTGCTCAGACAAGGCCGGGCCCCCAGCCCCGCCCTCCCCGGCGGGTCTGACCCTGGTCAGGGGAGGCCGAGTGAGCCCCGTGTCCGCACCCACGAGGAGCTCAGTCCAAGTAAACACGTTGCTTGCCTACTGCGCTTCGAGCCTGCGATCTCCCCTAAGACACTTGCCGTTCAGGATCTGAGAACAGACACACTCCACCCAAGGAGCTGACTCTCTGCCCTGGGATTGCTTGGCCAATCAGCCCAGCAGAAACCCTGAACACCAGTGACCGCGCGTGCAGGGGCTTCAAGCCATTACTGGGGTGTGCCCACTGCCCTTCCTCGCCATCCTGAGGTCCTGCGGTGAGTCCCCGCCTTAACCCAGGACACGCGTGAGCCACGGGGCTGGGACACGTGCGAGCCGCGGTGCTTGAACAAAAGTGCTGAGGTTCTAACCGTGTGTGTGAGACAACGCTGCTTCGGTGAAGCGCAGGCTTGTGGCTGGCGGTGATGGGAGTGCATTCTGACCGCTGGGAGTGATGGAAAGAGAGTTTGCGGAAGGGGCGGAGCTAACGGGCTCCAGCGCGTGAGGCCCGTCCCATCAGGTCACCAGGGGTGACGCGTGTGCCTCGTCCCCGCTCTGCCCCCACTTAGCGTTGCCCACACTGCTTGCATTTCCACTGCTTCTTCCTTGGGTTTCTGACCCGGCTGTGTCCTCTCTTTGACCAACGAAGGACAGACCACAATTTACTCTCCCTGCACAAGAATACAGCACTTCTGGGCTTTCTAAGGTAGCTTTTCCCCGGAGGAGGGCATGGCAGCCCCCTCCAGTATTCCTGCATGGAGAATCCCATGAACAGAGGAGCCTGGTGGGTTACAGTCCACGGGGTCACAAAGAGCTAGACACGACTGAGGCGACTTAGCACAGGGAGCTTTTCCGGTAGTTTCATCCCATTATCCGTTCTTCCTATTTTTAGGTCCTGTAGAGATGGAGGCAAAGTCTGTATCCAGCTAAACAGGAACAGATGGGAGCATGTTCATTGCACCTTGGTGTGCAAGGAACGCCCCTGCCCGTGGGGGTCTCACCTGCACCCTGTGCCCATTAGGAGGGGCAGGACCCTGAGAAATGGGGTCACGAGAGGCTCTGGTCAGAAAGGGGGTGAGGGGAAGAGGATCAGGGTGGGGAAGGGCAGCAGAGAGGAGAGCATGTCTTCACCACACGGCTGGTGAGCTGCTGGTTGAGGCGCCTTGATGGAAAAGAACGAATGAAGCAGAGGAAATACACACTGTGGGTGACCGGGGTGCGGAGCGGAGCAAAATCAAAAGCATGGAATCGCATGAACTCAGCGCCTGAGAAATTACTCACACTTTCCTTTGCAGAACATACACATGTAAGTGATAAGACACAGGTTCTATACCCACAGCCTTTGAGGCATCAGTGAAGACTGCGGAAGCAAGTAGTGGCTTGTTGTTCAGTTCTATCATTTCAATGTCCCTGGCTCAGTAACGGCATGTTTATAATAAAAAAAAAACAAACTAATAACATCTAGCACATGTTATGAAAATCTCAGTTGGTCTAGAAATGAAACTTTGGAAGCAGAAAGTGATCAGAGGTCCACGCGCCCCGGAAAGGAGCTCCTGGCACTCACTGCCTCTTGGTGTGGGGCGGGGACTTCCGGGTGGGCCCTCTGGAGGGCCTGCAGCTCTCTGGGCAGCTGTCTGCCTCATTTCAGCAGGGACTGAGAGCAGATGACAAATCGGGCATTCCGAAGGCTTCAGAGAAGCGTGATATTGGTTCATAAGGTAGTTTGAAATAACTATTTTTTGAAAAATTTTGCAAGAGTGTAAGAGGAAGGCTGAACATCTTTCTTCTGAGAGCCTATGTAGGAAGAGACCCTGTGTGACATCCTGCTGGGGCTCAGAGAACCTCTGGGACGAGGAGGATGGGCTCACAGGAGAGAGTCAGGGGTGGGCTCACCGTCCTCTGCCGCAGGAACGGGAGGGAGAACGCTGTGTGTTTTTTCACTCTAAGAGACATTCTGTGTCCCGTGAGTCATGCTCAAATTTGATCTCAACATAGAGGAGCAGGTATTACTAATTTGAAAGCCATAATGAAGGGTGAATTGCATGGCTTCATAATTTTTATGAACATGTTTGGGGCACAACCTGTTAAAGTCCTCTGTTAAAGGACTCATTATCATTTATCTGTAACATACCTCTCTCTGTGAAAAAAAGAAAAATCCTCACCCAAACATAGAGATTTCCAGAGCAAAGAAGAAATAACTATTCCCATTATTTTGTTAGATGTCTTTTAAGTATTTTATAAGACACCTCATGGAATTATTTTTGAATGTCATAAGACTTTAGTTAATCATTCAGTAGAAATGATAAACCTCTAGATAGTCATATATTTAGATCATATTCTGTAAATAAGTGCTGAATCTACTTAAAATCAGGATTGTTGGCCTAAACAAGTTCTGAATTATAGATATGGAGAATCTTCAATTACATTCATGTTTAATAAAAAGCTTTCATTTAGGGGGGTTATTTTCTTAAACAATATGGTATATATGCTTAATATATAATAACCTGAACCCTTTAATAAGCATATTATTTTGCCTTTCCCAATCATAGAGATAATAACAGTACCTGTAATCCTATAATTCTTGTGGACTTCACATAAAATCCTTAAGTAAGGCATTCCGTGCTGTGCGTGTTAGTATGAGCTAAGATTATTGTCATTACGATGCCTTCCGGATAGTCTATTTATATCAGTTTTTCATATAATATGGAACTTTTTAAAAAGATGTTTTTGTTATGGACCATTTTTTAAAGTGTTGAATTTGTTACAATATTGCTCCTGTTTTATGTTTTGGATCTTCGTTCCCCGACCAGGGATCGAACCCTCAACTCCTGCATTAGAAGGCAAGGTCTCAACCCCTGGATTGCCAGGGAAGTCGCAGTACTGAACGTCTTATCTTCTAAAAGGCTGGTCTTACTAGTTGGCCCTGTTTACAACATCCGCTGTGAATTAGAGCTGGAAGCAGCCAAAGTGGACGTCCTGAGCACTTTATTGCCTGTGAATGCTCCCCCCACCACCCCGGCTTTGGCTCAGTCCCCCTCTCCTCTGCCTCTGGAGTGAGACGCATATCCCAGCGCTCAGAGAGCAGTTCTGCATATGGCGTTCTGCACTCTGGATGGAGCGGGTTTTGTATTAAATGAAACACATCTTCATTTAAAATTTCCCAAAGGAGCCTCCTTGTAACAGCGACCTGGAAAGCCTTCTGTGACTCCGGGGGAAGCCCACGGTTCAGCAGGCACAGGGAGAGCTGTCTGGCCTCACCCGTGGGGTGAGTCCCTGTCGTGTTTCCTCCCCCACGATGGACTTACGGCTCTGCTCGACCTCACTGGGGTATTTTGAGGACAATACTCAGCCCACTCTTTTAAACTGCTGGGCATGCCATTGGCAACCATGGTGAAAACCTGGTGTTTATCTGGGCCCACAGGATCTTGTTTGTCACTCTGGGTGCTTCAGGCTACTAGAAGTAGGACATGCATCGGATAATGGATGCTAGCTGCCAAAAATGTGCTGTTATTAACCTGTGTGTACCCGGGCTATTACTACTGTCTAAACAGTGCTTCTTAAAAGAAGGCGGGACAGAGCCAGTGGGGCCATTTCCTCCAGCAAGGAGCCCGCGATGCTGGCACAGTCGCTTTATTTGCCTGCACTGTGGCAGGCAGAGAAGACCCGCCACCCCGGGGTCGCGTGCAGAGCAGCTGAGCAGGAGTGATGGAGCCCGCACACCCCGCGGAGGCGTGAGCTCCACCAGGACGACTCGCCATGTGCCGTCACCACCCTGGGGTCCTCGCCGAAGCAAAATGAAATCTCGGTCACAGAAAAGAGGGAAAGACCTGCAGAGGAAGCTGGCTGTCAGCCACATGTCTGAGTTGGGCACACAGGCCAGCGACGTCCCCAGGTGACCGAGAAGCCTCTGATTGGGTGGGTCCGTCAGTGCTGCCGGCCTGAGCCATGCTGGGTGAGATTATCAATCTAGTGGCACCTCCGCTGAACTACCCAGCTGTTGGCCTTGGGCTTGCTTCCTGCTCTTCCCTATATATGACCCCAGGTAAGCAGCAGGAGGCGCTGCCCTCGGGCCGGGTCACAGTCCGCAGCCTGAAGCCCCACACTGCACAGTGACAGCTTTGCAGAGGAGGTCCTGCCCAGGAGTGGCAAATATAGAGACGTACAGTACTGGAACCAAAAAGGGGCTGAGGCTCGATGGAGTTCAGCCTTCCATTTTAAGAAAGGATCCCAAGACATCGGGGGCTTCTCTGGTGGCTCAGCTGTAAAAAAAATCCACCTGCCAATGCAGGAGATGTGACTTCGATCCCTGGGCCAGGGAGATCCCCTGGAGGAGGAAATGGCAGCCCACTGCAGTATTCTTGCCTGGGAAATCCCACGGACAGAGGAGCCTGGCTTGCTATATAGTTCGTGGGGTCACAAAGAGTCGGACATGACTTAGCGACTCAGCAAACACACAAGACACAGAGAGTGGGAAGGACTTGCTCAGAGTCACCCCTGAATTATAGGGAGAGCAGGACCAGGATGAGGGGGCCTTTGTGTGAGCACCGTCACAGTCAAATCAGCTAGGGGTGGAAAATCTCACTGGGAAAGTAAGAAGGAACATTGTTTTAAAAAAGGAAAAGATGACTAAGGATGACCAAAATGGGTAATATTGGGTGAAAATTCCCTCTGAGGAGTTAATGGGAAAGAGACTTCTGAGTGTCACTGGTCATCTTTAACACGTTGGAGAATTAGTCAGAACCTAATAAGACAAGTGCAGTCTAACTGACATCGCCCAGCTAGAGCAGTGCTTCTGACCCTGGGAGAGCCCTGAGCATCAGTCAGGGGTCTGTCAGTGGTCCTCCCTTGGTTGCCTGGACACCCAGGGGCGGGAGCAAGTCGGATGCTGCTGTCCAGCCAGTGGGCACGTTCCCATTCGGGAGAAAGGGGTGAGGACTGGGGGGCAGCGGGCGAGGAACTGCTTTGTGCAGGGAGAGAACTGTGGACATGTGCTGCGGAAGCTTGTGTTTTCTGTACTATATACACAGAGGCCTATTTTTCTAATGCTGATGGCCCAGTCAGCACCCCTCACATTTAGTAATACCTCTGAAGCTAAAACAAATGACTCCATCTGCATATGAATCTGGAAGCCACAAAAGCACCAAGGATAGAATATCACTGGTCAAACAACACCTTGGACACATTCTGCCTCCGACCCCTGGATGCTGATAGCCATGAATATTTATCACAGGCTGAGTGTATTTTCTAACTCCTTCAAAATTTAACATACATGAAAGGCTACGTATTAAAAATGAGAAGTCACATCTAATCTCACAAACCTCATCATCCTTCCCATCCAGCTGACCCCACTGATCAGACACTGTTTTGATCATTAACTAGATGAACAGGTGGCTCAGCCCAGTTGTAAACAGGTGTGTTAACTCGGCCCTGGGGAGCACACACAACACTTCTTGGCTTGCACTGTGGGTGTGGGTCTCTTAGGGAAAAGGGTTGTTTTTGAGCTAACAAAATCCCAGTAAAGGCAAATTAATGGAAGAACATTTGGGCGGTGAAACTGCCTCCATGCTTGTTCTCAGGACTATGGAAAGAACTGCAAAAGACACTGGAAGATCCGTAACACAAAGTTTGTGGGAGATTCCAAGTGTTAATTCAGCACCAAGTGTGCCGTGCTCACCAGAGCACAAGTCACAAACGGGCCTGAAATTTATCTGAGCGAACCTACTAATGCTTCCACAAGCATCTAGCAGCCTCCAGCACTTCTCACTTCTATACAATCTCAGAGTTCCCTTCGGAAGTACAGACATGCAGCTTTCTGAGGTCTGAGCTACTTAAATTTCCAGACCTGAGAGGGTACACAACTCTAATTCTAATCTAACTTTCCTTTTACACGAGTTTTAAAATTCTGAACAGACAGACATGTTGGCCAGACCTGCCTCCCTGGGAACGTGGCGAGGCATCCGAGGGTCTGGAGGCACGGGCAGGTTCCGACCTGAATTCTCTCCTCTCCTCTCTCCAGGTCTCTCCAGCCGAGCGGCGAGCCTGTGGGTGCCCACGTGGCCGCCCTGCCCAGCTGCCCGCGTCAGGGCCAACTGCTGACGTCACAGACCAGAGTCAGAAGGCGCTGCCGTGGGAGGCTGCCCCGCCGAGCTCTGCACTCACCAGGCCTGCCTCAAGGGTTCTGCCCCTGGTCTCTGGGACCAACAGCTCTAAAATGTCCAGAAACTGCAAGACAGACACCTGACATTTACCAACACTCCTTCCTCAGAACAAAAATCTGTTTCCTGTTCTGTGCATCCTCATGCAAGCAAAGACTCACTCAACCACAACTATGAATCACACGGGGGCAGTGGACGAGGAGCCTGGCCGGCCACAGTCACGAGGTCGCAAAGAGTCAGACACGGCTGGGTGATGGATGCACACACATACAGCGAAACAAACATTAACACCAGCCACGAAGGGCGAGGGCCCACCGCCCAGAGCCCTCCCACACTCAAGAGTTCAGAGTCCACCAGAAGGGGGTAAACTCAAATCACATATTCAATTACATACAGAAATATGGTCATACAGTCCCATGCAGTTGAGAGCTGATTTTCAGAATGATCACCTGGGTCCCTGAAGTATTAATCATCTCAGAAATGGACATCAATGATTATCTTCCTCTTCTTATTAAGAAAAATGGCTTAATCTAATTCAAAACGTATTCAAGAAAAAGTAGACATAGAAGAATTGTGATTACTAAGTATATATTTATATATAATATAAATATAAAACATTATGCATGTTATATGTAATATAACATTTTACATGTATAATATAACATAAATAATAGCTATGTTTATATTTATATAAATATTCAAATATATAAATAAATTTATATAAAATTATTTGCAGTTTTTATTTATAAGTATATACTATGATATACATTATATATTAACATATACTTATTTTATGTGTACATAAATATATGTATAATTTTATGTATATATGTAATCCTGACTCACTGTGGGTTAGGAATTCGTCTTAGTGCTACCTCTTTTGGGTCTGTACACAGTAGGTGCTCAATGCATGCAGGATGTATGAATTGCGCATTAATGTGCTAAAAGTGAAGGGAGGAGCTGAGTTTAAGGAGCTCTCTGTCTAATTTTCACCACTGACTTTGATATTTATTTCTTCCGGGGAAGACTGTGAAGGAGCCCCTGGACTGCCTATCCTTGTTACTGACTAACTAGACTGTTAAGAAACTTTAAAAACATGGAATCTAAACATAATTCATAAGTGTGCAAGTTGGGCTTGAGAGGAGGAGAACAAAAAGAGAACCTCTATCCTAGCAGCTGGAGTTCCCACCGAGGGAGACACGCTCCCCTGACCCTGAAGCCTGAGCCAGTGTCTGTCCTGGACACAGCGGCCTGGGTGCCAGCCCACGGCCCAAGCTCACTTGGTCATCTCTCCCTGGTCATCTCTTGGTCATCCTTGGTCAACTCTCCCCGCCTCTCTGGGCTCTGGGCAGAGAAAAAGCTCTGCAAAGAGCTCACGGGAGGGGCAGGGCTTCACTCATCACGTGGCGCTTGTCCACGTCACACTGGCCACAGGACACTAAGTCAAGGGCCACTTTCATTCTTCCGACAAGATGCTCACTGCCCTAAAAAGAGCCAGTGAGGAAAGATGCTTCCCCTTCAAAAAAGAAAGAAAGAGAAAAGAAAAAATAAAACCAGTCGCTCTTAAAGATAAACAGCACAGCGCTATTCCGGGAACTGTGACCATTTTTGCCAAATTCCACGACATGAGGTCAGATTTTTGAATCCAGAAAATGCAAATAAATTGTGACCTATCACAGTGGCCACTGAGGAATCAGTGTGCGAGGCAGGCAGGACTCGTGTGCTCCAAGTGCGGGGATCACCGCTTTCACGGGCCAGCAAGGGTGTCTGCAGAGAAGGCTTGCAAGGAGGAAGCCAGAGCCAGCTGCCACGAGCACTCGCCCCAGGACAGCTCCGTCCTCCCACCCTCAGCCTCATCACCAGTCCCCCCTCTTGCCTGCAACTGGTGATGAGCACGACCCAGACAACAAACAGCTGGAAGCATGCCAGAGGACCATACATCCGTGGTCTACCGTGCCCTCTTTAATCAACTTCCTAATTAAAAAATGCCATGCTGGCATGAGGTACAAAGGGAGTAGGCTTGGGATCTCTCACAAAATAGCATCCCTTAATCCTGAGGTTGTGGAAAATCTGTGTTCTTACAGATGTTTATGAGTTTTCCTGGTGCAGAGATAGAATCAATTTGCTTGCGCCTGGCCCTCAAGACGTATTAAATTTATCCTGAAGGAAACTGGCTTCTGAAAAGCTCTTGCCCGGATGCATTAGGCAGGTGGGAGTTGCAGTGAACCGGAGGGTCCACTGGCAGATGCAGCATTGATTTCTGAACGCTCACCATCTAGCAGACAGCTCCAGAGCAGACGTGATTTGATGGCTCTCTATGGGGTGCCCCGCAGACTCGATTATTTCCACAACCAGTCTGGCTAGCATTGTTTCATGGCGACCACGCTCTGTGTTCTCAGCTTCTGTTCAGATGGCACGAGTGGGCCCGGGTACCAGGGAGGGGAGGGGGCCAGATTTAAAGCCAGTCTCTAAGGAGCGTCCATCTCTTTCAGGGCCCAGTGATATGGGAGGCCCTGTGATCGAGGGGGTAATTCTGACTTGTAAGAAACCATTCTGTTGACTGCCATTAAAATACACTGAGTCCAGGCATGAAGATGCTACTCAAAACAGTGTCTGGGCTAGAAATCCCCCAATAAAAATCTGCGTACACACAGCTATATCTAAAATAGAAAACCAACAAAGCCCTACTGTATAGCACAGGGAACTCTGCTCAAGATTCTCTAATAACTTGAATGGGGAAATAATTTGAAAAAGAAGAGACACACGTATATGTATAACGAATCACTCTGCTGCACATCTGAAACTAACAGAGCGTTGTTAACCAACTAAACGCTGATATAAAATGAAAATTTTTAAACCTTTGTCAGTGTGCTAAAAAGAACCGCTCACCCCGTAAATGATTAATCCATGAGTTGTTTGATTTAGCAACCCAAGTCCAACATCCCACACCTGAAAGCATCTCAAACAAATGTGCAACAATCTTGGGATAATTTTCTTTAAAGCCATTTTATGGCACCATCTAAGCAGCCAGACTTCAGTAAAAAAGCAGTCAGTATGCAACATTGTCATAAAGTTCCTTCCAACTGTATTAATGAGCACCCAAATACACCCAAAAGAGGTCTACATGGCACACACATTAATCCAATGGCTCAAATATGGTCAGCCTGCACACGCTTCCACACCGGCATTTTAAAAACACGTATATCCAGGCACTTAACAGAACCTTTGAAGAGATTAATTGCTGAACCCCTGGGACATCATAGCACAGAAATGTAAACAAATAGGTCAATAACCTTTCGAAAGAGAAGATATTGGTGCCCCTCTTTATTCCCCATCACCAGGAACCCACCGAAGAATGCCCACCCCCCTCCCTGACACAGAGACCACTCTTCCTCTTGGAATCAAAGGTGCCTGATTTCAGATTAATATTTTGGCTCACTGAACTTAAGAAATTTGCTATAAAAGGCTGCTTTTCTTTCCAAAGTTGATCTGCAACCTTAGAGCTAAACTGAACAGAGAGAAAAATGCTCTTGGAAACCACATTTTTCGATTAGGCACACATCACCACATTTCCAGCTCTGGGACCTCTCATTGTCTTTGCAGGCTAGCCCTTTCCAAGCCCATAGAGACAGCGTGCCCAAGAACCAGTGTGACAGAGTGGCATAAAGTAACTCTGTCAAGTGGAAACTAATATGACATAATTTGGGCCCTTAAAAAAGAGGAGCTAGACTCTCCCCTGAAAGGCAGCCAGGCACAAAGAGACCAGCGTGGTAGGTAACACTCCAGTGTTCCCGTCAGGATGAAAACAGACACGTTGAGGTTAAACATTAAAAGCTGATATTTTGCCCCAAGAAAGTTACAACCCATCATAAATCTAAAAGGAATTATTTTAATCTCAGAAGGTTTGGCTCAACTCTAAAATAAAATATAGCAATGGAAAAAATAAAAGAAATATCATTTTTGTCTAGGTAAGAGTTCATGAATTTATTTTGAAATAATTTGGTATCTAATATTGTTTGGGTTAAGTTTTTTTAAAAAGCCTCTATTCAAAACACCAGCAAATTCAAAATTAAATAGAAAAATGTTATATGTATACATACATATTCATTGACATAAAAATGGAAAATTCACCTGTTCTACAAAAACAAGCTCAGTGTGAATAAGCAGAAACTTCAGGTGTGAGTGGGAAAATGACAGAAGCCAACTGTTAGAAGTGGCATATAAAGGGTTAACATGTTTTTCAATATCTTATGTTTGAGGTTTAGGTTCACTGAATGTAGTTTTCTTTTCTTTTCTTTTTACCTTCTCTAGAAAGGCATAGTTCTGTTTTGTTCTGTTTTAAACAGAAGAAATGATCCTCCAAAAAGTTGCATTTTTTTTTTCAAATATTCACTGTCATTGTCTAAAGCAAACAGCTGAAGTAAAGCAACTCTGTAAAAAAAGATAAGCCTCAAAATAAAATTCCTAAGTGATTTGTAATATTCAAGAAACTACAAAAAGACAGTTAAATGATGATAATTTCTACTTAAGTTCTACCTTAAAAGCAGATGAAATAATTAGGTCAGTTAAAATGAAAACCTTACCTTTTAAGGAGAGTGGGGATTGTGAAAACAGGATAGAACTATTTACCAGTGAATTCCCTGAGATGAAAGTATATTTAACTAAATAGTAAAACACCCATATTGCAGCACTAGAATCACAGAATTATATAAGAAGTGTGTGTCAGTGATGACAATAGAAAATCGGAATTCCTGCAGGCTACTTATTTCTCAACTCAGAAGACTGGTTGTAAAAACAGTCTCCATTTTTCTGAAAGCACTGAAAGTATCAACTTGTGCTAATTTTTCTCTCTCCTATCTGCAGATTCTACAGATCAACAGAAACTTCAGTTCGATTTGAAAATCTCCAGTAAGTTGCTGGTTAAATTAGCTAAAATCTTCTTCCAGCTAGGAAAAATATATACCAGTCAAAACTAATTATGTCTGGGCTTTCATTGAAACAACATTTGCTAATTCTACTGGTCTGGATACACTGCTTCAGAAAATATTAATTAAACACATTGAATAATGGCTGCTGTAAATTTCGGAAAACAATAATCTCTAAACAGTTCATGTTCGCTCCAGACGTATGCACAGGAAGATGGACGAAGCAGCTGCCCCCAGCAGCAGCAGCCCCGACCCTTTTGTTGGCCAGCTCGGGAGTTGAACTTTGCTGCACTTTGGGGAGCAGGGCCGAGGCTCCGGACACCACCAGGAGAGCTGGACGCGTTTACCTGGAGGGAACGGCCAGGAGGGACCCGGACAGCCAGGGCCAACCCGGCGGTCCAGGCGCGCGCCCCGCGCCCGCATCCCAGGGCATTCCCGGGCTCCCCGGCCTCGCCGCCGGCTGCGGGCGCGGCCACCCCGCCTCCGTCTCGGGGACTCACCCAGAAGCTCTCAGCTGCTGCGGCACTAGCGGCTCCCCCGCTTCTGCGCGCCCCCCGACCGGCGCCGCGCGCCCCTGCTCTAGCGGCGCGCGCACGCGGGGCCGCGGCTCCCCGGCACGCTAATCATTCTGCCACACGGACACAAGTGGCGGTGCTCTCGGACTGGAAGCTCGCAGCCTGAAGGCGGAGATGGAAACCAGTGAGTTGACAGCGCGGGGCGACGGGGCCGGGGCGGGGGCCGCCGAGCGCCATCCGCAGGGCCCGGGGGCGCTGGGCCGCCGCCTCCTCTCTGGCCGCCTCCGCTAAGCTCGGCGCGGGCACCGCCCGCCCCCGGCCCCGGTCCGGGGGACGCCGTCACCGGCCAGGTGCGCTTCACGCTGGGGCCGTGGCTCAAGCCGGGGTTCTAGCCTGGCTGTTGACTGAGCCCGCAGCACAGCCAGAGGGGCTTGGGGTGCGCGCTGTGCGCTCCCCGCTCGGCGCCCACAGGCCCCTCGGTCTCCGGGGCGCAGTGTGCGGCATGTGCAGTGCCGTATTTCATGTAATAGGCGAGAGCGGAATACCCGAGTCAGGCTAAGAACAGCCCTCTGGGGGGGCGGGGGGGCGTGTGTCTAAATATACCGCCCCCCCACACACACAGCGCACACACACACTGATGGCTGATGGTAAAGCCCCCCCCCCCACACACACTGATGGTAAAGACCCCCATTTCCCCCCCACGCAGGCACACACACACTGATGGTAGAGGCCACACACACGCAGCACACACACACACACTGATGTTATGGTCAGGACACACTATGTCCAAAGAAACCTTAGAAAGTCAACTGAAGCAACAGCATCTTCCACGGCCCTGCTCCTGAGCACCAAAACAGCACAGAAAGACGTGCCAAGCCTGCTCACCTCCCCCCGCCTCACTTCTTCAAATGAGAGGGCAGTGACCCCAGAGTTAACGCCAATGGACTCTTAAAATCTCTTTCGGGTTGCCAACCGCACTATGTTCTATTTCAGGGTGAGCTGCTTCTCTCATGTTCTTTACAAACAAAAGACACAGAACTATTCTTCTAAGAAAGTTAAAATATTGTCAAGCTTTTAGCATGGCTGGAAGAAAACAAATGCCAGGAAAAGTTTTATCTGAGAAGGCAAGAGCAAATAAGATTTCACAACACAAAGGGGAGCATGGATACATGACTTCATTAGCATCTTTCCAGTTTAAAAAAAAAGTGCTGATTTTATAAATGGCTTCTTGGGTCTAGCAACAACTCTTCTACTCCAGGGGTAACCACACCACTGCCCTCTCCACAAGCCATCTCTCTTAGACACTCCCCACTCTGAAAGGCCATATGAAATCATAGCGGCTACTTAGCCCCTCCCACCCTCCCTGGACACTGGCCTCGAATACACAGACTCCTGTTTGACAACAACTCCAGGCAGCCTGCACGCGTGCCTGGCGCCCACGACCACATTATGCTGGAGAAGAAGCTCCGCTGGAGAAAGGGTCCATGGTGGGCTCATCTGGACACCAAACCAGGCGATTTTAAGAACTGTTATCATTTGTCATCAAATAAGAGCTGCAGATGGCCAGGTACGCAAGGAAGCAACTATCTGTCAGAGTACCTAAGAAGCCGGGTGAAATAATTCTGAAGAGCTCCAAGTGGCCCCAAACAGACGCATCCTAGGTAACCTTTAAGGAAGAAGAAAGAGGTACCTTTGGGTCGGAGAGTTGGGGCCCTTTGGCACAGCCCGGCTCCGCAGCCTACTTCTCCGCTCTTGCAGGGCTGAGTCTGCCTCGGAGAGCCCGGGGCCCATGTTGACCCCACTTCCCTACACGAGGCCACTCCATCGGGCCCTTCCCTCCAGCACAGCCGCCCCGTCAGCGCCCCTGCCCCGGCAGAGGGGAGGGCACAGGCACCGCGCTGATAAACCACTGCGGGAGCTCCCGGAACAGGCGCTGACTGTGGTTTCCGTGGGAGGAGGCTCAGAGGTCCCAAGTCGCCGAGAACACCTCCCTCTGGCTTTCAGAGGGGATTCCTCCCGTCCTGAGCCTCCTGCCTGCCCTCTCGGGACCAGACATCCTGGTTAGCACCGGGGTTACTGCCGCCTGCCCGTCCAGCCCTGCTGGAAGCCACTGCGGTCTGAGAGGCAGGCACGTTGCGAGAGACTGCCTGGTGCCATCCCGGCTCCTCAGCACAATGCCCCTCACGCTTCGGCTCAAACACTTCCTCCCCCTCCCAACTTTTCCAATAATCACCACGTGGGGAGCAGGGTTTTTTTTAAAGAGATATATTTTAGGATAAATTTCCTAACCCAGCAGCCCAACACACCAATGCTAATCCATGTCTCCTCACATAGTAAATAAGCATTTACACGTTCTCTCTAGTTTTTGATAGCACCTGGCTTACATTTTCTCTGCCATCTCTCACTACTTATGCAGATGCCCCAAGGACTCATTATGATGTCAAAGCTTAACACAGTTTCATTGTGAAAACTGGCATAGAAAAATCATCGTGTGTGCCTGAACAATGCAGGTGTGAGAGAGACAGCGAGAAGAGGGGGAAGCCAGAGAGACAGCTAGGGACAGAGTCACAGACAGCGGACAGGAGGGGGCGGGGAGAGGGGGATGGAGAGACAGAGAGAGGCAGAGACGCGGAGGACACAAAGCCCCTTCCCGCTGAAGCCACTCGGCCTCGCGTACAGCCCAGGGTGAGAAGAATGTGTGTCTGCCACCTTAAACTAACCTGACGTTGAAAAATCATACAGTAAATTACTATAAAAGTATTTGCCATTATTCCTTGTACAAGTTATGACCATTATAGGCAGTGTTTTTCATTTGTGGGGTATGCCAATTAAAAAAAATATATATATATATATATATATACACACACACATATATATCTGTCACACATAGTATATACATGTGATTTACCCTTTACCGCTTCAAAATAAAATTTTTTAAATATTTTTTTCTTTAAGTTTGTGCTATCTTTTCTCTCTGAACTAAGTGTAAATCAATGTCAGGTAAGGGTTATGGGAAAGATCACACTATGATGAAACTTATTTGGTGAAAAATATGTTAATTATTTTCAAGTTTTTGTTCAAGTTTATCCTCTATTACCCTTTTCTAAGGCATGCTACATGTTTTTTCAAAGAAAATTTTTAAAAAGGCATTTATGAGAAAAAATTTTTTTTAAATCTTGGAAATAAGAACATGCATAATACTATTGCAGTCAAATTATGATGCAAACAATTTGGTTGTTAGAATTTAGGAAAACTGAAAATCTCCTTCTGAATCTGCCACTCATTTGCTTCTTAGGCGCAGTTCTGGTGAGACCTTGCATCAAGGCAGACCTCATGGTTAAAGCACTAGGTGCATTTGACAGGCTGGTTATTGACTGGAAACCATAGTCCTGGGCTTCAGGGGCCATTCAGCCACACCACATTCCAACATCAAGGAGAGGAGTCATTACCGGAAAGTGTCTTTCTAGTCACTCTTACCCCACTGAACGGGTTTCTTAATATAAAATTTCTAGGAGGAAATACAATTTTAAGTTGTCCAAAGTTAAAAATATAGCCACCAAATTGTTTAATGAGTAAAAGTATTTTAGATGATATATTTCTACAAACAATATCTTTCACTGAAATTAGATTGCCCCACAGGTAGAGTTGGAAATATAATTTATATATGTGACTTTGAAAGCATTTTTTAGACAATAAAATGAATTTTCCTCAGAGAAATGGTTGGATTATCTATCAGACATGTAAAATATTTCTAAAAGCAAATCACCAAATAATCAGATTATTAACTCTAAGTTTTGAGTTTTAAATATAGTTTTAACAAATAGAAAAACTTTAAAAATCTTTGAGGCCACAAAAGAGCTCATTTCATTCCTTTATCTATAGAAATCTGGTGTATAAAAGAGTTGCAAAGCATCAGACAGTGAAATAATTGGGTGTATTCAGTAATGAATTATGAAATGTAAACATTTCTGAGAGTGCAAAAAACAAATGTTAGGTGAAAAGTAAATTAGGTTGAAAATATGACAGGAACAATGAAAGTAATATATTGAAGAAGTCCAGTCTCTGAAAAATATTCATATTTTCCTAAAATCATGCTCATAAAATCCCAAGAAAATTGTATAGTCACACTACTGTAGGAATTTTTGTACACCACACATACATGGTCACAAGTTATTGGGCCTTCAACCTTGATTTCAGTATCTAACACAAATTTATAAAATTGGCCTAAGTTTTGCTGGAGAATGCAAGTTTAACTCAAGAGAAGTTGAAATATGTGTTTTATGTGTACTTTCTGCCTTACTGGCTCATCTTGGTAATTCTGGCTCATCTTTTAAAAAATGAAATTTTATCAATAGTTATGTAATAGTTTTCCATTTGAATAACATATCCACATTGTTCACAGTTTTCCAACTCACAGCTGCATATATGCAAGTAATTTTGATGAAATCCTGTCTGGTAATTTGAAAAGTAGGGTAAAAATTTTATGTGCAAAATAAAGGTCTGGAGATTGCCAGTCTTTTCTGCCCCACTCCTCAGAACATCCTGTTGTGGCCATACAGCCGTCTCCCCCTTCCACCTCCATGAACAGAGTCATTAAGGTGATGAAACCGAGCCCGTTCTCCACTGCCAGTAAACTGGGAGGAAGTCAGTCCCAGCTGAACGTAATTGCTATCAGCAGCGGACAGCTCCCGGTGCTGAAAGGGAAAGGGCCAGAGCTTTGCTCACAATAGCTCACTCAACAGCCTTTAAAAATCACAGCAAAACTGAATGAGGTGGCAAGTGCTCTGGCTGAATAGCACTGTCTGCAGAACAATGGCAGCCAACCCCAAATCCTACTATAATCACATTAATGAGATTAATCAGTGAATTAGCAGCAGTCAAATGTCAGGGAGGCAAGGAAGAATCCAACCAAGATTCGTAATTAACTTTTTTTGTGGGGGGGGGGGTAGGGGGTCAGAGAAAAAAATCAACTTTGCTACCTCATAGGTTTCTCAGAAGTTGACAATTTTGCTTCACAAATCTGAAGACTGTATGTACTGATCAAGAGGCAACAGCATAATCCTTCATGTTATAACATAAATCCAGGTATCATATTACTGATGCTTAAAACACAGCCCTCCGAGAAACATGATGTCACTTTAAATAATCTTCATAAACTATGAGGCTTTTACTGTTTTGAATTCTCTAAATGTAAAATTGATTGTTAAAAAGAATTTCTCTAATACTCAAGCTAAAATATAAAAAAAATGGCTGATTAAAGGGAGGATTATATAACAGCTACTATTGCTTCTGAGAAGTCTGTAATACTGTGGGGAGAGTTTTAAAAGTGCCACCAAGTAAAGAGCTATTATACAAACATATCAGTTCTGGTCTATTGTATTTGATAAAGAAAATGCACTGCTATATACAACTTTATGGAGAATTTTGACCAATTGACCTATTGCTCTTGAGGTGATAGAATCATACACTTCTCTTTCGGTCAGTTAGAAAAAACAAACTTCCTTTTTTTTTTCTAGAAGGTATCACTAACATGTGTTATGTACAATCCACACTTTGGATTCAAAGTTCTTAAGAGGTGAAAACTTACAGGTATTAATATATGAGTGGTGCTGTTTTTTCAAAAAGGAATGTTGTGCAAAAACCCTTTTTCTAATTTGTAAAATAATCCCATTTCTATCTGTTTATGTTTTATCTAGGGAAAACATGCCTTTATTTATCATTTAAAAAGCCACATGACTTTCATAAAGTTGAACAATTAGAAAGAAAGCCTCCTTTATGCCTGTAAGGGTGGTACTAGGGTGCTTTTGTCTATGAAGTTAGTTTTGTTCAGTAAAAAATACAAACACTTACACCTAAAATATCCTATTATCACAAACAGTTTTACTCTAACTAAATAAGTAACTTAAAATTCTATAGATCTTTATCATTTTACAGGTACAAGAAATTATCATGGTTAAATAAATACTAAATTCAAAATCAGAGCTCTATATTTTTAATAACTAGCCATTATATGAATATTTTTATGTGTCTATATTTATGGCTTTATTCTTATCTAGTTTGAAGATAAAATTTACAGCTTGAACTTTTAGTTTAGTAATTTAAGTGGTGTTAAAGGCATATTTCTGTTAGAAATGAAACACTATTTCATTACCATGAACTTGAAACATTTCACTTATAGTTCAAATTTTTTATTTGAGTTTCTCAATTTGAATCATCTAAGTCAACTTTCTTACCATTAGGACAATATAACATGACATCCAGAATATCTAATGCTTTAACAGCCTTTGTTTAAAAAAAAAAAAATGACTTGCTTTATTTGCAACATAAAGTAATCCAGTAAAGTCTCTGGGAAGTTTTTGTTTCAATATCTGCATATCATCCAAGTACAGTTCATGCAGCAAGGTCTTTTTTTATAAACAACATCACAGTTAGAGCATGCAACATAATACCCATTTTGCTTTAAAAAGAGACTTCTGTGGATTACAAACTCCTAGCCGGGGAACATGTCAGCTACCAGCCATGCTATAAAAATAACTTTAAAAAGGAGCAAACAATAGGCATTACAGCCCCAGCCCTTGAACTCCGGTAAAAACAGATCCTGTCCACTAAGTCCCCAGAATTAACCTAACGAAGACCACGTACCTCACGACATGACCACAGCCGCTCACAAGTGAGACAAGCTCAGGGCTGGCGACTGAGCTGGCTTGAAAGACAGAAAGCGAGCAAGCCCTAGTCCACCCCAAGTTTGAAAGGAGGATGAGGAATATGCCTACCACCGAGACGCAGAAAAGGCTGCTTTTTGTCTTCAGTGAGTATTGATATCATAACCCATTGTCCAGGGAATCAAAAAAAAAAAAATTAAAAAGCACCCACCAACAAGGAGTGCAAAAACCAGGGGGGCTTCAAGGAGACGGCGAGGAAAGCGCGCTTCCTGTCTAGTGTGCAGTGGCTTTAGGGAGAAAAAATGTCGCCCGGGCAGGAATGACAAATGCAGTATGCCAGGCTCGCGGGCCTGAGGGACCCGCTTCCCTTCCACACACACCCCGGTGCACACTCCCACTCATCCTCTCGATATGCTTTTTTTTTCCACATTTTTTTCACGAGCTCCAAATCCCCGGCATATGACCTTCTGTTAAATAGATAAAAAAAAATTGCTTATCAGTCATGCAAATGAGCCTGAATTCATTTTCCACAACAGATGGCCTCATAGATAATGATGATGGAAGAGGGAAAATTGAACGCCTCTCACGAGGTGGCCATGGCAACCGAGAGCAGAATAATATCAATAATAAGCTCACTGCATAATAAGGTTGTCAGTCCCACAAATCAAAGTCTCCAGCTAAATCAGGTACACCTCCCCAGCCAGTTACCAGGTAAAGCAATAGATATGCGTGTGCTGCATTTCACAGTGACCACAAAGGAGCTAGAATTTCAAGCTTTTCTGTGCAGGAGCCTGTGAGCGTGTGGGGCGTGTGTGTGTGTGTGTGTGTGTGTGTGTGTGTGCGTGTGTTGGGGTGTACTCGGATAGTCAAATGGCGATGTGACATATTTTTTCTTTTCTTTCCCTTCTGTGCTGTGGCCTGCAGTGGACCTGCTCTCATGAAGGACCTCTCCATGGCCATGTTGAAACGGGTTGTGCGGGTTGCAGCCCGCCCCGCCCCCACCCTGTCGGATGCGTGGCTGCACGGAGGCTGTAGCAGCCTGCCTCAGGCTTCCACCTTGGCTCCCAGGGGGACATCCTGCAAAATGAATCAGCAGCCGTCCTGAGCAGGCTGATTAAAATGAAAATGGCAAGGCACATGTCTGGGCGGAACTGGAGCTCAGCTCTGCTGCCTGTCTGGCAAGCATGCTCAATATAGCTCTTGCTAATAATGGCTTACTGCCTTTCGGTTTTTTTTAAAAAAAGGTATCGCCCTCTCCCCGCCACACATCTGAGTGTGTGTGTGCGTGTGTGCTCGTGAGTGTGCTTGTGGGGGGGGCTGTGCTTGTGTGTGTGTGTGTGTGGTCGGGGGAGGTGGCAATGAATTGTTCGATTCTTTATATCTCTGCTGCTCGCACACAGACTGCCTGCCTGCCGAAAACAGGACCGTGAAGCTGCACTTCCCTCTGTCTTTCTTCTGGGTGGAGGGGACGCTGATAAGTCTCGGGGTAAAACAGCCAGTTAGAAACTCAAGCTGCCTAAGAGACCAAGACAACATTTTTTCACACCTAGATACGATCATTTCTAACCAAATCCTGGGCAACAGACCTTGAGAGATCTCTAATGCTGCCTCCCAGGCTCACAGTTGGACGCTCTGAAATGCAGCCTCCAAAGAAACCTATTTCTGTTTCAAGCATTTGCAACCAGCCTGTTACTGTATCCTAGATATTATGCAACAGAAAGCACCAAAAATAGAAAAATGAAAGGTGATGAACGGATGCAATCACCTAAAAAAATTTAGTAAATCTCTGACTTCTAAAAATTTTTCTCGGGTATAGCTTTAAGATTGCCCTCAGATAAACCATACTTTTCAATATCTCTGTCAAATTTTTCAGGTTTTTTTTTTTTTTAAAGGCATTCTGGAAATTAGATCATTACCATCTCAGCAAAAATGCCTTGAAAATTAGAAGGAAGGGCTTTTCTGAATCCGTTCTGTTCCACTCGTCCCGTCCATTTCAGTCCACCTGATTAACAATCTTTCAGTTTGCTGTCCGAATGTCCCCTGTTAGATTTTGGTTTCTTTTGGTAACAGATGCATGATTGCCTTGTGCGATGATATGCATGCACATATATGCTTATGTTCATATACACACGCGCCTCTTTGCCTCCAGCGGCTCCTGTCTCGGGGACGTGCGCTGTGCCCCCACCCCGCTCTGCTGCTGCGGCTGTGATTCAGAAATCAATAGAGCTGCCCTAATGGAGGCTCCACTCGGCGAGCAGCTGCAGTCTCCCTCCTCCCTCCCTCTCCCTCCTCCCTCCCTCTCCCTCCTCCCTCCCCCTCCTCCCTCTCACACCCAGAGAACTAATGACGTCTGAGCAGCTTTTTCAGCTGATTGGGCACCACATCGGATGTTCCATGGAGCAAAGAATAGGCATCATTTATAGTCGGTGGAAAAAATGGAAGCATGTATTCTCCTGTGTCTAAGACCCTGATCCCGAGCCCCCCAGACGCCCAGCCGTGCTGATAAAGGACGGGGCTGCAGGTTGTGTGGTCACGACGGAGTCCAGGAGAACTCCACACCCACCGCAGACCTGTAACCACACAATGGGAATGGTTTCCATTTTTCAAAGGACAAAGGCTTCCTCAGAATAAGAAGCAGAATAAAATTTACAGAAAAAAAGAAATCAATGTTTAGGTTAAATAGTGAGTTCCAGTACTCTATTTAAGGGTTTGAATATATGTGACTATTTAAAAATACTTCCAAATACACATTTAAAAATAAAGAACGAATGAAAAGTGTATATATGTGCACAAATACATACACACATATGTAGTTATTCCCTGTGAATTTCTCTGCCTTATCTTAGCTGTGTTAGCAGTAAGTTCAGTTTTTATCCTCAAATACCTCATCTTACAGTAAGTAGAAAAGAAATCTTTAACAACGCTAAGCCACAGTATTTTAAACCACAAATTTACATATGTGAATGTACTTCTTACACATGTGCGTGTCTATAAAGATACACTGTCTATTAAATACTGGGCTCCTGCCCACATGCAGAAACATGTGTACACACACACGCCACACGCACACGCGCACACACGTACACACACAGACACAACCTTGCTTCACAAGCTGTGATGCCTAACCTGCAGGTGCATCTCACTGAAAGGACAGGAGCGCGGCACCTGGGTTCCCACCTTACGGGGGGCACGCTGGGCCCGGCAGCAGGCACACGCCTGCCCTCACCACGCGGCCAGCACACGGACCCGCCCTGCACTGGACCTGGCTCCAGCCGCGCATTCGTCCTCTTTCCAGCTGCCCTCTGAGGCTGAGGCTGTGGCGCTCAGATGGCTGGGAGGAGGGAAAAATGAATGAGTCGTGAAGCCTCGGAACGTGCAGCAGGGCAGCGTTGCAGTCGGCATCTTGCAGTTACCTTGCAGATGCACCTAATAGATTATGATTTATTAAAAAATGGAGTCTGGGCCTCTGCAGAATGGTACAGTAAGTAAAACCCTTCAGGACACGCATGAGATTGGGAGCACTTCAAAGACTGTTTCGAGGAAAAGTCTCTCTGTAGTTGGCAATTAAACCATAAAACTAAACATCTTTTGATTCCAAATATCTATCAAACTCTTAAACTATGTCTAATATACTTTATGCTGCCCTTAGAAGTTCATTGTATAGATTTTATAGATTAAAGCTTTTATTAGGAAATTCATAGCTTATCTCCATAATTAATTAATTAGTAAGAGAATAGAAATTGAGTATGCAGCCCCTTCTAATGAATATGTCCTTCAGTTTAACACAAAAATCCCCAGGTACTCTCGTGTCTTGAACTACAAAACACGCAGAATATACCCTAGGTTGATTTTCAACCGTCAGAGTCTTGTTGCGATCGCTCCAACAACAGATGGGTCTCTCGTAGCACAAGGAGGACTGTCTCTTCCCTTCAGTTCTGGACTTCTGGGCAGACTTGGGTCTCTGGTCTCTACAGGGACCCTTCCTTTCCCTCACACCCTGTGCCTCACACGAAGGTCAAGGTGAAAGGCCAGCTCTCCGTGTGGACCAGGAAGATGACCCGTCGGAGTGCTGGTTCAGGACGCTCCTGCTGTGTCCTAAAATACCTTCTTTTCTTTGCTTCAGAATGGTATCTGCAGCAGTGACAGAGTGCCGCGATGCACAGAGGATTGTGAGACACGGAAACAGCAGCAAATAAAGTCACTACAGTGGGTAGACAATGGTTAAAATCCAGAATCCAGAATCTCTGCATCCCTGTGTACACCATGCAAAATTTGGCACTTATGTAACCTACTCCATCCAAAGCTAAACTTGCAGAGTTAGACATATGTGTGATAAGGGCTATTTTATTCATGTATTTGACAATGATAAAAATGGGAAACCCATTTTCACTGCAAATAATTGACTTCAACTAGTCAAAACATCTGTAGAAGTCTTCATGAGTAAATGATTAAAAGGAATAAGGTTTAGGTGATTAATTGAAAACAGAAGAATGAATAAATTCTAGGGGTCATTTCACAAGGAGGAGCTGGCATGTCAAGTACATTATGGGCAGAAGGAAGTTGGTTGTGTGATCTCATGTCTGCGCTGGATTCGAAAAGACTGGCCTTGAACTCAGAGGGGCTCACGGAAATGCTTTTGCGTCTGTCTTGGACTGACTATCCCATTGCATGTTAATCGATATTGAGGGAGTCTGAAGAAATAAAGCATTCATATTCAGGTTTTTGGAGAATCTATGATTTTATAGATCTAGTCTGATTTTATAGAACTGGTCATTTCTTGGCGAAATGTATAGATATAAATTGTATCAAATGTAATTCTGAGCTCTAAAAGACCATTGAGAATGTAAGGTTTGGATGATTAAAGCCAGCAAACTAGGATAATCTATAAAATATATTTAGCTCATCCCTAGGTTCATAATTTTAAGAACATGATCTACATTTTTACCACAACAAGAAATATTCAATTCATCTTTGGTAGTCCAATAAATCCAGACACCCAAGTCTTCCGACAAGTCTTTCCAGACCACCCTCTGGATGCCTGTTCTCTTGTCTCTGAACGAACTTGCGTCTGGAGTCTTTCCATCACACACTCCTGTCCTTGCATCGTCAGTTTAATGTCTCTGCAACCATTCCAGTGGTATGAAAGGAAGGGACGTATGCATCTTAGCTTATGAGTACATGTAACAGCACTGGTACAAATCAAGGGCTTATTAAAAGTGCCTCAATTCCTTTTCCAGTTCGCTTATGGGTCTCATCACTAAACTTAAAAATATGTATTTGTAGACACATTTTAGACCTTCTTGTATTAGGAGTTGAAGTTTTCTTCATTGTGCTGGGCACAGTATGAAGTGTCATGCATATCTAGAATAGCTTCAGTACTGAAAGTCATTTGGAAAAAAGAATCTAGAAAAAAACACAGATGCAGAGAAGATACTAGAGACTGACAGGAGAAGGGGCCCTGACTGTCAGTCATTCTGTTGCTCACAGTGCAGTGAACTTTTTCTTTCTTTTTGAGTCTCCAGCATCTGAACCTTCCTCTTGTGCCCAGGACCACCCCAAGACTTGAGTTTCCTTAGTTCCAAACGTAGGGACTGTCTCTCACTATAGATGCTAGAATTATTAGGTATTTATGTTTCTGACTTTCCTTATAGCTAAGATGTGGTCACATGAGCTACGGGGTAACATGATTCACCATTATGACATGACCACCCCAGGTGGCGAATTGCAAGGTGGTTACGAAGAAGCACGGCCCTCAAGATCATTCCCTGGTGACAATGGCGGTTGTATCACCACTAATTCCCTGGAGGCAGAATGGAGTGTCTTCTGCTTGTGGTGGGAACAGCCCTGTCCTATTGCGGACTTAGGGACTGTTCTTACTGAGCTAGCCTGGAAGTCTGATGTTGCAATGTCCTAGTAGCTCTGTCTTTTCAACTTTGGCAGCCAGCATATTTACTTGTGACTATGTACACAGAGTAATACACGTATTGATAGCTAGGATGTGGCAGACACAACAAAACAGGAGAAATAGCAGAAATTAAGGTTCCTTATTTCACCCGGGAGAGAGAATCTGGCAAGTTAGGAATTTGCCTGTCATGGCACCTGAGGGCAAAGCAATTAAGCCATCAGCCATGGCCACAAGTGATGATCTGCTGAGCTGAAAAAGAAGGTTCTACTTGATTTGCAGAACTGAGGACTTTGATGTCTTTTACGAGATGTCTGATATGAGGCCCTCCATGAAGATTCCATGTCCTCATCCGGTCCTAGAAACGAGTGGGCATCTCGAATGAAGGGTATTTTTGGAGAAAGAGCTTGCAGTAACATCATGAAAATATAAGCGATCTTTCTTAGATGGCTCGGCAGCCGTTTGTCAGGGTATGTCATACAGGGAGAGGGAAACACCCAGACTTCCTGGGTGTTGCTGGACCCCGGCTGGCCAAATTCCCGGGAATATAGAATATCATGTGGTCCACTGGGTAAGTGGGGACTTATGACACATTAGCTCAGGGGACCTTACACCCTACCTTTCCCTCCAGATTTCTAAGGGAAGATGTGAAGAAGACATTCAGTGATTTGGGAACCTCCACGTTCCATCCCTAACAAATAGGCTCAACATAGGACATCAAAAGCGTCGCAGCCTTCCTGGAGCAATCACACCTCTAGTCCTGAAAGCCACAGCCTGGGGAGGCTCCTCCCGCCCTCCGTCCTCTGGCTCGGCCGGTGCAGGAGCAGCCCCAGAGGCTGGCGATGACAAACGGGAACACTTTCAGTCACGGGGTGTCGCTCCAAATGCGCTTCACTCAAGCAGATCAACACCCGCGGAATAAGGTTTTATCCCCACAGGAGAAGGGCCCAGGTAGTTTTTCCCTTCGTGGACTGGGAGCAGTAATATGTTGCCACGGTCCAGTCTCAGGTTAAGTTGATTCCACAGCCTTGCAGAAAACAGGCTCATCTTCCCACACAGGACATGAGGCAAAGACTGCATGCTGAAAGCCTCAAGGGGAGGGGCTGGTTGCCTCTAAATTCTAGGCAAGAAATAGTCTCACCAGAGGCCTGGAGGCCGATTCAGTAAAAATTCGGGGACCTGCACCATAGGAAGCTAAGGGGCTGACTGTCTGGACGTGTCTGGGTTTTGTCTACAGACCGGGGACAAGACGCTGTGCTCTGGGCTTCCTCTTTTGCATCTCTGGTTACTGGGAGGACGGGACAAGGTGGGCATGTCACTGTCTGAGGAGCTTGATCCTGATTACCAGGGAGCCCAGGACGCCGCTGCGCAGAAGGAGGATGTAAAAGCAATGGTGGGGGGTGGTTCCTGGGCACCTCTTAATGACGCCAGGCTCAGCGCCAACAGCTGCAGGAGGATCAGGGCTGCCCCGCGCAGACGGGCGCTCAGGCTCCGGTCTCACAGTGGAGACTCCTGGGGCCCCTGGGAGAGGGGCCCGGCCCCGCAGGGGTGCGGCTGGAGACACAGCGAGAGAGCGGCAGGTGGGGGGCGAGTGTCTGTGGGGGCCTGGGAGGCGAAAGGAGGGCTGCATCTAACTGTGTGTCCATCCATCACCCCGAACCCTGGGCTAGCGCCTTCTCCCTTTCCTGAATCAGGACACCACTCAGCCTTCCATATGGGGCGGCTCTTCTCCATCCGAGGAGCCATGGCATTCACGCTCTAACCACAGTTTCTCTTCCGATTGCGTGAGAAAATCCCTCAGGACAGGGCAGCCTTTGGTCCAGAGTTCACATCATGTCAGGAATGAAGCTAGAAACGAAGCTCGCGAAATCCCACTCTCCCGGCTCCTCCCCCCGCCTATGACAGCATCAAAAAGGGAGAGATTTCGAAAGGAGAAACATGTTAACAACCTATCTCTGATGTATGATCTCCTTAATGTGTAGGAAGGGGACAGTTCCCACTTAATCTTTTAATACACTCCACAGCAGGGGTTCTGCTTCCCAATTAGTGAAGATGCCTTTGTTTCTATCTCCTGCTTTTCTCGAAACGTACACAGAAGCTAGGCAAGCAGCATCAGGACCAGCCACGCGGCATCTCCTGGGAGCCCCACCTTGACCTCCAGAATCAGAATCTGCACTTGAACATGATTCCCAGATGGTTTGTATGTAAAGTTCGAGGAAGGTGGGCTTAGATCACATTTTCCAGTAGAAGTGCAACATGAGCTTCAAATGCAAACGAAAGCTTTCTAGTTGCTCCGAATAAAAAGAAAACAGAAATGGGGAAAATGAACCTTCATAACATTTTGTATTAAATCTGATATACCTGGAATACCATTATTTCAAAATACAATCAGCATAAGATATATTTAAAAGATATTTTGCATATTTTTGTGTTTCTATTTTTATTGAGATAGAATTGACACAGAACTTTGTACTAGTTTCAAGCATAATGTAATGATTCAATATTTGCATGTACAGTGAAGTGGTCACCACAGTAAGCCCGTCACCACAGTTGAGAGCTCTGCAGTCCCCAGGAATCACGCATGGAGTCGGCTCTTTCTCCAGGGCTCAGGGGCCATGGTTGTCTTGTGACTGCTGATCAGACTCCCAGAGAGGATCCACCACTTTCCTCTCCCGTCTCTGGGGTGTCACAGGTCCAATGGGAACCCCTGGAGCAGAGCATTCAGAGGAAGGCCTCGCAGAGGAGTGTGAGGTGACGACGGTAAAAACCAAAGGCCCAGCGCGTTTCCACACATGTCGACAGGGGCGATGGTGGTCTAGTCGCTTGGTCCTGTCTGACTCTTTCCACCCCATGGACTGTAGCCCACCAGCCTCCTCTGTCCATGAGATTTCCCAGGCAGCAGTGCTGGCACGGGTTGCCATTGCCTTCACCAGGGTGTCAATAGTAACAAACAGTGGCTGACTGTGGACGGATGTCTGCTCAGCCCTGTTCAGGCCCCGAGAGACCTCTCTGGTTACTTCTCTGCTTCAGCGTGGGCGTCGCTGTGACTCCACAGGCGTCTAACTCTCAGTCTGTTGGGGGGTTTGTTACGTGTCATGGAAGCCGGGCAGGGAGACTCAGCATAGCAGGCTGGGGTTTGGGGGACTCAGCCCACCCTTCCCGCTCCCCGTGGGCTCTGGTCTTCCTTGCCTTCTCCCTGCAGTGCCCTGTCCATGCCCACGTTTCAGGGTTTGAATTTTGTTGGACTCTGCCTGCCATCTGCTCACCAACCTTCCCAGATGTCCAGCGTGGACAGCACGTGTGTTGCGTTTCCTTCTCTGCCTTTTCCAGCATCAGTTTCCAAGCCTCTGCCTGCACTGACCATTATTGTGGGCGATGGGAGGTTTACAGGAGGATGGTCAGCGGGCTTTTCAGAGCCCTTTCTGAGCGCACCATCCAGAAGCAGGCTGTTTTTCCCTTGAACCTGCTTTCACTCTCCCCAGGAAAGAATTCAAGGGCTGGAGCTGAGTACCACCCTGTTTCCTGGAGGCCATGAGAAAGGGAAATTGATGGATGCCCACTGTCTAGATTGATTTAAAGGAGTTGCTCATTTTAAAGCTGATACTAACACATGTGATTAACTGATATTAAAATTATAGAAAAAGTGAAAGGGAAGTTGCTTAGTCATGTCCGACTCTTTGCAACCCCATGGACTATAGGCTACATCAGGCTTCTCGGTCCATGGGATTTTCCAGGCAAGAGCACCAGAGTGGGTTGCCATTTCCTTCACCAAATTAGAAGTAAAAAGGCCACACTAGAAACTGTTAGTGTCATAGTTTAGGAAACTGAAGCCTGACGTAGTGGGGAGTGGCTCACTCTCCATGATGGTGTGGGAGACGTGGGAAGGGAGGCTGAGAGCGCGGAGGTTTCACAATTTGACACCAACGTGAGCTTCTGATACAACAGAGCCGCTCTCTGGAGACAACATGCCATTTCAAAGACACCTAAGAATATTGGGTTAACAAGAAATTAAACACTTCTTTATTCGTGAGCCTATAAGGCTCAAACTAGGACGTGAACTCGGATGAGTTCTGCCAAGGATCTCCAAAAAACAAGCTCTCCAAAGATCTCCGAACCGGATCCAAAAGACAGATCTCAAAGGCGAGGCTCTCAGGCCAAGTCTGAGGAAGCAGGATGGATGTGCCGTGCGCCTTGAACTGGGTCCAGTACACCAGGTGAGAAAGGGAATTAATGCACCAGAGATGTCGCGAAGTGCTCTCCAGGCATCATTCCATTGAACTTGAAAGTCAGGAAACATACCTATAAAGTAATGTGCTTCAACAGATACCCAGACTTAACTCGATCAAAAACCTCTACCCTGTAATCAGAGCCACGGTGATCCCAGAGCTGGGCTTCACTGTTCAAGACAAGCTTGGGCACCTTCAGGGGCGCTGGCACACCTCATATTACTTCTTCAGGGCAGAAAAATCTTCATTCTTGAAAGACAAATTTCTAGGAAAAGCCAAAATCATTCAAAAATCAATCCCAGTAGATAAAATAAACACTACACTTATTCATAGCCTTTTGAGACAAAGACCAGTTGTCAGAAGCTGGCCTGGCCAAGTCTCCAGTGGGAGCCTCTAAACTGGCTCCAAAAGACGAATCTCAAAGAGGAGGTCACACGTGTTGATCAAGGCCGTCAGACAGGTGCTCGCCAGCGCAGACCTGAGCACAGAGGGTCATCAGGTCACTTGCTGAGGAGGGGGCTCCCTGGGCCCTGGGTCGTGGAGAAAACCAGAGCAGCTGAAGCAAATGCAGTAGCGGCAAAAAAGAACCAGCAGAGCTGAGCCGGTGTGCAGACGGGCTGGAAAACAGCTGCCGCTGGGGAAGCGCGTGGGCCTCAGGGTCCAGAGGGGATCGCCCGGCTCTGCCTTCAGCAGGGCCAGCATCTGTGCCGGAGACCTGCGTTCGGAGGGGACGCTCCGGGGGTGCTCCTCCGCGGGGCTGGCCCTCCACCACCCTCCTCTGCTCCACAAGAAGGGCTGCTAGGGGGCTGGGGCCAGCCCACGGCAGGGACGGGGGCGGGGGGCGGTGTGGAAGACAGCAGGGGGCCCAAAAGGGGCGGGTGGGGTGCAGAGCATGGAGGCTCCAGGGGAGGAGAGCAGACAGCGGGCCTGGCCTCGCAGGTCAGGGGATTCCGAGAGAGAGAGGTACACGGGGACAGAAAGTGCGGTGGGCATACTTTAGGCATCATAGATTTATTTTCTATTTTATTTTTCAAGCTATTTGTTTCTTGTCATTAATTAGAAAATGCAGATAAACAATAGAAGAAACAAGAGGTAAAATTCTATCAAAAGCAGCTTTAATGCAGTCAGCACTATGTTATCCATGCCCAGAGATTTTTAAAAATTGCATTCTACTAATTATGTACAATGATAAAATACATTCATCTGACTCTTTTTATTTTGAGAATCCCTATTTTATCCTCTAATTTTTAGTCTTTGGTTACCAAAAATTAAGAGAACTGAAACATCACTTATTTATCCAACAATATTTGAAAAAAAAATGGAGATTGAAAATTCAAAGAACTTTTAAACTAAAAGAATCTTATAATATTAATGTCTCACTTACCTTTACAGTTGAGGAGATGGAGGCCCCAATAAATTAAGAGTGTTACCTCTTCTAGGAACTCTGCAATAATTGAGTTGCTAGCCAGTACATTAGACAACTTGACTGTATACATGCAACCTAGATATTGCAAGGGAGGCAAAACAGTCTTAAAAATGTGTCGCCTTTTGGCCAGGATTTTATATTTTTGTATTTGAATTTATGCTAGAGGTTCTAGCTAATTTATGTGTTGGGACAAAAGGAGGAAAAAAGAAATTATACATTGATACACTATTACATGGGAGTTACACAAGTATCTATAAACATAGTTATATCTTAAGAATATATATAGCTATATTATTTATATGAGCTGCATACATTGCTTAATAGTTCAGTTCAGTCACTCAGTTGTGTCTGACTCTTTGTGATCCCATGGACTGCAGCACGCCAGGCCTCCTGTCCATCACCAACTCCCAGAGCTTACCCAAACTCATGTCCATTGAGTCGGTGATGCCATCCAACCATCTCATCCTCTGTCATCCCCTTCTCATTCTGCCTTCAATCTTTCCCAGCATCAGGGTCTTTTCAAATGAGTCAGTTCTTCATATCAGGTGGCCAAAGTATTGGAGCTTCAGCTGCAGCATCAGCCCTTCCAATGAATATTCAGGACTGATTTCCTTTAGGATGGACTGGTTGGATCTCCTTACTGTCTAAGGGACTCTCAAGAGTCTTCTCCAACACCACAGTCTAATATAGACTATACAATAGTATATGTCGAAAGCCCAAGAGAATCTGTAGCTATTAGAACTGTGAAAGAGTGAAGCCTGGTTTCTGAGGATGAGATCTTCACCCCGGGAGTCTCTCCTTTATACCCTGCTGTCTCACAGACACGGGCATCCTGCTCTGTGATGCCCAAGTCTGAGTCCCGGCCCCCCACTCCGTAGCTCTGGGCCCCTGGACCGCCCCTGGACCACCCGTGGACCACCTCACCTGCACTGTACTGGGTAATGGAGCACCGCTTCATAGGGTTGCTCTGCGGATTCAACTTCATTCCTGCAAAGTGTAGAAAACATTTCGACAGGACTTACTGGCTCTTAGTACATGTTTCATTGATGCTGGAGAATATTATCATTATTGTTGTTAATGTAAATAAAGACAGTGATTTCCTCTGGGGAGGAATCGGGGGAGGAAAGAGAATGAGACTTTGGAGGGAAGCAAAGAGACCTTAACTTGTAGCCAATTTTCTATGTATTTTAAAACTTGAAGCCAAAGGGCAGCTTGATTACATCAGGCAATCTCGGTTGACATACACTTGGTGTCAGAGCATTCTTTCATTTTCCCACATGTCTGAAATTGATCATAATTTAAAATATGGATAACTCTCTCCAGCATAGCCTAATACCAATTTCTTTCAATCTTAATCCCCTCCAAATGTAACAATATTAATACACAAGGGATTTCTTTTGTTGTTATTTTGTCTTTTAATCTTTCAAAAATCTAAGCTGCAGATACAGTAACATGACACAAAATAGACGTAGAACCTCCTGAATTATTACAAGGAGAACACTTGTAATAGGTTGGTGCTGACCGCCATCCAGGTCACAGCCCGGGATGTGGCTAGTGCCCCAAAGCCACGGAAGCCTCTCGGCGCTCTGTTCCGACGCCGCTCACCTCTGTCCTCCCCCGTGTTCAAGCCTGTCCCGTGGAGCCCCCACAACTTGCCTGAGCTCACACGTGGGGCAGTTCAGTGTATCCCCCTCTCCCCTGCTGCAAGAGACGCAGACTGGGTCCCTGGGTTGTGAAGATCCCCTGGAGGAGGGCATGGCATCCCACTCCAGTGTTCTTGCCTGGAGCATCCCATGGCCAGAGGAGCCTGGCAGGCTGCAGCCCGTGGGGCCACAGAGAGCCAGACATGCCTGGGCACTGTCGCTGCATCCCGCCAACTGCCTCTGCCCGGCGGGTCTTGAGCAGGCTGGGGCCCGTGCCCGTGGCGGCCTTGATGGGAAGCCCCTCATGTCTGGCTGTGTGTTTGTGATGTTACCAGCCCATGCGGCACCATGACTAGATCCAGGGATTCAGTGAAGGCTGCAGAATGCCAGTGTTCTAATTCACAAAGTGTTTTTGCTTTACTAGAATATTTTCACAAGGAGAAGCTCACACTCACCTACTGTTTGGTCTCTCAATAGGCTTCGTGGAGGAGAGGAACAGTAAGGGTTTGATGTTATCTTTTTATTTACTGTTGTCAAAGTAATTAATTTGTTCCCTATCATCCTCCAAAGGGGACCAATTAGGTTTCCTAAAATTTCTTGCTAATAAGCATATTTAAACATACCTAACAGGCTTCTACATTGGAGAAGGAAATGGCAACCCACTCTAGTGTTCTTGCCTGGAGAATCCCAGGGACAGGGGAGCCTGGTGGGCTGCCGTCTATGGGGTCGCGTAGAGTCGGACACGACTGAAGCGACTTAGCAGCAGCAGCAACACGCTTCTACAGACTGTAATCACTATCTTTGCTGAAGTTCAGCCCGTTCACCTTCAGCCAGCAGGAGCCTCTTCAAGCTGAATCTCGAGTCTTCTGGATGTGGCTTACGTTGCCTTTGAGAGCTTTCTGTTCTGATATGTCAAGATGCTCCAGATTCATTCTGTATCTTTCCTGCTTCATTTTTCCTAGAAACTCTGGTTTCTTCTACAGGGAGATATTTCTAGAATAGCACGTAGGTGCTAAGGATGATCTTTGCCATCAGACTGGTAATGTCTTTAGGCTTTTTCAGTGCCTGGATACTAAAACAGTTCTAAGAAAGAAAAGGAGAAAGGAGAAAAAATAATTTTCAGAGTAAGAATGGTCCCTGACATTGACAACGATGACTTAGCTTACAGGTGGCTGATCCACACTCCATGACATCCTGATACAAGTCCACACTCAAAGGAAAGGAATTTGAAGTACCTGTTTTTAAATGAATAGATTTTAGAATCCTAATTTTAATTCTAATTCATCTTAATTGATTCACTTTTTTTTATTCACCTCTGGGTTCTCAACCTTCAAAGAAAATGAAGAGGAAAGTTAACTTCCTATAAACAAAGAATTTAACCATTCTCAAGGCCCTGGACAAATTTCACAAAGGTCTGCTGGAGCCTCCACCTCCTGTCAACTTTTTAGGTCATTTCTCTGGTTTGACCCTTTCCATAGGCCACTCTGGGGCTTCCCTGGTGTCTCAGCTGGTGAAGAATCCGCCTGCAGTGTAGGAGATTCCTGGGTTGGGAAGATCCTCTGAAGGAAGGCATGGCAACCCACTCCAGTGTTCTTGCCTGGGGAATCCCCATGGGCAGAGGAGCCTGGCGGGCTACAGTCCGTGGGGTCACACAGAGTCGGACATGACTGAGCGACTAGGCTCAGCACACAGGCCGCTCTGGACAAGAACGATTTCACAGCCGCCTGATTTTCTCCACAGGGTGGGGGTGCTTCATCTCCAGTCCTTAACAAACCGAGAGTCATCTATTACATGAAGCAAGTGTTCAAAGATATACTGAATTGGAGAAAATTCTCACCCTACGCATTGTCCCACTACCATTAGAAGATCAAATATGTTTGAGGGAGTGTAGTAAGCGGACTAGAAGATCTGTTAGTGTGGCTTCAGACCTACACACACAGAAAACGGTACTTTAAAACCCTGAGGATGCACAGAGACCCTCTCCAGACACTCAACAGTTCTGAAACAAGAAGCGGTGTTTTCTCAGGATTATGAGATTTGAATGGAGATTAAGGAAAAATGCATTACTCTTCTGAACACAAAAGTAACACTGTGGGTCCTCTACTGTCCACTGGGGCCCATTTAAGTAATTATCTCCAGTGGGCCCACTTCGAAAGTTCAGTTCAATCGCTTAGTTGTGTCTGACTCTTTGCAACCCCATGGACTGCAGCACGCCAGGCCTCCCTGTCCGTCACCAACTCCCGGAGATTGCTCAGACTCATGTCCATCAAGTCAGTGATACCATCCAACCATCTCATCCTGTCATCCCCTTCTTCTCCTTAAAAAGAGACGCAAACATTTTATAAAAATAAAACCAAATTAGAACACCGAAGAAATGATTTAAAGAAAATAAAGATTAAAAAAAAAACCCTTATCTTAGCAACCCTACTATTAGTCTTGAGTAATATGTCCATTTTGCTGGTGTTGATCTGTGGTAAATTATTATTTTGAGGGCATATTTGACCAACCATGGGGAAGGTGGATAAATACTTACAATATGTCAAAAGTAGATTGGCAAGGGAAGGATGTTTCGAGAGAACAGCATCAAAACACGTATATTATATAGGGTGAAAAAGATCACCAGCCCAGGCTGGATGCATGAGACAAGTGCTCAGGGCTGGTGCACTGGGAAGACCCAGAGGAATTGGGTGGAGAGGGAGGAGGGAGGGGGGATCGGGATGGGGAACACATGTAAATCCATGGCTGATTCATGTCAATGTATGACAAAAACCACTACAATATTGTAAAGTAATTAGCCTCCAACTAATAAAACTAAATGGAAAAAAAAAAGTAGATTGGCAAAACGCCTGAGAAATCAAGTATTGAGCTTCCATGCCCAAGTTTAACTATTGAACACATTTTGTTCCACTTCAAAATAATAAAAATATGCTTAAACACAAAGATCCTCTTGTAGTTTCATGTTTCTTCTGTATTATTTGCGTCACCACACACACACCAAACCTTGTTTTCATTTATTCTCTTTGGTCATTTTGATCAATTTCACAAAACAAAAGTGCGTCCGGGCGTGGAATTCACCTACAACCACAGGATATCCTACATTTTAGTAGATTTGTCCTTTTTGTATTAATTTCTGTCGAGATTTAAGCCTTATATTTTTGTAGTTGAAGTATAATTTGATTCTGTTCCAGATATACTAAGTACTTATTTTTCTCTAACTCTTAAACTTTAGGACCTACAGCAATGAAGAGAAATTTGTTTCTCCAATTTTTTTTTTTCACTTTCTCAGTAACTTCCACCATGTTCTTTTTTTATCTTGTGTAACTTCTAAAATAAATTTTGGAGTTATGAAACATGAATATTAAAACTTTTTCTTGTGCGTTATGTTCACAGTCACTGGGCCGAAGCCTTGAAAACCGCGGTGACGCGTTCACGCTGACGGAGCCTGCTGCCCGGCGAGGGGCCTCTCCTGCCCTCTGGTCACCCCCTGTCTCCCAGGCCTGGAGCTCACGCCGTCCGGGATCAGCAGCCTTTCTTGATCGCTAGCTGCAGCGCCTCTGGGGTCCAGATGTCTTCTCTCTCTTCTTCACCTACTTTTTGGCCAGAGCGAGATGAATGTTTCTTTCTGTCACTGTTAATAAGCCGCCTCTTGGGCCAGTGAGCAGTCACTCGTCCTCCCCGCGCTGCTGGCCGCAGGGCCTCGTCACCTCCGCCACCCTCTCCCAAGCTCTTCTTTCGGGCTCGTCGTCGGCCTTGCTTGGCACTGATGATACTTCTTTAGGCTCCTTCCGTGGTTTTCACTGGGCCTCCCATCTGATTTTTGTTATATATTCCATTTCAACTACATGGTGTCCTTTCTACCAGCCAGTTCCTTCAAAGAAAACCTACCTTCTAGACATCCATGGCTTTCCGTAAAGAATAACAGGAAAGAAAATGCAGCCAGTATGCCTCCTTGCCTGCTTACCGATGGTTTGATTCCTGCTCCTCAATGGACATCACACCCCCGCCTGTGTCCTTGTCTCTGCTGTGGCCCCGTGGGGACCCAACAGAGTGCCTCTCCCAAAGGTCTCGGGACATTTGGGGACCCAACAATGCTTCTGTCTGCTGTTGGCAAGCAGAGCCAACAGAGCTTGCCCTCACAACTGGGCACTTGTGGATGGGCGTCGTCGGTGGCAACACTGTCAGGGACCACTTCTTTCAACAGCAGGTCACAGTCATGAGCATCGGGGTTGACATCCTAGACAGAAATGTCCCCTCTCTCTGCATCTCTCTGCATCTAAGCAACTTAGAAGGACACTTCTGAAACTGTCTCTCTACATTGGATGAGTGTATACTCAGTGAAATACTCAAAAAGGCTGTGACTGTGTAAACACTATTCCGTCAATCTTGTCCTAGAGAAATGTTTATGAAAGCAACAAAATCTATGTGGAGCTTGTTTTAGAGGAAGTGATCAGTCAGTGAGCAACTTCTACCGTTTCATTTTCCAGGCTGTTGCTCATTAATAGCTTGTATTTGTCTATTTCAATAATAGCAATAATGCTAAATATGATTACCTATCAAGACAATTTCCCCTACTGCTCGTATTCCCGTGACATTCCTATGTCTGCAAGGGTCATTGCTTGATTTCAAGCAGAGTCCTGAAGAGGGAGCAGCTCCAATATTGCAGTAAGAATGCTGCCTTGTGACTGCTGTCGTAACAGGGGCCAGAAGATGGAATCTAGGCCCTGCTGGAGAGAAGAAAGTGCTTCCTGGCCCGTAGGTATCTGTAGGGGGGGTAAAAGTGATTTGGTAGAGCACTCGCCCAGCCAGTGCTTCTACCAAACTTGACTGACAATGTCAACTTGTGAGCCCCTCTAATGGACCAGATACTTATATAAGACCTGGAAAAACAATAATAGCAACTGCTTACAGAACAGCCTTGTGCGCTGCACAGTAGGATGGGAACTTTATGCATATTCCTTGTCTCACTTCAAATGCCTCGTGTTGTGTGAGGTCAGTCACACGACCACCCACAGACACAGCAGCAAACTGTAAATGTACCCATGCTCACTGACCGATCACTTCCTCTAAAACAAGCTCTAAACATTTCTCTAGGACAAGATTGATGGAATCACGTTTACTTACTCACAATATTTTTTAGTATTTCACTGAGTATACACTCGTCCAGTGAGAAATCAGACCTCTATCAAAGTTTTCCTTTTTGGAAAATGACCTAGGCTTACTTATAAAGCAGTTCTCCAACAAATTAAATCTATTGTTTGTGGGTGGTCACACTTTCTTTTTGTATTCAACATCATCATCGTCACAATTCTATAGTTCATTTGTTCCACGCATGTGTGTGTGAATTTGAAAATGCTTTCTGTCCTTCCTGTGGTGTATCATAGTGAGCTTGGACAGAAGTATCAGTTACATTTGCATCTACCACGAATAATTCCAAATGAACTTCTGTCCTACAGGTTTTCTTAATTTGGGGCAAGCACTGTTTCCACTATGCCAGTTTCCACCAAAATGTGTCTTCTTAATTTCAAAAATAAACAAAAATAAACAATTTTATCTGGAGTGTCAGACTTCTTAACCAAACTGACCAGGGCCTCCATGATCATGCCAAGTCTTTCATCTCTGGCATTAAAGAATTAGTTGATTCTGTGATTTAATCGGGTTCCTTCTTCGAAGCATCTGATGGCAGTGAAACGAAACTGGCCTCCTCCAAGTGTGTGTGAAGTTTTCCTTCAGCCGTCTGGGGCCTGCACAATAGCAGTGATTGCTGTGTGTTTTCTACAGGCGCAGGGAAACTTGGATTCAGGAGAGAAAAGGTGATTTTAAGAATACGTTCATGACCTCAGAGAAATGTTCTGCTTCACTGAGTAATCAGTAATCTCACGTCTTTGGGCACAACCTTCATTTTCATCAAGATCGTGCAGGACGAGGAAAGAAGGAGAACTGTCACCAATCAGAGGGGACCTGGGAGACACAGGAACCTGGACAATGGTTGGATATTAAGACAGCCCTGAGAAAAATGGACAAAACCTGAATAAGGTCTGCAGCTGAGTTAATAGCATTGCACCAATATTTTGATAGTCTTGCAGTTTGATCCTCTTGACAATACTGATTCTTCCAGCCCAAGAACATGGTATATGTCCTCATCTGTTTGTGCAGTCTTCCATTTCTTTTGTCAGTGTCTTAACAGTTTTGGGAATACAGGTCTTTCGCCTCCTTAGGCAGGTTTATTCCTAGGCATTTTATTCTCTTTAATACAATGGTAAATGGGATTGTTTCCCTAATTTCTTTTTCTGATTCTTCACTGTTACTGTTTAGAAATGCAACAGATTCTGCATAATAGTTTTGTACCCTACAATTTTACCAAATTCACTGATAAGCAATCCCTATCAAAATACCAATGGCATTTTTCACAGAACTAGAACAAATAATTTTAGAGTTTGTCCAGAAACATAAAAGACCCTGAATAGCCAGAACAGTCATCTGGTCTCTTAGACTTCCCTTGCTATGACTGCTACTCAGACTTGTTTTCGATGACCTTGATAGTTTTGAGAAGTACTGATTAGATATTCTGCAAGACACCCCTCAGTTTAACTTAGCCTGATGTTTCTCTCATGGTCAGGCTACAGTAATGCGTTTTTAGGAGGAGACCCAGAGAGAAGGCTCCATCCTCATTATCTGAAACAAGGGTCTTTGCTATCAACACGATTCGTGCGCAGCGGGGGTAAACTTGACCTCTGGCTGACTCTGTGCTTGTCCAGTTCTCCACTATAAGGTACATCCCTGCCCCCCCATCCTCTTTGGAAGGAAAGGACCGTGCTCAGCCCACTTATGCAGTGGAGGCTGTGCCCCGCCTCCTGAGGCTGGACTGTCTGTGTCATTTATTTGGAATTCTCTTGCATGGGAGGTTTGTTTCTTCTTCGTTCATTTATTTCTTGAATCCTTTATTCCTATAAGTGTAATGCTTCACTATTCTGTAGTCGGGGTTTTTAACCCAATACTGTGTTATGTATTTTGTTGCTTAATTTTTTTCACCCTTGGCCACTGGGAGGCTTTTCAGGTTGATCCAGCTGTCCCTCTGTCATGCCCCCATCATTGTGTTCTTTGAGTACGTTCTTTTTTTCTGGAACCATGAGATTTTCCAAGCTCATCTTGTATATTCCCTGCCCTACTCCTGGAATCAGTCATTTTCCTAGGGAACCTTTCAGGGGAAGAGGGTCAGAAGCCAAGCCCTGCCTCCTGGGTGAGTTCATTGCTACTGGGCAACACTTCTTCTAGACTTTCTCCGCTGACAATGTTGGAAACAAGTGCTATGTTTACTAACAGAAAAGCATTGGGTTGGCCACAAAGTTCGTTTGGGTTTTTCTGTAAGATCTCATGGAATACACACCTACAGTTACCTCTCTACGTATCCATCTGTTTCTATGCTAAACTAAACATGAGCCCATGCTGACGTCTCCAAGTCTAACTCAGTTCCACCTGGTCCACTCTAGTCTTCTTCTGTCTCATTTTAGGACACATCTTCTGTCTTTTTAGCCACTTAGTTTTCTCTTATTAAAATAGTTACCTTTAGCAACTCACTCTTTCTCTTCCCATTTATACAGTTTTAGAATAAGATAAACATTTTTGTTTGAATTGTGTGCAAATAAAGGAGACTTGACTCCAAGTGAGAGTTTGAAAGACCCTCTTATGATTAAAAGCTTCAGATAAAAATGTTTACCATTTCAGGAGGCCGTTTGGAGAATTTTGATGTCTGCACAGCTGTCCTCAGCTAAGTCCTAAAATAAGTGATGCAGGTAGACAGCCCAGCTGCAGTTAGGTCCCCTGCCACCACCATGAGCTTTAGGGTAAATAATAAACAGTTCTTTACTATCAGAAATGGTATTTGATTTTCTATTTAAATGAGTTTATCACTCATCAGTGCTCCTTTAGATCATTTCTTCAGAACTTACATGAATGAATATTTGATCAGTCTGTTAAGATTGATCTATTGTTAGTGTTACAGCAAACATTACACCAAACATTCCAGGTGTCTTGTCTGTGAGTCTCCAGATGGCCTTCATTACTCAGGTAGAATCTGCTAAACCACCTGAAAAGTATCCACAGAGCTTTCAGATCATCGGCAGGTGGGATGTACCTCCTGGAAGCATAGTAAGGGCTGACATGTGAATCCAGGAATGTCTGGAACCACAGATCTGGGAGGCAAAGAGTAGCAGGTCCCAGGGTTGTAGGTGGACCAAAGCCGATAGACTTGGACAGCCTAGGAGATGCTCGTTTCTTGAGGACAAATGGCAGGAGTCAGCCTCGCATAGACAATGACATTTTCAGGTCAGTTCAGTTCAGTCGCTCAGTCGTGTCCAACTCTTTGCAACCCCATGGACTGCAGCACGTCAGGCCTACCTGTCCATCACCAACTCCCGGAACTTGCTTAAACTCAAGTCCATTGAGTCTGTGATGTGATTCAACCATCTCATCCTCTGTCATCATACGTTTTTTGTTCAGATCAGTCATATGTTACATGTTCGATGCCATTTCTCGATAAACTTGGCAGGCAATGCTTCCTGATTTGGGGAGCATCGTATGAGTGTTGTTCTCTAGTCTCCTAGGCTTGCTGGATATATGCTGGAGCTGGGAGAAATGGTTCTTACGTCAGTAAATGCTGCACATTTGTTCCCCGTGCCAAGGGTGAGGGGGAAGCAGGGAACGAGGAGTGTGTGTTTTAACATTGTCACAAGCGCCAGACCCCATTAAACCAGGCTGACTGTGGGCTCCTCTCAAAGCCTGCAGAAGTGACAGTAAAGGGATCATGTGAAGGCTTAACCCCAAGGAAACAAGACCAGTGAAACAGAAGAAAAGGTGATGAGGTTTCAGAAGCAGGAAGGCATGTGTATGAAGGGCAGCCGTTCCCATACCCACGGTCCACGACCCCCTGCAGGCAGTGCAGAGGCGGGCAGAGGGGAGACCCAGACTGGAGGGATCGGGGCGTGCACCTTGCAAGCTGGGGCAGAGGCGGGCTGAGGTCCGAGGCGCCGTCCGGACGTCCGTCTGACTGAGAAGCAGTCGTGTTCACACAGCTGTGTCTGCTCCGCGATGGCCACTCTCCAGCAAGTCAGAGACCTGGAGACTTGTTCTAGGAGAGGCTGAGCCCCAGGGCTCAGGGGGCCAGCGTAGACCCGAGGCAGCCTGGGGCCTGGAGGAGAGCACCCACGGAAAGTGAGTCCCCCAGCTGCCTTCTCAGAAGCGAGGCAGATGGACCGGAACGCCGCAGGTGGAATTCCGTAGGCTCTTTCCTAAGGACAGTGAGAGTCTCCAGAGAAAGACACGCTGACGGAGCATCTGAACCTCCCCTAGAAGCCGCTCAGCCAGACCAGCCCACATGCGGCCGGGCGACCACAATCCTGTGCGTCCACACAGAGCTTCAGATCGGCTTTCAAGGGCAAGGGTTTCCAGGCAGTTTGTGAATAGCCTCCGATGTGAAAAGCAGATACAAAACCAAACACAAGGAAAGAAAAACTCAGAAACTTGTAGGACAAAAGTTACAGCAGAAAAGTTCAAGAAATAATATTTCCAGGACAATAAGAGAAGATGATGCTTACCTAAAATAAGAATGAGAATTTGTATGAAAAGGAAGGGGACTCGAAGAGCCAGAAAGATCCCTTGCATATTAAAATTTGACAGCATGTGCAAAAAATCCAATAGGAGAGTTGGAAGAAAATCTTCTAAAACTTCCTAGAAAGTAGAACTAAAAAAAATAGATGTAAAATAAAAGAAAAAAGGATAAGATGATTACAAGATTCATACATGGAGTTCAATGCCTGGCTAATAGGAGATTCAGCAAGAGAGAATAATAAAAGAGAAGTCTATTATTCAAGAACTAAAATTACATATGCCCACACTTGAAGGGGCTTCCCTGGTGGCTTAGATGGTGAAGAATATGCCTGCAATGCAGCAGACCTGGTTTTAACCCCTGAGTCAGGGAAGTTCCCCTGGAGAAGGGAGTGACTACCCATGCCAGTAGTCTTGCCTGGAGAATCCCATGGACAGAGGAGCCTGGTGGGCTACAGTCCATGGGTCACAAAGAACTAGGCATGACTGAGCAACTAACACTTTCACACACACTTAAAGGGCACAGATTCAGAAGCTTCAGTGAGGACCCAAACTGATGGCCAAAAGGAGCCACATGAATTCACACAACCCTGAACTCCAAAACACACAGGAAAGGTGCTGTGGCAATCACACAGAAACCCTGGGAACCTGACGTCCAGCAAGGTTTTCTGTGGCAGCACAAGAGAAGACGCTTCCAAAATTCTGAAGAAAGGGGCCTCCCAGCCTGGAATTCTATCCAGTTAACCTAACACGTGTAAGAATAGGAAACAATTGTAAACACGCCAAGTGCAGTAGGCCTCATTAATCCTATGCCTCTGCCTATCCCCCGTCTTCCTTATTAACAGTTAGGTGCCCCCGAGTCAACCCCAGCACCTAGGATTGTTTATGTCATATAAACATGCCAGTGATGTGTACGCTGAAGTCTGTTGCAGAGAGGTTTCTCCTTCCCCTTTCAGATAAAAGGACATAGATGGCGAGGAGGAGACTGGGTCCCTTCCTCCCAGAACAGAGACTTGAGGTTGGAAGCAGCGCAGAGGAGGCAGGTTGAGACACAGACTGGACTGGACTCCTTGACGACACAGCAGACCCCGCACCAGACCTGAACTTCAGACCTTTGTGCTTCTTGCCACGTGACACCCAGAAATAACACCTAGATGCTCTGAGTGTAAGAGGAGAAGTGTGTTTTCTGCTACAAGCAGTCAAATTCAACCCTGATCAAGTCCCAGTGGTTAGCCTCTGTCTACCCACTCTTTCTTTTTTTTTTTTTTTTATTAGTTGGAGGCTAATTGCTTCACAACATTTCAGTGGGTTATGTCATACATTGACATGAATCAGCCATGGAATTACATGTATTCCCCATCCCGATCCCCCCTCCCACCTCCCTCTCTACCCGATTCCTCTGGGTCTTCCCAGTGCACCAGGCCCGAGCACTTGTCTCATGCATCCCACCTGGGCTGGTGATCGTTTTCACATAGATAATATACATGCTGTTTCTTTCGAAACATCCACCCTCACCTTCTCCCACAGATTTCAAAAGTCTGTTTTGTATTTCTGTGTCTCTTTTTCTGTTTTGCATATAGGGTTATCGTTACCATCTTTCTAAATTCCATATATATGTGTTAGTATGCGGTAATGTTCTTTATCTTTCTGGCTTACTTCACTCTGTATAATGGGCTCCAGTTTCATCCATCTCATTAGAACTGGTTCAAATGAATTCTTTTTAACGGCTGAGTAATATTCCATGGTGTATATGTACCACAGCTTCCTTATCCATTCATCTGCTGATGGGCATCTAGGTTGCTTCCATGTCCTGGCTATTATAAACAGTGCTGCGATGAACATTGGGGTGCACGTGTCTCTTTCAGATTTGGTTTCCTCAGTGTGTATGCCCAGAAGTGGGATTGCTGGGTCATATGGCAGTTCTATTTCCAGTTTTTTAAGAAGTCTCCACACTGTTTTCCATAGTGGCTGTACTAGTTTGCATTCCCACCAACAGTGTAAGAGGGTTCCCTTTTCTCCACACCCTCTCCAGCATTTATTGCTTGTAGACTTTTGGATAGCAGCCATCCTGACTGGCGTGTAATGGTACCTCATTGTGGTTTTGATTTGCATTTCTCTGATAGTGAGTGATGTTGAGCATCTTGAAGAAGTGAAACTCTCGCTGTTTGCAGATAACATGATCCTCTACATAGAAAACCCTAAAGACTCTTCCAGAAAGTTACTAGAGCTAATCAGTGAATATAGTAAAGTTGCAGGATATAAAATTAACACACAGAAATCCCTTGCATTCCTATATACTAACAATGAAAAAAACAGAAAGAGAAATTAAGGAAACAATACCATTCACCATTGCAACAAAAAGAATAAAATACTTAGGAGTATATCTACCTAAAGAAACAAAAGACCTATACATAGAAAACTATAAAACACTGATGAAAGAAATCAAAGAGGACACAAACAGATGGAGAAACATACCGTGTTCATGGATTGGAAGAATCAATATTGTCAAAATGGCTATTCTACCCAAAGCAATCTATAGATAGATTCAATGCAATCCCTATCAAGCTACCAACGGTATTTTTCACAGAACTAGAACAAATAATTTCACAATTTGTATGGAAATACAAAAAACCTTGAATAGCCAAAGTAATATTGAGAGGGAAGAATGGAACTGGAGGAATCAACCTGCCTGACTTCAGACTATACTACAAAGCCACAGTCATCAGACAGTATGGTACTGGCACAAAGACAGAATTACAGATCAATGGAACAGAATAAAAAGCCCAGAGATAAATCCATGAACTTATGGACACCTTATCTTCGACAAAGGAGGCAAGGATATGGAAAAAAGACAACCTCTTTAACAAGTGGTGCTGGGAAAACTGGTCAACCACTTGTAAAAGAGTGAAACTAGAACACTTTCTAACACCATACACAAAAATAAACTCAAAATGGATTAAAGATCTAAATGTAAGACCAGAAACTATAAAACTCCTAGAGGAGAACATAGGCAAAACACTCTCCGACATAAATCACAGCAAGATCCTCTATGACCCACCTCCCAGAATATTGGAAATAAAAGCAAAAATAAACAAATGGGACCTAATGAAACTTAAAAGCTTTTGCACAACAAAGGAAACTATAACTAAGGTGAAAAGACAGCCCTCAGATTGGGAGAGAATAATAGCAAATGAAGCAACACACAAAGGATTAATCTCAAAAATATACAAGCAACTCCTGAAGCTCAATTCCAGAAAAATAAATGACCCAATCAAAAAATGGGCCAAAGAACTAAACAGACATTTCTCCAAAGAAGACATACAGATGGCTAACAAACACATGAAAAGATACCCACTCTTTCTTATGAAGCTACTGCAGAATGGGCTCCATCTAAACTGAAGTGGTAACCAGAGCAGGTGAGGGGCGAGGGATTTCACTCAGGAAGAGGATGAAGGATTTCGCAACAGAATAACAAATGCAGCTCCATGGATAACCCCAGGGCCTCAAGCCTAGAGGGAAGGTGGTCCTTGGTGGCTGAGGAAGACCTGGCCCCTTTACAGGGCATTCCAGGAGGAAGATGGGAAGCAGGGCTTGCCTGATGGGGAGAGCATCCTCTGTAGAGTGCTGGGAACTTAATCAGAAATGGGAACGAGCTGTGTAAATAAGCCAAGAAGAGAATGGCTACACTAATGTTGTGATAAACACAAGTGTGCAAGAAGGGCATGAAATCATTGTACCTAGAAACCTCAGTTGTGAATACTTTTTGTAACAATTATAAAGTAAACACTGGGTAATTTTTCCTCAAAATCATGGTATAATGGTTTTGGAGTTTGGGTAGGGGAGTGTTGGTATATTTAGAATGTGGATAAGATACCTAAGCCTCATCTTCAAAAATGGAAAGGCAGTAGGTGCTATCTCAGCCAGAAACAAGCAAACAAACAAACAAACAAAAAAGCACAATAGGAATATAATTCAGAAATAGAAAGGCAAATAGAATTATAGCTAAACATAAGCATAAATAGTTAAACTTGTAAGTGGTGACTTCTAAGGATGGAATAACTAATGAATATCATTTTCCTCACCTGGAGAACTGCTTGATTTTTTAAATCTAAGTGAATGTATAATTTTGATAAAATTAAAAAAAAAACTAAATAACATGTTGAAGATGCCAAAATTAGGTTTATGCTAATAGCTTCATTTTCTGCCAAAATATGGGCTTCCATCTCACTCACCTGGGTCAGTCTCTAATTTTCCATCTCTTTCAATTTAGCATATTTCTAGTCTAGTGTAGCATAGTTCTGGTCCAGAAAAATATCTACTTCTGCTTCATTGACTAAGCTAAAGCCTTTGACTGTGTGGATCACAACAAACTGTGGAAAATTCTTCCAGAGATGAAATACCAGACCACCTTACTTGCCTCCTGAGAAATCTGTATGCTGATCAAGAAGCAACAGTTAGAACTGGACATGGAACAACAGACTGGCTCCAAATTGAGAAAGGAGTATGTCAAGGCTGCATATTGTCACCCTGCTTATTTAACTTATATGCAGAATTCATAATGAGAAATGCTGGACTGGATGAAGCACAAGTTGGAATCAAGATTGCCGCGAGAAATATCAATAAGCTCAGATATGCAGATGACACCACCCTTATGGCAGAACGGGAAGAGGAACTAAAGAGCTTCTCGATGAAAGTGAAAGAGGAGAGTGAAAAAGCTGGCTTAAAACTCAACATCCAGAAAACTAAGATCATGGCATCTGGTCCCATCACTTCATGGGAAATAGATGGAGAAACAGTAGCAACAGTGGCAGACTTTATTTTGGGGGGCTCCAAAACCACTCCAGATGGTGGCTGCAGCCATGAAACTAAAAGACTCTTACTCCTTGGAAGAAAAGCTATGGTCAACCTAGACAGCATATTAAAAAGCAGAGATGTTACTTCACTGACAAAGGTCCATATAGTCAAACCTGTGGTTTTTCCAGTAGCCATGTATGGATGTGAGAGTTGGACCATAAAGAAAGCTGAGTGCCAAAGAATTGATGCGTTTGAGCTGTGGTGTTGGAGAAGACTCTTGAGAGTCCCTTGATTGCAAGGAGATCCAACCAGTCCATCCTAAAGGAAATAAATCCTGAATATTCATTGGAAGGACTGATGCTGAAGCTGAAACTCCAATCCTTTGGCCACCTGATGTGAAGAACTGACTCATTGGAAAAGACCTTGATGCTGGGAAAGATTGAAGGTAGGAGGAGAAGGGGACGACAGAGGATGAGATGGTTGGATGGCATCACTGACTCAATGGATATGAGTTTGAGCAAGCTCTGGGAGTTGGGGATGGACAGGGAAGTCTGGTGTGCTGCAGTCCATGGGGTCCCAAAGAGTCAGACATGACTGAGAGACTGAACTGAACTGAGTCTAGTGATAAGCAATAAAAATGAAATAAAGGCATAAAAAGATAATATCAGATTTCAAAGTGTAACTACTCTGAGCTAAAATGACTACAACTTTTGAAATATAATAAATATGCACAGTTAACACCGTTATGAAAAACTGCCACAGGATGGTTTGCCCATTTGTAGAAAACAGTCCCATTGAGATGATTTTGTCTTTGTTGTTGCTCAGTCATTCAGCATGTACCTCCCACTCGCTGAGGCCTCATGCACTTGTAGCCCACCGGGCTCCTCTGTCCGTGGGATTTCCCAGGCAGGAATACTGGAGTGGGTTGCCACTTCCTTCTCCAGGAGATCTTCCCGACCCAGGGAGCAAACTCATCTCCGGCATTGACAGGCAGATTGTTTACCACTGAGCTACCAGAGAAGCCCTATTGAGATTCATGTGACCGCCACAAATCCCAAGTATTGTTTCTGATACAGAATACTGCAAGGGACCTCTATTTTCCTCCAAACGTCTCCTTTCTAAACATGTCTTATTAACTCTATGTGTCTCATGAGAACACAGTCAAGGTATGTGCAGGGCTGAGTCCTTTTCTGGAGACTTGGGGCTGAGATCTTTCCCAGGCTTGTCCCAGCTGACAGCTGAATTCATCCCCCTGCCCTCCAAGGACCAGTGTCCCTGTTTCCATCCAGACTGTCAGCGGGGGTCAGTCTTTCCTCTTAGAAGCCGCCCATGTTTCTCCTCCTGCTTTCATGTGACTCCCCTCCTAAGGCTTTGTTTGAGCTTTGCACGCAAAACACAGATCTCTGACTTGGTCACTCACATTATTTAAATCCTTTTCTGTCGCTCTCTTTTCTATTAAACCACAGATATCTTATGACTGCCTGCAAGTTAAACATGTGTATGCTGTGAGACTATTATGTAGAGAAAAACAACTTAGAAGTTTTGGACTCTTTCATAGCTTCTTACAGATCATCACTGAAACAGAGTGGTACTAAACATGGTCTTTCTTTCCCAATTATTGGATATTCCACTTCTAAATAACTATACAAAAATAAAGGAACTCCTTTAAATACTTAAACCAGTTTAAGAACATCATTTATAAACCTATTAATCCAAAGCTCTGCACGCACGCATGTCCTCTTGCCCTTTTGCTGTCTAAAGCCGTCGCCATGCCCTGAATTTGCAAGTGCGTCAGTGAACCCTGGCACTAGCTTGGACAGCAGCTCTGACTCTACAGATGGCAATCTGCTAGCATATGAAAGACAAATGAAAACGAATATGAGAAGTGACAGAAATCAAATATTCACCTGGGCTGCTATTACACACCTCCTCTTCCTCTAATGATGTAACTTAGGTAAAGCACATAGTGTGAGGGATGGATTTTCAGAATAGTATTTTAACTTTAGGGAAGAATTCCTATCTGATCTAGATTCCAGGGCCAACTACCTGCTGGAAACCACCCTTCACCTTTGCTGCTCATTGAATCTTTTTAAACAGTCCATTAAAGAAAAGTTAAAGAGGCTTCCATATATATTTACTCTTTCCAGGTGGTGCTAGTGGTAAAGAGCCTGCCTGCCAATGCAGAAGACATGAGAGACCTGGTTTTGATCCCTGGGTTGGGAAGATCCCCTGGATAAGGGCGCAGCAACCCACTCCAGTGTTCTTCCCTGGATAATCACATGGACAGAGGAGCCTGGAGGGCTACAGTCCACAGGGTCACAAAGAGTCGGACACAACTGAAGTGACTCAGCATGCATGCAAATATATAGATATACATCAGTTCAGTTCAGTCTCTCAGTAGTGTCTGACTTTTTGTGACCATAATGGACTGCAGCACGCCAGGCTTCCCTGTCCATCACCAACTCCTGGAGTTTATTCAAACTCATCTCCACTGAGTCAGTGATATCACCCAACCATCTCATCCTCTGTAGTCCCCTTCTCCTGCTGCCTTCAATCCTTCCCAGCATCAGAGTCTTTTCTAATGAGTCAATTCCTTGCAACAGATGGTGAAAGTATTGGAACTTCAGCTTCAGCATCAGTCCTTCCAATGAATATTCAGGACTGATCTCCTTTAAAAATGACTGGTTTGATCTTCTTTCACTCCAAGGGATTCTCAAGAGTCTTCCCCAACACCATAGTTCAAAAACATCAATTCTTCGGGGCTCAGCTTTCTTTATGGCCCAACTCTCACATCCATACATGACCACTGGAAAAACCATAGCTTTGACTAGTCAGACCTTTGTCAGCAAAGTAGTATCTCTGCTTTTTAATATGCTGTCTTGGTTTGCCATAGCTTTTCTTCCAAGGAGCAAGTGTCTTTTAATTTCATAGCTGCAGTCACCATCTGCAGTGATTGTAGAGTCCAAGAAAAAGTCTCTCACTGTTTCCATTGTTTCCCCATCTACTTGCCATGAAGTGGTGGGACCGGATGTCATGATCTTAGTTTTCTGAATGTTGAGTTTTTAAGCCAGCTCTTTACTCTTCTCTTTCACTTTCATCAAGAGGCTCTTTAGTTCCTCTTTGCTTTCTGCCATAATTGTGGTATCATCTGCATATCTGAGGTTATTGATATTTCTCCTGGCAATCTTGATTCCAGCTTGTGCTTCCTCCAGCCTGGCATTTTGCATGATGTACTCTGCATATGAGTTAAGTAAGCAGGGTGACAATATGCAGCCTTGATGCACTTCTCTGCCGATTTGGAACCAGTCTGTTGTTCCATGTCCAGTTCTAACTGTTGCTTCCTGACCTGCATACAGATTTCTCAGGACGCAGGTCAGGTGGTCTAGTATTCCCATCTCTTTAAGAGTTTTCCACAGTTTGTTGTGATCCACATAATCAAAGGCTTTGGCGTAGTCAGTAAAGCAGAAGTTGATGTTTTTCTGGAACTCTCTTGTTTTTTCTATGATCCAATGGATGTTGGTCATTTGATCTCTGGTTCTCCTACCTTTTGTAAATCTAGCTTGAACACCTGGAATTTCTTGGTTCACATACGTATAAGCCTAGCTTGGAGAATTTTGAGCATTACTTTGCTAGCATATGAGATGAGTGCAATTGTGCGGTAGTTTGAACATTCTTTGGCATTGCCTTTCTTTGGGATTAGAATGAAGACCGACTTTTTCCAGTCCTGTGGCCACTGGTGAGTATCTCAAATTTGCTGGCATATTGAGCACAACACTTTCACAGCATCATCTTTTAGGATTTGAAATAGCTCAACTGGAATTCCATCACCTCCACTAGCTTTGTTCGTAGTAGTGATGCTTCCTAAGGCCCACTTGATATCACATTCCAAGACGTCTGGCTCTAGGTGAGTGATAACACCATCATGGTTATCTGGGTCACTAAGATCTTTTTTGTATAGTTCTTCTGTGTATTCTTGCCACCTCTTCTTGATATCTTCTGCTTCTTTTAGGTCCATACCATTTCTGTCCTTTATTGAGCCCATCTTTGCATGAGATGTTCCATTGGTATCTCTAATTTTCTTGAAGAGATCTCTAGTCTTTCCCATTCTATTGTTTTCCTCTATTTCTTTGCATTGATCACTGAGGAAGACTTTCTTGTCTCTCCTTGCTATTCTTTGGAACTCTGCATTCATTTGGGTATATCTTTCCTTTTCTCTTTTGCCTTTTGAGTCTTTTCTTTTCTCAGCTATTTATAAGGTCGCCTCAGACAACCATTTTGCCTTTTTGCTTTTCCTTTTCTTGGGGATGGTCTTGATCACTGCCTACTGTACAGTGTCATGAACCTCTGTCCATAGTTGATCAGGCTCTCTGTCTGTCAGATCTAATCCCTTGAATCTATTGTCACTTCCACTGTATAATCATAAGAGATTTGATTTAGGTCATACCTGAATGGTCTAGTGGTTTTCCCTACTTTCTTCAATTTAAGTCTGAATTTGGAAATAAGGAGCTCATGATCTGAGCCACAGTCAGCTCCCAGTCTCTCTCTCTTTTTTTTTTTTTTGCTGACTGTATAGAGCTTCTCCATCTCTGGCTCCATAGAATATAATCAATCTGATTTCGGTATTAACCATCTGGTGATGTCCATGTGTAGAGTCATCTCTTATGTTGTTGGAAGAGGGTGTTTGCCATGACCAGTGCATTCTTTTGGCAAAACTCTGTCAACCTCACCCTGCTTCATTTTGTACTCCAAGGCCAAACTTGCCTGTTATTCCAGGTATCTCTTGACTTTCTACTTTTCATTCCAGTCCCCTATGATGAAAAGGACATCTCTTTTTTTTCTTGGTATAGACACACACACACACACACACACACACATGTTTAAGGCACGTAGAAAGGGAAAAACCAAAGCAACACAAGTCAAATCTATTTCCGGAACGCAGCGCAGGTGTGCCGCGGCAGAGCGCGGGGTGTGCCTGCGGCATCGTTAGGAAGTGACAGGCATGAGTGCTCCCCGGGACGCCCCCTGATTCCAGTCACTCCTCCGTCACGGGCTCACTTCCTGAGGACTCCGTCCTCCCCGGGACGCCCCCCTGATTCCTGAGGACTCCGTGTTTGAATCTCCAAGCATCGCCTTTTACCCTTCTGTTGTTCAGTCTCTAGCTCACGTCTGACTCTGTAAGTGTGCCCCAGATGGAGTCTTCTCTAAGGTGACCTCACCACTGGAAGGTAAACCTCAGGAGGAATTAGTCACCAGCTAAGAAATGTCACGTTGCTCCAGAAGCAAGACAGGGCTTTGGGGTCTGCTGAGAGAAGCGCTGGGGGGATTAAAGTCAGAGGGAAACCTCAGAGCTTCACACGGGGCTAGTCCTACCTCTGGATCTGAAACAACCAAGGTACACATTGTTTGTTTGGGTATTGTTTTCCTTTTTCTTTTCCCTCTATGAACATCCCGTTGTTCCTGGAATGATGGCTTCGCCTGGGGACTCAGATGAAATTCAGGTCACTCTGGTGCCTGCCATCAAATGACTTGAAAGCAGGTAAGATTGTCAGTTAAAGACAAAGCCCTAATTCTAGGGGGAAATACTGTTTAGTAAACACTTTCTTATTTTGGGATTTCTGAATTTCTAAAATTATTTAACCCTTTCTGAAAAGGTGAAAAAGTAAATTAGCATCTTATTAGAGCTCAGGAAATGATTTTGACCTTGACCGAATTTTTGCAATTGGTCTTTTACACACACTGAAACGAACCCAACACGATCACCATCTAGAAAACCTCAAATTCAATTTTATTTTGAAATATAAGCCTGTAAACCCTTACCCCAAACCCTGTGAATTCCTCGTGTGTCAGATTCAGACCTCCCTCTGAGGTCCCAGCTCTCCAAGCTCCCCGCGCAGACATGCGGATAGACACCTTGAGCCTCCTGGGTGGAGCCGGAGGAGGGTCCCACCTGCCCAGGGCAGGTGCGGCTGTCTGTCACCTTTGCAGCACAGCAGGTTTGCCTCCAAACGGCAGGTAAACAAATGCACAAAAAATAGTTTACCAGTGTGTTTTGGACTCCTGAATTGCAGATGACAGATTGTAGACCTGTATTTTTATTGCCACTATGCATGCGAAAGACGCTTAAAAAAGACTAAACTAATATGTGACATATTCATCTTACTTTCCAAAGTGCTTCTGAAGGAGAGGGAGAGATGAAGTCAGTGAAATCACAAAGATGTGTTGAGTGTTGGCCCAGCAAACACCATGACTCAATAGACAATAATTAAAGAAATCCTTAAAAAGGCAAGTGAGGTCATTGATTCAGAGACTAATAAAACGTAAATTCTACTAATTAATTTGACTTACCAGTTTATATAAAAAGTAAATCTAGGGTAACTTAGTGACCTCTGCTTCAGAGGAATAGAGGGTATTTAAGAGTATTATGATTATCCATCAAAATGAGTGAAACTATAACAAAAGAAAAATAGTCTATTGGTCAGTAGGTTAACAGAGACTTTAAATAAAGCATAATTGTATAAATTATTAGATCCTATGTTCTAGAATCATGGCATGTTCTAGAACCTATTGCTACTAGATCGGGTCAGTAAAGATGAAAAAACCAATGAGGTAATTTGGTTTGGACCAGATAGTTATCTGCTGTTTCAAATGTAGATTAATTACTGAAGGTAGGGGGTAGTAAAACTAACTAATATTGTGAATAAAACTGAAATTTTCTACATCAAATATTTTTTATATTTGATTTGATGGTAGAAGACAGTGGAAGAGAGAAACAAAAGAAAACATTTTAAATAATTGCCAACAATAAGTCACAGATAGGATATCTGTGCTGAAACTGACCTTTCAGATTCTGACTCAAGAGTGAACAGAGTTTACCACGTCCAAACACCAAGTTATCTTATTCATGAACCTGAGAGCTCGGTTTTAACATTTATATTGCAGAGACCCCAGTCCTGTACAAACACAAACATGAACATTTAAAGCAACCACTGAGCTCCCCTGAGTTCGAAGTACACTTGGCTCTGTCTCAAGACCGTGACTTCCACTCAGGTTTTAAACTAGTTTTAACTCTGTTATAAAATGCAGTGCACAGGGAAGCAATGCTGGAAGCAAGGGTCCGCCGAAAACACGAAAAGGAGTGCTAGACACGCCATCTGGAAAACCCAAAGGGCAGAATGAAAGGGGGGAGGATGGGGTGTGCGGCAGACCCCGGGGCTGACCGCGGCCAGCCGGGGGCCAGGGCGCACGGAGGGCAAACAGCCCGGATTCCTGCGGTCCTCGGGAGGAAGCCCCCGGGCTCATGACAGGCGCAAAGGGCGCCAGCCGGTGCACGGGGCTCGCGGCGCTGAGTGCCTCCTACTTCCCCGGGGCACCGGCTGGCAAAGGCCCTCTCCTTCCTGCCAGGGGTACACCTTCAGTTTCCAGGAGGCACGTGGTCCAGATTGGCTTGCAGACTATTTGAATACCTTTCATCTGTAATTCTAAGGCGCTGTCACTCACGAAGAGAGAAGGCGGAACCGAGCTCTTGAGGCTCCTGACAGCTCAGCATCACCTGTCCTTTCTGTGATCCCCCTCCCGCTCGGGTGTCAGAAGGACCTCTGTTCTCTCTTGATTTCTTGCTTCTTTTTGTTTAGGAAAGGCTGTGCACCTTCCCGAGAGTTGAGTAAGACCCGTGTCTCAGTCAAGAACAGTCCTCTGATTCCCAGGTACCCAGCATCACCACTTCCAGAATTTCAAAATATGGTGAAATCCAGGTGGGTAGCCTAGAATTTTCCAAGCCTTTCTGACTCACTTTACTGTATTAGGCCTGGAGTAGAGTGAAGAAGCTGATTGCAAGTTTAGAAATCAAATATGATTGCTTTGAAAGATCTAGCATTGTAATCCGTGTTCCACACATACCGTAGATCAGACAAAATATCAAATATTAAAGATAAAACTATTCAGTCCTCTGTAGTGACCTTTGCATGCGTGCTAAGTTGCTTCAGTCATGTCCAACTCTGCAATCTCATGGACTGCAGCCCGCCAGGCTCCTCTGTCCATGGGATTCTCCAGGCAAGAATGGTGGAGTGGGTTGCCATGCCCTGCCCTAGAGGATCTACCCCACTTAGGGACTGAACCTGGGTCTCTTATGTCTCCTGCATTGGCAGTCATGTTCTTTACCACTTGCAACACCTTGGAAGCCCCTTAATGACCTACATGAGAATAGAATCTAAACAACAGGGGATGTGTGTGCATGCATACCTGAGTCGTCTTGCTGTACCACAGAAGCTAACACAGCACTGTAAATCAGCTATACTCCAATAAAAATAATTTAAAGAATAAAGAAAAAGGTCAGTGCTAATAAGTCTGTAAAAACCAAGGTCACATTCTATGTCATTTTTGCATAAATATGCATGTATGTGTACTTATATTTCATATTGAAATTATAAACATTAAGGTAAAGCAATAGCTATTGAAGTTAAATTTCAGGGCCATTGACGGTGGGTGGGGTCAACAATAGGAAGCTGGTTCCCTCTGTTGTTCTTCAAAGACATTTCCAAGGCAACCTCCTGTTGCAGACTGGAGAGAGAACACTTTGTTTTTTAAGGCTCTAGAAGAGAGGTATAAACAAGAAATGAGAACACTAGTTAATTTTATGAAAAAACTTGATGCTTCAGCCAATTAAATTAATATTTGTTGACTAAGCCACTAAAATGGGCAAAACTTGAACCAGCTCTTTCTGGGGATAAACCTGAGTTAATTGCCCCTTGGGGGTATTTAACCTAGAAGGTGAAAGTAACCCAAGGATGTATAATAGATGATAGCAGGTGTGTAATAATATTCTCCACTTCAGATGAAAGGTGAAATATTTATTGATTCAATTTTGTAATGGTTATAGAACTATTCTAGTTTTGTGTTTCTACTTGAGTCAATTTTGGAAAATGTATTTCTCTAGGAATCCAACCATTTCATTGAAGTTTTCAAAATTAATTAGCATAGAGTTTATCAGTGTATCTATTTGCACCAAAAGGAATGAAATGACTAGGAGTCAGTTCAGTTCAGTCGCTCAGTCGTGTCCGACTCTTTACGACCCCATGGACTGCAGCATGCCAGGCTTCCCTGTCCATTACCAACTCCCAGAGTTTGCTCAAACTCATGTCCATCAAATTGGTGATGCCATCCAACCATCTCATCTTCTGCCATCCCCTTCTCTTCCTGTCTTCAATCTTTCCCAGCCTCAGGGTGTTTTCCGATAAGTTGGTTCTTTGCATCAGTTGGCCAAAGTATTGGAACTTCAGCTTCAGCATGAGTCCTTCCAATGAGTATTCAGGACTGATTTCCTTTAGGATGGACTGGTTGGATCTCCTTGCAGTCCAAGGGACTCTCAAGAGTCTTCTCCAACACCACAGTTCAAAAGCATCAATTCTTCAGCGCTCAATTTTATAGTCCAACTCTCACATCCATACATGACTACTGAAAAAACCATCGCTTTGACTAGATGGAACTTTGTTGACAAAGTAATGTCTCTGCTTTTTAATATGCTGTCTAGGTTGGTCATAGCTTTTCTTTCAAGGAGCAAGCGTCTTTTAATTTCATGGCTGCAGTCACCAGCTGCAGTGATTCTGGAGCCCCCCAAAATAAAGTCTCTCACTGTTTCCATTCCCATGCCTAGGAATAAATCTAACCAAAGAGGGAAAAGATTTATACTCTGCAAACTGATGAGAGAAACTGAAGAGGACACAAGTGAATGGAAAGATATACTTTGGCTGTGGATTGGCAGAATTAATGTGGTTAAAATGGGTCTTCCCTGGTGACTCAGTGGTAAAGAATTTGCCTGCCGATGCAGGAGACGTGGGTTCTGCTCCTGGTCTGGGAAGCTCCCACATGCTGTGGAGTGACTAAGCCTGTGCATCACAACCGCTGAACCTGTGGCCTAGAGCCCGGGAACCACAGTGGCCGAGCCCACGTGCTGGAGCTCCTGAAGCCCAGGTGGCCTGGAGCCTGTGCTCCAAAACAGGAGAAGTCCCTGCGATGAGAGTCCGTGACCACAGCTAGGGAGGAGCCCCCGCTCTGTAACCAGAGGAAAGACGCTGCAGCAAAGACCCAGGACAGTAAAAAAAAAAAAACAAAACTAAATAAAAAAAATTTTTAATATATTGTTAAAATGACCATACTATCCAAAGCAATCTGCAGATTTAGTGTAATACCTATCAAAATACCAACGGAATTTTTCACAGAACTAGTCATGAAATTAAAAGACTCTTGCTCCTTGGAAGAAAAGCTGTGACCAACCTAGACAGCATATTAAAAGCAGAGACATTACTTTGCTGACAGAAGTCCATATGGTGAAAGCTGTGATTTTCTCCAGTAGTTATGTGTGGATGTGACAGCTGGACCCTAAAGAAGGCTGAGCTGCCGAAGAATGGATGCTTTTGTGTTTGAGAAGACTCTTGAGAGTCCCTTGGACAGCAAGGAGATCCAACCAGTCCATCTTAAAGGAAATCAGTCCTGAATGTTCATTGGAAGCACTGATGCTGAAGCTCCAATACTTTGGGCACCTGATGCAAAGAGCTGACTCATTGGAAAAGACCCTGATGCTGGGACAGATTGAAGGCGGGAGGAGAAGGGGATGACAGAGGATGAGATGGTTGGATGGCATCACTGACTCAATGGACATGAGTTTGAGCAAGCTCCGGGAGACAGTGAAGGACAGGGAAGCCTGGTGTGCTGCAGTCCACGGGGTCACAAAGAGTCGGACATGACTGAGTGACTGAACAATAAGAACAAAATATATGTGTATATGTGTATATATATATATGATTTGTATAAAAACACAAAAGACCAAATAGCCATTGTTTATTTTTTAAAAACTTTCATTGGAACACAGTTGCCTTACAACGCTGTGGTAGTTCTGCCATGCAGCAGAGTGAACCCATCACGTGTGCACACACGTTCCCTCTTTTCAGATCTCCTCCCATTGACGTCTCTGCAGATCGCGGAGCAGATCCCCCGGAGCAGAACCGGAGGTGTCATGTGAGCTGATTCCAGACTACACTGGAAAGCGACATTAACCGCAACAGCACCGGGCTGTCACACATGCGGACACACAGATCAACAAGAGGGAACAGAATAGAGAGTCCAGAACGCACCCACATGCACACGGTCACTTTATCTGTGACCGAGCAAGAAAGAGCACACAGTGGGGGAAAGGCAGACTCTTCAATAAATGGGGTTGGGAAACTGGACTTCCACGTGCCAAAAAGTCCAGCTGGACCACTTTCTCTCATCATGTACAAAAGTACACTCCAAAGGGATTAAGGACTTAAAACTAAGCCCTGAAACTATAAAACTTCTAGAAGGAAACAGAGGGGCACACTCTTTGGCTTCAGTCTTAGCAATACTTTTTTGGAAATGGCTCCTGAGGCAAGGGGAATAAAAACAAAAATTAACAAATGGGACTACATCCAACCAAAAAAATGTTTACACAGTGAAGGAGACTATCAACAAAGTGAAAAGGCAGCCGACTGCGCGATAGAGGATATATCCAGTAAGTGGTTAATAAGCAAAATATAAAAGAACTCACACAAGCCAACATCAAAACGCCGTCAAAAGTGGGCAGAGGCATAGACATTCTTCCATGGAAGGCATAGAGATGTCAAGAGTCACATGACTCTCAACATCACTAATCATCAGGGAAATGCAAATGAAACCCACAGTGAGGTATGACCTCACACCTGTCAGAATGGCCACCATCAAAAAGGCAAGAACCAGCAGGTGCAGGTGAGGACGTGGAAGGACGGGGACTCTTGTGCATTGTCAGTGGGAATGTAAATTGGGGCCGTCACTGTGGAGAACAGTATGGAGATCCCTCAAAAATTAAAAAGTGCTCTTAATATGTGATCCAGCGATTCCACTTCTGAATATTCATCTGAAACAAACCCCCCACTAGTGCCAAAGCATATATGCACCCCAAAGTTCAAAGCATTATCATTTACAATAGACAATCTATGGAAGCAACCTAAATGTTCACCTGTAGGTGAATGGATAAAGAAGTCACACATACACATAAATGCAATGGAATACTACTCATGCAAAAATAAATAAGTAAATAAAATCTTGCCATTTGCAACAACGTGGAAAGGTGTAGAGGGCAGTTTGCTAAATGAAATAAGTCAGAAAAGAATGCACACTGTATGGCATCACCTCTGTGTGAAATTTAGAGGAAGAGACTCGGGTTTGATCCCTGGGTCGGAAAGATCCCCTGGAGTAGGAAATGGCAGCCCACTCCAGTGTTTTTGCCTGGGGAATTCCGTGGACAGAAGAGCGTGGCAGGCTCCGGCCCATGGGGCTGCAGATTTGGATACGACTGAGCAAGTTGAGTGGGGGATTTGCTCTTTCCAGACCCCAGATACTGCTGTGCAGCTTGGGCCTTATTTTTTCTGCCTCTAAAATGTTGCTCTGTATTTCCAGCCCGAGAGGGCCTGACTGCACCAGATGTGATGGGAATCAGCAGGACCAGCAGAGGTGCCTGTCAAGTCAGCTTCTCAGTCATCACAGCCGTGTGTCGCCGTCAGAACGAGCAGCCCCCCTTAGGACAGAGTGAGGCTCTGGTGTGTCAGGCAACACGCCTGGAGTCATCACGAGGGAGGTGCAGCGTCTCGGGAACACTGTTCGCAAAGACTGAAGCGCGTGCCCTGGGATTGCTAAGGATGATGGCACTCCCAGGGAAGTTACCACCCACGCTTTCGAATGGCCCCCTTTCTGCCTCCTCTCGGGCCCTGTGAGGCATCACGAAATCACCATGCAGTGGTGGTGGAGGCAGTGTGCGCTGACCTCCCCTACGCCTGCTTCCACAGCTCCACGAGGGGCCTCTGCTTACGCTTCCTGCAGAGACCAAAAATCCCATTTCCCCTGTAGCCTGCATCAGTAAATCCACGTCTCCAGCATCCCCCGAGGCCACGTCCCGCACCTCCAGCCAGGGGAGCCGTCGTCCTTCCCACTCAGTTCTCAGCTTTATAAAGGCTTCTTCATTTGTGAGCTTTCTCAGACACAGTCTACTTGCAACAAAAAAGCAGAGTGACCCTTTGAAGAAGTAAGGACAGACCCTGTTACACCTCCGTCCAAAGTCATGAAATGACCCTCATTTTATTAAAAATGAAAGGCAAAATTGTCGTAACTGGTCTCCAAAGCCTTGCATACGGGACTTCTCCTTCCCTGTCTGGGTTCACAGCAGATACCCTCGGCTTCCCCAGGCTGCAGGTCCTGCAGGCTCAGTGACAGGGCACGGTCTCTCTCTTGCACCCCCTCTCCTCGGGGGCGCTCTCAGGGGCCGATGCCTGCGCCTACATCTCACTGAAAGCTGCATCACCTCCTTCGTCAGCCCGCCGCCGTCCTCCTGCTTCCATTTTCTCCTGCACTTTGCAGCTCCTGACATGCTGAGTAACCCGGAGTACTTTCCAGCCTCCACGTGGTGACGTGACCTCTACGAGGCTCAGGCCCGCCTCACCACACAGGGTGACGAGCACGCGGCAGGCACACAGCATCCCTGCTGAATGAAAGGAATGAAAAAATACACTTTAGAAGTAAAGCAGTAAATCCCCGGCTGTCTGGAGAACCTGCCTTTCAGAGCAATACGCTGCACGTGTTCCCTGCCAGTCTCCCTGCAATGCTGGACTTCTGCTCCACTCCATCCCCATTTCAGGGCGGGTGGGCTTTTGGTGGCCGACTGTGGAGTATACTTACCTCTCTCACGCCGAGCTGGTGGGACAGTCTTTTCCTAAACACCAAGCCACCAGCTTCCAAACGAACACACGGGGCATGGTGTCTTTGTATTACGGGGTCCCTCACCGTGGCCCTGAGGTCACATGCGGGGAATCCAGCAGGGAGACCAGGCCAGGGACTCTCGTCCGGCCTCTCTGCCTCCAGTTAGCTGTGACCCAGAGCCGGCCCGTGGACCTCTGTAGCCTGGTTTCTACCTCTATAAAAAGGTAGGTTTCGGCTGTGTGGATGTCAGCATCACTTCCAGCATGAAGAATATGCTTTTTTTCTTTTTCAAAGAACAATCAGCCATGAACAAAACTAGGACTTATCTCAATAACTCTTGGCTTTCATGGAACTTACTGGGTTATTTGATAAAAACCAAAATCTACAAGGGTATCACAGGGAACTATCTGCAGACCCTGCCATTCAGGGAGGTCTCAGAAAGATAGATTTAGGCCGGGGGTTCTTATACAATTCAGTCATGGCCAATCGGGGACTTTTACTAGTCAGGGAAGGGCCTGGAGCCACACAACACACAGTGTATCTGTCAGTTTCTTAAGAGACTGAAATCCCAGGTGAAAGGGGAGTGGTGAGTCTGGCCTCTCTGTGAATCCTGCCTTTGTTTCCCACAAATGTGTCCACCGACTGTCGGCTTTCCCTGGGTCTCTCCCTGGACCCAGAAGCGCTGCTAGACAGCGAGTGGTTCCACGGAAGCGGGGCGAGAAGCAGCAGGGGCCCAACCTCAGGACTCTGCACGCACACACATGACAATCGACTCCTGGTTTGCAGTAATGTTGATCTTTCTTAGCTTTTCTACTAACATGTCTTCCTGGAAGAAAATCAAGCCAGCTGAAACTTCTAGAAGGTTGGATAATGCTCCCTTATTTGTTAAGGTTAATGGTGTAAGTTGTCAGAACAAAACAATTACAGTCTAGGTGTCCAGGAACCATTGTCCAATGCTCGTGTGAAGCCTTTTTCAGAAAATGTTTCAAGGGAAAGAAAATCATCATGGACCCACATGTAGACTTCTCACGCCTAGAGGGGTCTTTGTGTCCATCCTGTGGAAGCCTGCACCCGGGAATCACTGCCCTCTGCCAGGGTGAGTGCAGCCCAGCGCCGCTAATGCATCTTCATAATTCCTGCTGAAGAAGGGGGCGGAGAGGAGGACGGGGCTAGTTCCCATGGAGACAAAAGCATTTATCTTTCACAAATGATGATTCTCAAGAATTCTGGACTCCAGTTTATTCATCTGACAAATATTTCTGCCTTTTCCAACGGGTAATACTGGTTAGAGTGTGAAGAACTAGTGTCGCGCTAAATCCAGGAGCCTGACCTTGTGGAATTCAGTGATGGAGGAGTAAAGACAGAGCGGGCCTTCTCCCCCAACCCTGTCTCGGGAGGCAGCGCCTCTCCTCTCTGCATCCTTTTACCGCCTCTGGAAGGAGCAGCCAGGACGCGTTGCAGGGGGTCCAGGGGGCCCTGTCTTAGGTGTGAGGCCAAAGATGGACGCACCTGTCCTGGATGGGCAGCAGGCTAAGTCTGCAGAAGCGAGGCGATGCTTCAGACACCAAGCAGGGGTTGGTGAAGATACTATAAAATGGCTTTGAATTAAAGAGGGGATTATGGAATGTGGGTTCACGTAGAGGGCAGGCACAGCAGAGAGCCGGGTGGGGCTGCTCAAATGCGCTCAGGTGGGAGTGATGTTTACCACGCCTCTGCTAGCCTGTCTCAGGCCACCCAGTGTCTGAAGGAAGGTGAATAAGGAAGGTGAAAGTGCTGACTACAGAGAATCGGGCATATCTACTACCAAAAACAGAACAGAGAGACTCCTCTGGGGGAAGGCAGACATCTTCTTGGAAGCAGTCACTACTGGAAAACTGTCGAGGCCACACCATAGGCAGAGGGAGCGGGGGCCCCAGACGGCAGCTGGTGAAGGCGGGGGACGTACAAGGGAGCTTCCAGAGGAGCTGATAACCCCGTCCTACTATCCACTCCACATTTGCTATCGCTATGGGGAGACTGGACGAGTACTGACGGGAGACACCCAGCTGGGGAGACTCCTCCATGTCGCAAAAGACAAGGGCCGCGCGGAGCGGAGGGGCCCGCTGGGGCTCAGGCGCCAGAGTCACGGCCTGCATCGCCTGCAGCCACGGATGCACTGAAGCCTCCGGTTATTTTCTCCCAGTCCGACAAGGTCAGGCAAAACTGTTGCTGGGAACAGAAAGAGTTCTTAGTAAATAGTGCCGGGAAGTATGTCCTAAGTCACCCGTAATTTTTAACCATTCTGTGAGTGTCCCCTGAGTTTTATTCCTTTGGGAAAACTATGCGGATGAGGTCAGGACCGTCAAAGCACAGACTGTGACCCCCAAGGTGGGGTTAGCTGTGAGGAGCCTGAGTTCCCTCAGAGGCTGGGTGGGTCTGAGGATCTGCTTATGCTCCCGAGGCGGTGTTGGGACCCTGTGGCCATCACAGACCCTGTGAGACCGTCTCTAAGGTCTCTCAGATGTCAGCCAACTATAACCTGGCTGACCACGGTCAAGGCCTCAGTCTATGCTCCGTAGATATGAGCAGTTGGAGAAAAGCCTAAGGCATGGGGCAGGGGCCCAAGTTAGCATTGAATTTAGTGGCTCCTGGGAGCCAGAAGGAATGTCACCAAGGAAGTGAGAAAAGGGAAAGGACCCCAGATAGTCAGAGGATGTGAGAGCTCCCAGGGGAACGGGGTGGGCCGAGGAGGGCTCTGGACGGACTGTCTCTCAGAGCTCAACTATTAGGTGACCATACTTGGACTCTCTAAGCTGATGGCATTTTTCCATTTTAGGGCCCACGTGCATGCCTAGTACATGAGGACATTCAGGGCACCGAATAAATAGACCAAGATCATTAACAAAACAACCCTCATGTTAATTCTATGATAGTTGCTGTGTGCATTCCGTATGGTGTTAATCATGTAAAATAGGAGAAGTCTTGCTTAAGAGTCCAACAGGGCTCCCTGGTGGCTGAGACAGTAAAGAGCCCACCTGCAGTGTTGGAGACCTGGGTTTGATCCCTGGGTTGGGAAGATCCCCTGGAGGAGGACGTGGAAACCTGCTCCAGTATCCTTGCCTGGAGAATCCCCACGGACAGAGGAGCCTGGCGGGCTGCAGTCCGTGGAGTCGCAAAGAGTCGGACATGACTGAGCGACCAAGCGCAGCACAGCATGATAGTCCCGCAAGTGATGCGCTTTGGTAAACGTTCCGTAAACGGTTTTTAAAAGACGTGTATTCTGTGATTGTTGTGTGTAGTAATTCTCTGTGTTCCTACTTAAATAATCTGCTTGTTCAGTTAGAATGGACATATGCTTAAATATTAGACTGCGATTAGAATTTATCTATTTCTCGTTTCTCTTCTGGAAGGTTTACTTTAGGCAATTATTTTGCTGATTTTTTTGAGCTCTTCGGATCTGTGGTTTGGTGTCTGTATTAATGTTAGAAAATTCTCAGCCATTTTTCCCTTTTGTACCATTATCCTTCTCTTCAGTCTCGGGGATTTCAGTTGCAGATATTTAGACCTTTTGATGGTACCCACAGCTCTCGGACACGCTGCTGTTCCTGTTACTCCGATTTCTCTCTGTGCCTCAGCTGGGTAATTTCTCTTGCCCTGACTTCAAGTTCACTGATTCTCTTCTCAGCTGTGTCACTGCTATTGATGAGTCTGTGGAAGGCATGCTTCATCTCTGTTAGTGACTTTTTAAGTCATTTGATTTTTTTTTTTATAGTTTCCATCTCTTTGCTGAAATTCAGCCACTTGATCTTGCACCGTATTCATCTGTGTGCACAAGAGACATGTTACATGCAGTTATTTTTTTTATGTTCCTTGTCTGATAATTCCAACACCTGAATCAGATCTGTGTGTAGTTCTGATGCTTATTTTGTCTCTTTGCAGTTTGTGGATTTTTTTCTTGGATTTCTTCATGGCTTGTTTTTTCAAAAGCCAGATTTCTTGAGTAGAACAGCAGAGCCTGAGGTAAAATTCTTTTGGGTTTTTTGGTCTGAAAATGTGCCTGTCTTTCCTTCTACTTTGAGTGTGGAGTTTGAGTCTGGGTAGCTAGAAGTTGCACAGCTTTGGGGATTTTCTGTTGTAACACTAAGTGGTGAGTAAGTGAGCATGTACATTTGAGATCAGAAATGAAATAAGTGTTCTGCTTACTGTCATTTCTGTTCACTATTTTACTAGAAATTCTAGCCAAGATAGTAAGTCAAGAGAAACAAATAGAAGATATCTGTATTGGAAAAAACAAAAAAAAATTTACATTTTCTATGATTGTATGCATAAATAATCCCAGAGATTCTTCTCTTAACTTACAACAACTAAAATGTTAGGCAAATAAGTTTGCTGAAATAAAATTCGATATAAAAATCAGTTAAATTTGATGAAGAAAAAGTTAAACAAATTAAACTAAAAAATATATTTTCTAAAATGTCAACAAAAACATTGACCACATTTCTTAAAATATACTTAACTAGAACTAGAGGTGTGGTAAGAATTCAGCAGATAACATTATGAAATTTACTGATAACTTTTAAAAAGATCAAATTATATGAAGATACGTCATGTTCATGCATTGAAAGCCTCTGTGTGATTAAGATATTAATACTCTCCAAACTTATTCAACATTTAAGATTATCTCAGTTAAAATATGAACAGTTGTGCAGGTATGTGTGTTTGTGTTCAGAAGCTTAATGCAACACTTACATGGAATTTACAAAGTCAGGAAGAGGCACAGTGCTCTTGAATAAGACATTTTCTTGAATAAAGACATTTCTTATACCAGCATCAGGACTAGTGTAAAGCCACGATAGTCAAAAAGGATAAAATTGGTGCAGGCATAGACAAATACAGAAATAGAACTGAGTAGAGAGTTCAGAAACAAATGCATGAAAATGTGGACACTTGATTTATGACAGAGATTACACTTTAATTCAGTGTAGAAAGTATATTGCTTCTAAAAATACAGAAAAGAATTTTAAATACATAAAATTAAACTTATATTCTAAAATACACACACACATCATTTTAAGACAAATGAAAGTTCTACTGCGGGTGAACCAAAATGCCGTATATATTTATTGCCTCTGGGAAAGGACTGATGCTGAAGCTAAAACTCCAGTACTTTGGCCACCTGATGTGAAGAACTGATTCATTTGAAAAGACCCTGATGCTGGGAAAGATTGAAGGCAGGAAGAGAAGGGGACGACAGAGGATGAGATGGCTGGATGGCATCACCAACTCAATGGACACGAGTTTGAGCAAGTTCTGGGAGTTGGTGATTGACAGGGAAGCCTGGCGTGCTTCAGTCCATGGGTTCGCAAAGAGTCAGACACGACTGAGCGACTGAACTGAACTGAACTGAACTGAGGAAGTGAATATACTTGAAATAAGCCAGTCGAGGCACCAGGTCTAAAGGGAAGCATTGATAGATTCATCTGCAGTAAAATGAGAAACTTCTACTTATTGAAATACACCATTCACAGTATGAAAAGATAAACCACGTAATTAGAGAAGACACTTCATATATATAGCTAACAAAATGTCACCTAGAAAACATGAAATCCTGCACATCAGAAAAGAATAAAAGGAGCTAGGCAAACTACTTCTTCCGAAAAGAAGAATATTAAAAAAAAAAGAAGAAGAAGAAGAAGAATATTCATTGATTAATACAATGGTTCCCAAACTTTTTGTCACCGGGGACCAGTTTTGTGGAAGATGATTTTTCCATGGACAAGGCCAGGAGAGATGGTTTCAGGATGATTCAAGCACATCACATTTATTGTGCACTTTATTTCTACTTTTATCACATCCGCTCCACCTCAGATCAGCAGGCTTTAGAATCTGGAGGGTGGTGACCCTGGGTTAGTAAATACACATAACAGAGCCTCACCTTATGGGTTATCATGGACGTTCAAACTAGAAACAAGATGAGGTATCCTTGCATACCCTGCAAGCTTGGAAATCTAATGGCTATGACTGTCGGTAAGGGGATGGAGAAATGAACACTTGTAGACACAGCTAGTGTGAGTGTGGGTGGGTATCAGCTCACTGGGGCACACTCTGTCACCCCCACTTTTTCTCTCAGTCTGCCCTTTTCTGTCTAGTTTCTTTTGATAGACAAATAGGTAGGGAGATGAGGATGGGTAGATAGATAGATAGATGAATGTGGATATATAGAGAGCTAGCTGATAGATAGGTATTATCTCCTACAATGTAGCAGTCTCAGTCCTGGGTACAACCTTAGACAATCCCATTATTGGCACATCAGACCCTTGTACAGAATATCCAAAGTAGTATTCTCCAAACCAGTCAAATTCTGGAAACAACCCTAATGTCCATTAAGAGGAAAATGAATAGTTAATTATACCTATACATAAAAACATGGATGATTCCTACAAACATAATATTGAGCAAAAAAGAAAGTTAAGCAAAAGCAAACTGCCCACTATACTGAGAAGGCAGGAGAAGGCAGGAGGAGAAGGGGACGACAGAGGATGAGATGGTTGGATGGCATCACTAACTCAGTTGACTTGAGTCTGAGTCAACTCCGGGAGCTGGTGATTGACAGGGAGGCCTGGCGTGCTGCGGTCCACGGGGCCGCAGAGTCGGACACGACTGAGCGACTGGACTAACCTGAGTCCTGAGTAGCTGACGCACCTGTGAGAAAGCAGTGAGCACAGCGGCTGGGCTCACAGGGCTCAGAAGGAGGGCCTTCATGGCCTCACGGCTCTGCTACATTCCAGGCATCTCTGCACATGAAACTTAACTCTGTCTTTACGGATTTACCTGTGAAACGGGCTGAAGAGTTCAAGGTAACTTGTAGGTTTGCTGTGAGGGCACTCTGGTTAACATAGGTAAAGAGCTTATAACAATGCCTGGGCTAGTTTTAGCCAGTGATGACGGTGGTGATGCTGACTTTGCTTAGGGATACGGAAACCAGAGGAAAAGCACACAGTATAAAGAAAATTGAAGAGACGGTTACAGCAGAAGTTGGAGTGGTATTTACCAGTAATGGGGAGAGAGATTACTGCAGAGGAGGCTGTATGGGGCTTCAGATGTTTGATTTACAAACAAAATCCCATTTGTGTTTCACTCCCTTTTATGAACTTCCAGATGTACAGGCTGGATTTAGAAAAGGCAGAGGAACCAGAAATCGAATTGCCAACATTGTTTCATAGAAAAAGCAAGAGACTTCCAAAAAAACATATACTTCTGCTTCATTGACTACACTAAAACCTTTGACTGTGTGGATCACAGCAAACTGTGAAAGATTCTCAGAGAGATGGGAATACCAGACCATCTGACCTGCTTCCTGAGAAACCTGTATGCAGGTCAGGAAGCAACAGTTAGAACTGGACATAGAAAAACAGACTGGTTCCAAATTGGGAAAGGAGTACGTCAAGGTTGTATATTGTCGCCCTGCTTATTTAACTTACATGCAGAGTACATCATGAGAAATGCTGGGCTGGAAGGAGCACAAGCTGGAATCAAGTTTTCTGGGAGAAATATCAACAACCTCAGATATGGAGATGATACCACCCTAATGGCCAAAAGCGAAGAGGAACTCAAAAGCCTCTTGATGAGGGTGAAAGAAGAGAGTGAAAAAGCTGGCCTAAAACTCAACATCCACAAAACTAAGATCATGGTATCCAGCCCCATCACTTCATGGCAAATAGATGGTGAAAAAGTAGAAACAGAGACCAACTTTATTTTCCTGGGCTCCAAAGTCACTACGGATGATGAATGCAGCCATGAAATTAAAAGATGCTTGCTCCATTGAAGAAAAGCTATTACAAACGTAGACCATGTATTAGAAAGCAGAGACATTACTTTGCCGACAAAGGTTTGTATAATCAAAGCTATGGCTTTTCTAGTAGTCATGTATGGATGTGAGATTTGGACCCTAAAGAAATCTGGGAACCTAAGTATTGATGTTTTCAAATTGTAGCGGTGAAGATTCTTTTTTTTCCCCTGAATATATTTTTTATTAAATTAATTTATTTATTTTAATTGTAGGATAATTACTTCACAATGTTATGATGGTTTTTGCCACACATCAGTATGAATCGGCCATTGGTATACATGTGTCCTGCCCATCCAGAAGGCCCCTCCCGTCTCCTTCCCATGACCAATGCATGTTCAATGCATGGAACAGGGCACCCAAAGCCAGTGCTCTGGGACAACCTGAAGTAGACTCTTGAGAGTCCCTTGGACTGCCAGGAGACCAAACCAGTCCATCCTAAAGGAAATCAGCCCTGACTATCCATTGGAACGACTGATGCTGAAGTTGAAGCTCTAATACTTTGGCAACCTGATGTGAAGAGCTGACTTGGGAAAGACTCTGATGCTGGGAAAGACTGAAGGCAGGAAGAGAAGGGGACGACAGAGAATGAGGTGGTTGGGTGGCATCACTGACTCAATGGATGTGAATTTGAGCAAACTCCGGGAGATAGTGATGGACAGGGAGGCCTGGCATGCTGCAAGTCCATGGGGTCACAAGGAGTCGGACATGACTGAGTGACTGAACAACAACTCTTCCCTTTTCTGTATGTATGTTACACTTAACAGGCTTGTTTAAAAACAGACTGAATATATGGGAAGAATCTTGCACCTAAAGCAAAACATACTGAGCTGGCAAATACTCTTTAAGGACTCTTCTCGAAGACGGCTAGAAAGTCTGAAGTGAGCAGAATCTTAAAGCTAAGAGATCCAAAGGCCAGGGGGAGAAGCTTGCACATGTGATAAGAAACGTCTTAGAAAGAAAACGCTGGAGGGAGAAATAGTTGAGGAACTGTTTTCTAAAAGCAAAACAACATGAAGGATCTCAGATCGAAAGACCCTGAGATGAAGGAAACACACACACATCCCCGGACACAACTTGTGAGAGTCTACATTTAAAAATTAGACAATTCTGAAAACCTTCCTGAGAAGGAAGAGACCGAGCAGAGAACAATGCAGATCAGGCAGGCGTTTCTAACTGACACGGAGAAGTTATCAGCAACTCTTAGAGAAACAAAGTGCAGTATTTCACAGTCCTACATACTAATGCTCACACTCAATCCAGGGACTGTTCTACATGTTTTATGTGAATTAATTAGCTAGTTATCGATCAACTGACTCATCCCATCCCCGACCCTCTTGGAGCCCCCTGACTTCCCAGGTTGCTGGTGTCTCAGAACCACCGTCCGCTGTGTGCCGCCCACCCCTTGTCCTCACGCTGGTCACAGCTTTGCCCTGGTCCAGTCCTGGCCTCACCTCACCACCCCCCGGGCCAGCGGCTCAGTGGCTGCTACAAACTGGGGTAACCAGTTTGAGGGAAGGGATGTTTGGGGGTTTTAGAGCCTGGGCTAGGGCTGAAATTACAGGAACAGAACAGTCACGTGCAGAAATTCGACAGTGGCTCAGCAAATTACCTCCTGGTTAATAGCCCATTTGGTGAATTGGTCATTTGTTGAATTGATGTTCAGTTGATTGGCTTTTGGCACACTTGTTGCTCAGCAATGGAAAACTGATTTTCAGACAACTCCCAGGCCACAGCTGGGTGACTCACTGCTGGGATAAGTGGCGTCTCCGACCTCAAGCCCCGATGGAGATGCTCCATGGTCTCAGGTGCGTCACCCCTCTGGACAGCATGGGGCGGAAAAGCCCAGAGCTGCGAAGTCTTCCAGCGGAGAGCCCTCTGCTCCAAGATGCAGGGAAGAAGCTCATGGGAGGGTCTACTCGAGCAGGGCTCTGAAGGGCAGGCAGGTGTCCACCAGGAGAAGAAAAGTGGGAAGAGCTTCTCAGAACAGGTGACTGCAAGTGTCCAAGCAGTTGAGCCAGTGGCGGAAGTCCAGGCTGTCTGAGCAGGTGGAGAGCAGGGTGGGCAGGGGGGCCAGAAAGGCAGGTAGGGATATATGTGCACGCCACCCCAGAGCAACGGGGGCCCCCAGATGACTGCATGTTCATTATTAGCAGAGTCTAATTTAATTCAGAATTATGGGGCAAAGCACACGAGGACCAATTTAAGAAGCAATTGAGGTCTTCCAAATGCAAAAAAGGCAGAGGAACTGGAGATCAAACTGCCAACATCCGCTGGATCATCGAAAAAGCAAGAGAGTTCCAGAAAAACATCTATTTCTGCTATATTGACTATGCCACACCCTTTCACTGTGTGAATCACAACAAACTGTGGAAAATTCTTCAAGAGATGGAATACCAGACCACCTTACCTGCCTCTTGAGAAATATGTATACAGACCAAGAAGAACTGGACATGGAACAACAGACTGGTTCCAGATTGGGAAAGGAGTATGTCAATGCTGTGTATTGTCATCCTGCTTATTTAACTTACATGCAGAGTACATCATGAGAAACGCTGGGATGGATGAAGCACAAGCTGGAATCAAGATTGCCGGGAGAAATATCAATAACCTCAGATATGCAGATGACACCACCCTTCTGGCAGAAAGTGAAGAGGAACTAAAGAGCCTCTTGATGAAAGTGAAAGAGGAGAGTGAAAAAGTTGGCTTAAAGCTCAACATTCAGAAAACTAAGACCATGGCACCCAGTCCTATCACTTCTTGGCAAATAGATGGGGAAACAGTGGAAGCAGTGGCTGACTTTATTTTTCTGGGCTCCAAAATCACTTCAGATGGTGAATGCAGCCATGAAATTCAAAGACACTTGCTCCTTGGAACAAAAGCTATGACCAACCTAGACAGCATATTAAAAAGCAGAGAGATTACTTTGTCAACAAAGATCTGTCTAGTCAAAGTTATGAGAGTCATGTATGGATGTGAGAGTTGGACTATAAAGAAAGCTGAGCACCAAAGAATTGGTGCTTTTGAGCTGTGGTGTTGGAGAAGACTGTTGAGAGTCCCTTGGATCCCTTGATCCAACCAGTCCATCCTAAAGGAAATTAGCCCTGAATATTCTGAACTGATGCTGAAGCTGAAACCCTAATACCTTGGCCACCTGATGTGAAGAACTGACTCATTTGAAAAGACCCTGATGCAGGGAAAGATTGAAGGCAGGAGGAGAAGGGGACGACAGAGGATGAGATGGTTGGATGGCATCACCAACTCAACGGAGATGAGTTTGAGTAAGCTCTGGGAGTTGGTGATGGACAGGGAGGCCTGGCATGCTGAAGTCCATGGGGTCGCGAAGAGTTGGACACGACTGAGCGACTGAACTGAACTGAACTGAAACAGGAGATGGTGGTGACCGCGGCTGGTGAGGAGGAGGTAGAGATGCTAAAGAGGGGAGGGACTGAGAAACACTTACAGGGAGAAACTGATGAGTCCTGAAGGTGAGACGGGTATGAAGAGAGGAAGGGAGGGACTCAGGAAGATGCTGGGAGCATCGACAGCGAGGGGTTTCGTTACCGTGAGGACGATGCCCAGCACCCCCTGGACAGGTGCTGTGTGTCAGGCACTGAGCCACACGCTTCGCCCCCCTGTGTCACCACTTCACCCCGTGAACAGGACCCGCAAGACGGGCCCTAACTCACCCCGCGTTAGAGGCGAGGACGTGCGGGCCTCCACCACCACCGTCTACTAGAAATAGAGCCTGCGGCTCATCTGCAGTTTACAATGTACACCAGTCACACTAACAGAAGTAACAGGCAAGGGCTGAAATTTATTTTTGTAATCTATTTTATTTATTTAACTCAAGGTATAAATACTGCTTTCACATTTAATCTATATAAAATTATTAACGAGATATTTGCATTCTTCTTCCACAAGAAGTCTTCCAAATGAAGCGTGTGTCTGACACTCAGGGCACATCACAATTTGGATGCCAGCTTCTTATCAGAAATAGTTGATCGGCATTTAGATTTCACGAAGCTGACAGCTGAGAAAGTGGATTCACCTTCCCAAGTTGTTCTAAACACATTTAAAACTTTCCCAACAGTGGAATTGAGCCTCGGGTTTTATATTTAAAATATTAATAATTAGAATTAAATCCAGCTGAAGATCCAGTTTCTGGGCAGCACCAGCCCTGTTTAAAATGCTGGGCAGTCCTACCTGGGGGAAGCCACCCTTCTGGACCTCACCGGCCAAGCGAGGGCAGACCTTTTCCCAAGAATCGTTCTATCCTAAATTGCCTTCAATCCGGGAAGTCTTACCTGAGAGCCAATGGTGCTCTGTGTTTTTGAGGGACAAGCCCCTGCCCAGCCATCCAACTTCAGATCCAGGCTGCTCTCTGCTTTCCACGGGATTCTGGAATTGGCAGCTCTTTCTCCGCCTAAGATGTTTGCTCTCCCTTGCCTGGAATACCTCCCACTACTCACCATCTGAATGGTTCATCTTTCTCCTTCTTCCACTTCAGCTTCAATGCCACTGCTCTCAGAGGACATCCCATCCACCTGAAATAAAGCAGGTTCTCCTGTGATGACTTTGGCAGCTCCACAGAGGCGTGGGCTCACCCAATCATGTCATTATACATTCATGTTTCTAACTGTGTTCAGTACTTTCTCCCCCGCAAGAGTGTCAGAGGGCAGAGACTTCATACTTAGCACAGTACTGGTGTGTTGAGAGAGTTGTATAAATATTTTAAATAAGAATAATGCATCTTTCAGACATCCAAGTGAGATGCAAAATAGAACAAGGAGCTAGCTCTACGGGCTGGACACATAAATCGAGGGGTATGGCCCTGTGGGTGGGGAGCAGTGGAAACCGTGGGGGACGAGGTTCCCCAGGAGAGCTGTGCTGTGGAGCCGGACAGCCTTGCCGAGCTTGCAGAGAGTAAGAGAGAAAAAAAAAATAAAATCAAAGGTTGAACTGGGTAAAAAAGAAAACCTAGCATACATTATTAAGTTAAGGGTCAACTTTGGGGGTGACATTGGGGTTCAGAGCCTGCACTCACTGAAGTCGCTCTCAGTCCACACAGCCGTGGTGCCCGGGGTGTGGCCCGTCTCTCATGGCCGTGCTGCTGTACCCAGGGTGCCCAGCCTGGCAGCACTGATCCCAGCCAAGCCAGCTTCACTCAGCTTCCGGCCCCGGCTGGCGTCTGGAAGGACCTGCATCTTCCTAGTGATGCTGTAAGCATCGTTAACCGTTGGCCTGACCACGGCCTCCTTCGGTCAGCACTCAGGGGAGATGGGCCCTCCGTCTTCCTTTCCTCCTCAGGTGCAAGGACACGGACAGGTGCCACATGCAGAAAAGACCCTGGAGATCAGCCCACGTCACTCCCCAGTCATGCCCTTGCTTCCAGATGCTGGCCCGTCCTCTTATGTAGGGTCACTAGACGCTCTTTCCTGTATCACAGCCGGGCCCGCACCCTCATGTTCTCCTTCGGCCAGCTTTCCTTGCCCACCTCCCTAAGCCCATCACTTCCAAGCCCCAGACTGGGGGGAGGCTCTGCCCCTCCCGCGGGCCCTCCTTGGTGCCAAATGAACAGCAGGGCATGTTTTCACGGGTAACTTCTTGCCCAAATTCCCAAAGCTGAAAATATTAAGCCACACGAAAGTCCCATAAGATTCCTCCAAATCTATGGAAAAACAGTCATTTCAATCCTGTTCAGTACATGCTCATCAACAGCAGGGTCTGGGAGGAGCACATCGGGCAGGCTTTGTTTGCCCGGCTTCGCCGGCATCCCGGCCCCGAGACGTGCACTCAGCGCACGGGGAGGAGGCTCCCAGTGTCGCAGCCAACGAAGCTGGGGCTACTGGGCTCAGAACAAATCAGAAATTCAGATGCAGAATCACTCCGAACGGTGCCCATATGTCCTGATTGACTGGAACAGACCTGACTTCAAATATTCTGTCCCATTTTCAGAGCATGTGTCAGACCATATGTCCACATTTATGTTTAAGAAAATATGGTATTCATTTCTTTAGCAAGAAAGGAGACCCAAATCACTGGGAACCACTGCCTCTAAACCCAGCCTCTGTCTCCACACTGAAGATCAGATGGAGATGCTCAGGGTTCCCTCGGGGCTGCTCTGAGGGCAGCGTCTACAGGAACCATGGGCAGTGCCAGGCGGGGGAAGGACCTGGGTCCGGCGCCAGCATGGGTCCCAGCACCCCAGGCACCGGCCCTCCCGGGAGCCAGACCAAAATAACTCTGATCTCTGTGTTTCCTGGTTTTTATTTTACCGATCCATGGAATCGGCCCTGACATGTCACTCAATTTATAGCCAAGTAGACAAATTCAATCCCTTCTTAAGCAGAATTATCTGACTTTCTCCCATAAATGGCACGGATTCTCTATCTACTCCTGACTTGGGGGGTGGCTTTTACACACATTCATGTCAGTATACAGTTGTATAAACAAAGGGCCAGGACTAATTAAGTGGTTCTCATTCCAGCTTATCACATATGTTTTATTCTATGCTCTCCTCCATAACAAACTGCTTCCGTCTGAGAAGCAACCATTCTTTAAAATGCTATAAATGACATAGGCTAGCCATAAACGGATGTGGTGCCATTCCATCAATTTTCCACTGAATTCTGAAGGTCAAAATTTAATACCATGAGGCAGTTATGTCATTTGACAAAGGTCCCAAAATACCACTGGGACGCACTGACCACCTGGGAAATATGTATTCAGATAAACACAAAACACCTCCCCATTGTCAGACTCTTGTCCAACGATTTCAAAACAAGATTTGCACCCTAATTCAAATGGTGTATTATAATTTGATAAATTTATATCTGCATTTATTGAACACTTTCTTATTAAGGGAAAGTTGAAAATCTGATAGAGATCTAATTATCATATCTAATTACAGAATGAAATAAATCACTAAAACCAGCTTAATGAGTCTTAAATACTAATTAATATTCAGACAAGAAGCTGGAATTTTGACACTCCAGTCACGCAGTGAAAACACAGGCGCACCTGAGCGTGCAGGATGTTTCGTCACTTTGAATTTGAAATTCCTCACACCTTCTGCATTGTTCGGCTGGGCTGCCTCCTTGGGAGCTTTTATTAACCGTGGTCCAGATCCATCCATAAAGGCTATTCCTGCCACTCAGCGAGTGAAGGTTCTCGAAGACAGAGAGTCTGCTGAAATGTGCTGGGGAGGGGACCTCGAGGTGCTTCTAATCAGCAGCGCTGTGACAAAGGGTGACTTTCACTTTCATCAGGAGGGGAGAAATGAAGAATGACCCGAAAGGAGGCACTCCGGCGCCAGCTGTCCCGAGGTCACTCCACTTGTAACTGACGGTCCACCCAGAAGCCTCTCTGACCCCGAGCGCAGGCTGGCGCGGAGGGAACCCCCCATGGATCACCCGCAGCTTCCCCACCCTGTTCTTCCCTGGGTCCGCCAGGGATGGCAGCACCCTGCCTGGCTGGGTAAGGCTTGGGTGAGTGGGCATTTGTCAGGCATGCAGAGGCGAGCCGGCGCTGTCTCGAGTTTTGCAGACATCATGATTCTGCTCCTCTTCGGAGCGAGGGCCACCCCCCACCCCGGTCACAAGACACAGGTCACACCTGTGGTCTCAGCTCCCTGCAGCACCACCTGGGTGTGAGTTCACACATTAGCCAATCAGACGCCAGCTGGACAGCAGCACGTGGACTAGCAGGCGACAGGGATGAGAAGGGGGCAGAGAGCTCCTCGGAGGTGAGTCCACTGCCTGTGTGGCCAGAAAGAGGCTTCACGGAGACAGAAACCAAAGTTGGGGTCGCGTCTTCAGCCTCCTATCAGTGCTGCCACGGGGATCACTGTAGCAGCATTGATCCATGAGGAAAGGGCTGGTGAATGCTTCAAAGGCTCGTCCAAAACTTTACAAAAGGAGGTCCGATGTAAACGAGCCTCACGCTGGACTTAGGTCACGCCTGGTGTCAGCCCCAGAACCGTGGCTCTCCAGACAACAGCTTGGCCGGGGCACCTGGGTCTCTGCCGCCTGCTCCATGTCCCGGGTCATGGTCCCCCGACTGACCCAGAAACAGTTTTAGGATCCTGTGACAAACAGCCATGGCCAAGGCCATCCCCTCCAATCACACACGACTGCTCTGACCTTGATGCAGTTCGTTTCTAAAATACGACTCAGGTAAGTACATAAGAAAGACATTTCAAAAAGCCCAATTTTATTCTCAGAATCCCAACGAGATGAACAAATCCAGTTGCCGGTGGGCAGGTAGATGACCGGAGCTGAGCCTTTCTGACCGTGGGGTCTTAGACGAGGTGTGTCTCACTCTGAGAGTTTATGTTTTCTTTAAAGTGGAGATGAAGTGGTCCATGATGCCTCCCTGATCTGGTTCTTCATCTTTATTAAAAAATGTTCAATCACTTAAAATTAAAGCAAAATAAGAACACTGATGGCCCCTTGGCGTCTTCTCCACATTTCATGGAATGTGCCCTCCCCAAGGTCAGGCTGGCCTAAGGGGTGGAGGCCACTTGGGAGCTGACAGCTTCCCTTACCACTGATGCCGTGTTTCTTCCTGCTTTCTTCCTTTCTGTCTTTTCTTACTAGATCCTCCTTCTTTTAGGACACCTCTTTTTTCCCTCTGGTCCCTACCCCTGCTTGCCAATTAACTGCTAATGTTCTCAAGGTTTATTCTGAGTTTTATATTTCCTCCCTGTTTATATATATCTTGGGTAATTACATTCACCCATAGCTTCAGTCAGCACCTACTGGCTACAAATCCCAAATACTGACTTATGTTCCACATTGCTGTATTAAAATTTAAGATGCATCCTCTTAACTGCCCACAAGATGCTTTCCTCTGGACATATGCTACGTGCATTAAGATGAGCACATTAAAATGCTAATTATGACTTCCTGCCCCCATTTCCTGTATGTGCAGAAATATCACTACCTAACTTGTCATTAAAATTAAAAAAAAATTCAAGAGTATGTCCTAGAATTGCCCCCCTCTGTTTTCTGTAATCTATTTTCTAATCACTTGATCGTGAAGCCTTGTCAACTGTATCCTTTGACTCGGTGTGAAATATTTCCCTTCTTTCATCGCTCTCCACCGTGACTTTTGCTTGGACCTGATCATTTCTCAGCCCGACTACAGCAATACCTTACAAAACGATCTCCTGTCTTGGTCTGTCTCCTTCTCATTCATCCTTCGCCAGCTTCAAAGTGACCTTTTAAAACGTGCGTTTGATCATGCAACTTCAAACCCCTCAACCTCTCTCAACCCCTTTCAGAGGCAGCTCAGACTTGGTCGGGACGCCCTTCACCGTCCGGGGTGTCCTTCCTGCCCCGCCTTCCCCCTGCCTACATGGCGGGAGCATCCTGGCTCCAGCAGGACTCGGGACAAGCGATGTCACCCGCACCTTCTGCACACACACCACGCACTTCCTCCCCACAAGCCTTGCCCTCCGGCTCCCGGAACACCCCATGTACTTGTATCAGGGTGCCTAGTGCACGCCACTGAGATGCTGGTTTCCCATTTCTCTCTCCTGCATCCAACTGGAAGGCCCTTAGGATTCAGAGAAGGCGGCATACATCAATCTATTCCCAGGATAGGGCCTCCCTCTAGGGGCTCAGTAAATACTTAAATGGATAAAAGAATAAAAATAAAGAATAAAATGGATTTATTCATGAAAGATAGCTAAGCACCTATTATGCACCAGACACTCTTCTAGGCACACAGGTGTGTGAGTGATCGAGCCAAGGCGGCCGGAGCTCACGCAGATTCCTTCTGGTGGGCAGAGAGGGCAATGACAATAAGCAAGATGAGTAAGTGAGTCACAGATTACATTGGAAAGTGATAACTGCCATAGGAATGAAACAGAAAAAGAAAAAGTCCAGCAAGGTAAAAGAGAATTAAAGTGATGAGAGAGAGGCTGCAGATTTAATGAGGGGTCAGGGTGAGCCTTATTTAGGAGGTGTTGTTTGAGCAAAGACTGAAGACGGTGAGGGCAGAACCCAGTGACGACGATGAGAGGACACAGCCCTGCAAAGGCCGAAGGCCCAGGATGCTGGTCACTCGGCAGGGAGATTGGTGTGGGTGGCTGCCTGAAACAGAGTGGAAGATGCTCAAGACAGCTCCAGAACTGAATCAGTATGTCTCTGACACTGGTCAACCTAGAAGATCCCGGAACTTAGGAGAAAAGCAAGAACTGTATGTTCAGTAAACAGGGAGGGGAGAGTTCTTTCACAAGCCATTCAAAAACGCACATCAAAAGGAGAGTCCCTTTCGAATTGGAAACAGAAACTTAAAATTTACATAATAGCCAGTGTTGGCAAACTATTTAAAGAAACAAATTATGCCATATTTATAAGATAAAATACTCTTAAGCAATTAGAAATCATATTATAAAAAGTAATTAATGCAGTAAGAGTGTTTACTATATAATGTTAAGTGACTAAGGAAGACTGCTCAATAATATATGTAGCAAGTTTGAATTTGCATCTAAATTGTGTATATGTGCATTACAATCTGTGGAAAAATAAATGCAGAGGAGTGGGAAGAGGGTACATTTTTTGTTCTTTGTTGTAATTTTCTATATTTTTAAAATTTTTAAATAGCATTATTTTAGTATCGAGAAAGAAAACAATGTATTAAAAGACACAGAGACGGTTCTGAAGCAGAATCTAACATATATTAAAGAGCATATAAAGTTTTCAGAGAAACCTCATACATCATCGGGAAGGCAACCATTATTCAACAATATTGCTGCCAGTAGAAATGGTTAGCTCTTTGAAATAAAGCAACCAAACTAACAAATAAAGTGCAGGACCTTCCCTCACATCACGAACTTTATAATACACATTCTAGCTGTATTAAAAATGAATATTAAAAATGAACTTTAGTTGAGTCTTCCAATTAATGATGAAGGATTGACCACATATATTTATATATCCTTCTTCCTAAAATATGAGAAATTAGGGGAAAAATTGAAATCCATAGCAACTGAAGTGACCAATGAAAAATGGAAAAATGTGGATGGGGAATCATCATTTATTTGTCAGGAAGGAGGAAGCTACAAGTAAAATACAGGTGGCGCTAGTAGCAAAGAATCCATCTGCCAATGCAAGAGACGCAAGGGACACAGGTTCAATCTCTGGGTCGGGAAGATCCCCTGGAGGAGGGCATGGCAACCCACTTCAGTATTCTTCCCTGGAGAATCCCATGGACAGAGGAGCCTGGTGGGCTACAGTCCATGGGGCACAAAGAGTTGAATACGACTGAACGACTAACTACACTACTTGCTCTTCTCTACACTACTTCTCCAGATTCTGGCCATCTCTGGAATTCCTTCCACTTCCTCAAACTCCCGTCCATTTGAGGTGATGCATTTTGGTTGTTTTAAGCCACCCAAGTTCGTGTTAAGTCACTTCAATCACGTCCAACTCTTTGCAACCCTATGGACTGTAGCCCGCCAGGCTTCTCTGTTCATGGGATTCTCCAGGCAAGAACACTGGAGTGGGTTGCCATGCCCTCCTCCAGGGGATCTTCGTGATTCAGGGATCAAACCCAAGTCTCTTGTATCTACTACATTTGCAGACAGGTTCTTTACCACTCGGGAAGCCACTTTAAGCCACCCAGTTCAGTTTAGTCACTCAGTCGTGTCCGACTCTTTGCGACCCCATGGATTGCAGCACACCAGGCATCCCCATCCATCGTCAACTCCTGGAGTTTACTCAAACTCATGTCCATTGAGTTGGTGAGGCCATCCAACCATCTCATCCTCTGTCATCCCCTTCTCCTCCTGCCTTCAATCTTTCCCAGCATCAGGGTCTTTTCAAATGAGACAGTTCTTTGCATCAGGTGGCCAAAGTATTGGAGTCTCAGCTTCAGCATCTGTCCTTCTGATAAATATTCAGGACTGATCTCCTTTAGGGTGGACTGGTTGGATCTCTTTGCAGTCCAAGTGACTCTCAAGAGTCTTCTCCAACACCACAGTTCAAAATCATCAATTCTTCTGCGCTCAGCTTTCTTTGTAGTCCAACTCTCACATCCATACACGACTACTGGGAAAACTATAGCTTTGACTAGACAAACCTTTGTTGACAAAGTAATGTCTCTGCTTTTTAATATGCTGTCTTGGTTAGTCATAAATTTTCTTCCAAGGAGTAAGCATCTTTTAATTTCATGGCTGCAGTCACCATCTGCAGTGATTTTGGAGTCCAAAAAAATAAAGTCAGCCACTGTTTCCACTGTTTCCCCATCTATTTCCCATGAAGTGATGGGACCAGATGCTATGATCTTCATTCTTTGAATGTTGAGTTTTAAGCCAGCTTTTTCACTCTCCTCTTTCACTTTTATCAGGTGGCTCTTTAGTTTTTCTTTGCTTTCTGCCATAAGGGTGGTGTCATTTGCATATCTGAGGTTATTGATATTTCTCCTGGCAATCTTGATTCCAGCTTGTGCTTCATCCAGCCCAGCGTTTCTCATGATGTACTCTGCATATAAGTTAAATAAGCAGGGTGACAGTATACAGCCTTGGTGTTCTCCTTTCCCAATTTGGAACCAGTCTGTTTTTCTGTGTCCAATTCTAACTGTTGCTTCCTGACCTGCACACAGATTTCTCAAGAGGCAGGTCAGATGATCTGGTATTCCCATCTCTTTAAGAATTTTCCGCAGTTTGTTGTGGTCCACACAGTCAAAGTCTTTGGCATAGTCAATAAAGCAGAAGTAGATGTTTTTCTGGAACTCTCTTGCTTTTTCAATGATCCACCAGATGTTGGCAATTTGATCTCTGGTTCCTCTGCCTTTCCTAAATCTAGCTTGAACATCTGGAAGTTCACGATTCAAATCCTGTTAAAGCCTGGCTTGGATTAATTTTAAGCATTACTTTACTAGTGTGTGAGATGAGTGCAATTATGCAGTAGTTTGAGCATTCTTTGGCATTGCCTTTCTTTGGGGTTGGAATGAAAACTGACCTTTTGTGGCCCTGTGGCCACTGCTGAGTTTTCCAAATTTGCTGGCATATTGAGTGCAGCACTTTCACAGCATCTTCTTTTAGGATTTGAAATAGCTCAACTGGAATTCCATCACCTCCACTAATTTGTTCGTAGTGATGCTTCCTAAGGCCCACTTGACTTTGTATTCTGGGAAACCTGGCTCCAGGTTAGTTTCTGCTAGTTTTTTAGAGCAACTCCAGGAGATGAGGACATATAATGTAACTGATGATGTTATTATAAGGTGGAATCAATATTTGCTAATTTAACACAATTATTATGGAACCATGTTGGCAACAATAGTGGTGTAAGACATCCTTATCAATTATAAAATAAACTGATAAATTAAGACCTTGCTATGGAAACACATTAAACATTTATTGAGCATCTACTATGTAGTATCTAATGTATTTATATGGAGATGATATCAGAATAACACAGGCAAATTTAATTTAATATCTATCTTATAATTGACTGTGTGTCAGGAAGTGTTCTAGCCTATTCTTTTGCTGCTCCAGAAAATCTGAGTCACTTTCACAATCATCATTTCCATTTTATATGAGAAACTGATAGGGTTAAAAGAAAAAACTAAGCACGGGGTAAAGCCTGGGTAGTTTCTGCTGTTGGTTTTTCTCTTTTTTGCCTCTTGCCCCCGAGTCTTCTCCCGAGCGAACACTGGCATCTGCCCCTCACACTAGCATCAAAGAGCGTAAGCAATGAGCACGGTTCTCTTCCATAGAACCTAGCTCTGAGTCTGTTTGGTTGTTTCCGTCTGGCTCTCTTCTTGCATCTTCCCCAGTTTTTAGGACGCCGTACCTCTCAGTTGACATCTGGTGAGCACCTCCCCTGGGCCCGGGGTGGAGCGCTCGTGTCAGACTTCCCTCCAGCCTTGACTCCACCCACCCGTCCAGAAGACAAGGATGCACATCAACCCCCACCCATGACCCTCTAGGAGAATACATGCTGGTGAGACCTGTAAGGGGAACATTTAAGGGAAATGTTTTCTTTGGTTTGGGAGGTTATTAAGGAGAGACAGAAGAGTAACCACTTATTAAGTGGTCTGTCCTCACAAGCTGTCTTTTGTAAGTGCCATCTTTGTAACCGAGCAGGACCCTGTGGGGCCTTCCTGGGACAGAGCCCGCACTGTGTCCTCCTCCTGCCTCCTGTTTGTAGAAGAACTTCAGCCTCCTAGGCTGTTCCCGAGTTACAAAGAACAAATTTAATCAGAGAAGTGAGAAGACGCAGAAACAAAAGAGTCAAGCAAGACAAAATAATGGCAGCTTAGCCATTACAAAAAGTCAAAGACCTTTAGCTCCTCATCAAGGTCTATAGATAATATTCTGAGCTGTGTCCTTGAGCTGTTTTGAAAAATACCGATACCCCCTCCATGGGGAGGAATTTAAGTGTGTGCTAACCATAAGCATGTAGAATCTAGACTTGTTGAAACCAGAAAGCCAATGATGTCGACTCCTGATTACCTCACTGTCAGCCAATCAGAAGAGTGTCCATGAGCAGGTCACACACCATGCAATCCCTTCCTCACAGGATTTTATAAAAGCTTCCCCTGCAATAAACACCACACTTTCCTTCACTACAACCTGGAGTCTGTAGATGGCTTTATTGCACACAGGTGAATGGACCCACGTTTGGTGTGGTAACATATTGATGACCTAATCAATCCAAGCTTTGTGTTGATGTCTAAATGCCACTCCCTTCTTTCAAGGAGAGTTTTATAGTAAAATCACTGGTTTATCAAAATTAAATCTGAGCTTTATTTAGGGGGTAAACTTAAGCTGTAAAAACATCATGTTGGCTGCTGGTGTTGAAATTCTGCCTTTGGGGAGTAAAAAAGAAAGTTATTTCTCTGTCTTAAAGAGTTTTAAGAAAATGAGGTAGTCAAGATGTTCATTAATCTTCCCGGAGGACATATTGATTAAAGAGTAGATGAGTAGGCTGGGATGCCTATTCCCTATAAGATGGGAATCATAAGCATGGCTCTGGAAGAATGTATGATAAAACATATGAAGAAGTGTTGATTCCTTTAAAAGAGAAAAGAGGTTTTTATATTTTTCTTTTTCTCTCTGAGTTTAGCTTGGAAGCTGTGGGATGTGGGAATACAAATGGGATATGCTTGGGAGGTAGTATTAAAATCCCAGGAAAAGGTATGAATTACCGACCACTGTGGTTCTTAATCAGGAGCGTTTTGTTCCCTAGGGGAAATCTGGTCGTGTCTGCACTCACTCTACTTGCTTGGGAAGGCCCGCGGGCAGAGGAGCCTGCCGGGCCGCGGTCGCGGGGTTGGAAGGGTCGGGCAGGACGGGGCGCGGAGCACGCGCAGCGCTCACTTCGGGTGGGTACACGAGGGGGCGCTCCTGGCTCCAGGCGGGCGGCGGCCGTCGTGCCGATCCACACCCCGCGGCGCCCCGGGGAGCCCCGACCGTGGACAACTATCCGGCCCCGGGCTCACAGTACTAAGGCTGAGAAGCCCTGAGCAGAGAATTGCAGGGTGAGGGGAGGGAGATCGTGGGAAGATTGCGAGCTGTCAGGGAAGAAAAGAAAAGCGGGAGCCCGGACAGGTGTTTTTCGGCGGCAGTCGCTGGACTAGAGGCGGGAGAAGCCGCCAAGCAGAGTGGGCAGGACGGAGGCGTTGAGGAGGGGCTCTGAGAGGCTGCGCGGAGCTCCTCGGTGGCGTTTTCTCCGCCGATTCCTCGCTCGTTAAGATGCACTGCTCTTCACGTTTTTGGAGTCAAATGTGAGCTTCAGCCTGTTTGGGCAAGCTTAAGGAGACGGTCAGGAAGGCTTCATTCACGGGCGTCCCTACACGGCCTCGCTTCTCTAGTCTGGAAGGTCGTGGTGAAGACTCGCTCAGTCGTGTCCGACTCTTTGCGACCCCCTGGACTGCAGCCCGCCAGGCTCCTCTGTCCCTGGGATTCTCCAGGCAAGAATTCTGGAGCGGGTTGCCATTCTCTTCTCCGGGGATCTTCCCGACCCAGGGATTAACCCGGGTCTCCTGCTTTGCAGGGGGACTCTTTCCAGTCTGAGCCACCAGACTCTGTGGCCACCATTTAACCCTTGAGTGGCCATCCGGGCCAGCCCCCAGAATAGGGTCAGTTTCTGGTGGACGTTTCCAGGCCCCGCTGAGGAAGACTTAGACCTTTCTCTCAGATTCTTTTTTGTATCTGACAGTGACCCCGGGAATTTAACCTCTTTCAGTGGCCTCCAGATTTCAGGTTTCTGCCCCGTGCTTGTCAACCTATTTACCCACTTCAGGAGTCTGTTCCTGCTGATCCTGAGGGTTCAGCTAAGCTTTTTGCTATCTTGTCAGGAAAAGGAAGGTTCAGTTCTAATAGCTGGAATTTCTTGTTCAATGCAAGCTTCATATGAAAATGACTGCTGCAATCAGAAGAGGTCCCAGGGGGCGACCCGGGAGCAAGAGGAGTTCCGAGGACAACCCCACCGGTTAACTAGGAGTCTAGCCCACAGCTGAAACTACTCTTGTTACAAAGCTGGCACTTGCATTATTTTCCCCAAGGGCTTATAGCACTCATATTTTTCAGGGTCAGAAAAGTCATACATCAAAGTAAATCTTCCAGGTAAGAAGGAAATATATTTAAAACATACATCAGTATTTAACTGAGGAAGAGAGAAACACTCACTGCATGGAGTTGCATGCATTTAGGAAGAGAACGCTAATGACTGCTGTCGGTTCTATCCAATTCTCGTCCCTCATGTCTCTCTTGGCAGTAGAACCCTGACGTGGGGAGATGAGAGCCTTCCTCCTCGGTTTAAGCCAATCGTTCCCAGTCCCCTTGCCCGTGACGGGTTTCGGCATGGGCACACCTGAGGCCAGTCGCATCTGAGGGTCTGGAGGAGGCTTCTCCAAGACCCGTATCCTGGGGAGACATGGGGAGAGTCGCTCTTACTCTTCCGGAGAATGCTGTCAGGCCTGAAGGCAATGCCTGGATGACAGCCTTCTTGTAACTGCGGACGTCGTTAAACTGAATGGTGAGCTGGCAGTCTTAGGAAGAAGGAGCAGAGGGTAGAGAGAAACTGAATTCTCAATTATACGGTTGTAACTTTGCTTTAAAGCAACTTTAAGCCATCTCTCTTCTGGGCATCTTGCTTATGAGAATAATTTTAAATTGATTCAGGTTGGGATTTTCATTTACTTGTTTCAAAAAAAAAACCTAACTAATGAAATAAGTTTGTTTGCCATGGAAAGTATGCTGTCTTCCTTTCCAAAAGAAGTATTCGGTTTAGCAACAGTGTCCTAGTGAGTAAAAAACTGGTGAGCCCTCCTTATTTGTAGATATTTATCTACAGAGCAGAAGGAACATCTCACTTAAGAGAATGTTTGGGTTTTATCTCCATACTTGATCTCTCTGTGTCCTTCAGTAAAGTGAACTTTATCTTGAAGTCATCAAGTCTATAAACTCAACATGAATCTTAGTATGTGTTCACTTTAAAGTTCATTTCAAAGTTATCCCAAACAGGGTCCAAGGAGTGTCAGTTTTTATCTTTAGAACATCTACATAAAATATATAATGTGCCAGTATTAGTCTTCACTGTTCCTGGTATTCTGCATAAATTTGATATGTACTGTTATGTGTAACCTTATTTCCAGGTCAACAGGCATGTAGATCTCTCTTTTAAAATTCATCATGATCTTCAATAAGTGATTAAGAACCGATTATATAACCTGTTCTATATAAAAGGTCAACTGTGGATGACTTCCTGATGGTTCAGCGGGTAAAGAATCCACCTGCAATGCAGGAGACAGAGGAGATGTGGGTTTGATCCCTGGGTTGGGAAGATCCCTTGGAGGAGGAAAATGGCAACCCACTCCAGTTTTCATGCCTGAAAAAATCCCATGGACAGAAGAACTTGGTGGGCTACAGTCCACAGGATAACAAAGAGTCAGACAGGACTAAGCATACAAAGCACATATTTATAAAGACATGACTTCTAGATTTTAAGAACTGGCAAACCAAAAGAGGGTTATAATCAAAGTGATGTAAATTTAACGTATTTACTGACTGCCTGCTACTATTTTCACCACTATTGACATCACGTATTTGTAGTGTTTTGGAAATTATGAAGCAATTTTCTATCTGTTGTCTAGTTTAATCAGATTAACATATACCCAGAACTGTACCAGATGTTGAGGGAATTCAAGAAAGATGTAAAACTGGCTCAGCTAACTGAAATAATGCCAAACAAAAGCTTTATTGAAAACTTTTGTTTAAAGCCAAATATCAATGTATTTGAAAAGAGGTACTGGATCTAGAATTTTACAATAAATCACAGGAATCCTAAAAGAAATTGCTTTGGTAGCCTGATTGCAGCCAATAGGAATGAAGTGTTTGACACTAATATGACAAAAGAAAAAAAGGTTTTGAATAGTGACTGCATGGCACAGTTCTAAGCCCCCCAAAGACAGATATGTGAAGTCATTAAGTAAGCTGTTTTTCTTTCTAATGCAGAGACATCTATTGTATTATTGTGACTTAAATATCTATCTATCTTATTTAAAGAGTGTCATTCTTATGGACCTTACACTTAATTTTAAACTATTAATTTTCCATATGAACCTGAGATTAAATCTGTAAATTTCAAAAGAATTCTCTACAATGTGCCATTATATAGTCTTTTTCGTTACAATATAGAAATTATTTTTTTCCCCTATGTATCTTTGTATTTTTATCTATGGAGAGTTAGGCAGAAGGCTTGATTGATTTTTTAGCATATCAACCTTAAAAAATTAAAACTTAAAAAATTAACATTTTTAAAGAAAGCAATACAGAAAATGTTCTTTCTTAGAGGTAAAGTAAATCTTCATGAGGACATGAAGATACAGAATATACTTATTCTGATTCAGAATGTGCAGTTTCAGAAGTTAAGAATGTCACTGAATCTCAAAGCATTTATTAAAAGTAAGATGATCAAAAACATGAGTTTGCAATGTGGCAGAATCCGAGACTTCAGTCTCACCTCTTCCCTCTTCTAGCTGTGTGAAGTTGGAATGTGTGCTGAACATCTGTAGGTCTTAAGTTTTCTCATTTATCAAATTAAAACAACATTATCCACCCTAGATGTAAAACTCCTCAACAAAATAATATCAAACCAAATCTAGTGACAAAAAAAGATTATACACAGTGACAAAATGGGATTTATTCCTGGAACGCAAGGTTGGCTTTAACATGTGACAATCTAATATTGCAATAATCATATAATTATAAAACACCAAAAACATGGTTATTTTAATAAATGAAAAAACAATGATAAAACCCATTACACCTTTATAACAAAGAGATTTTACAAGCCAGGAGTAGAAAGGAACTTGTTGAACTTGATGAAGGAAATCAATGAAGAATCTAGCTACCACCATACTTAATTATGAAAGACTGAATACTTCCCTACAAATATCAGGAACAATACTGGGAGGTCTGCTTTCAATAATTCTATCCAACATTGCATTGAAATTATTAGCCAAGGAAAATTGAATTAAAAGTCACCCTGATTGGAAAGGAATAAGTAAAATTACCTCTTTATAGAGGACATGATCTTGTGCATATATAAAATCCTAAGAAGCCAGTTGCAAAGTGTTAAAATTAATGAATAAGTTCAACAACATAAATATATAAAATCAATTATATTTCATACATGAAAATAATTGAAAATCCAAAAATGAAATCAAGAAAACAATAGCATCATTTTTTTAATTAAAAATAAATTTAATAAAAGAGAAAAATTTATACTCTAAAACTGTAAAACCATGTTGAAAGAAAGTGAAGTAAGTAGACATGCCATGGCCTTGAGTCAGCAAATTTAATATTAAAATGTCAATATCCCCCGAATTCATCTACAGACTCAACACCATACCTGTCATAATCTCAGCTACCATTCTTTTTTCATAAATTGACAAGCTGATCTAAATTCATGTGTCTCAATGTCTGTGAGTGAACAGTACTGAATTGGGTGGAAAATCCCTTAAGACAGTGAAATGGTTCGGTCGCAGTCACGGTGTGAGGACCAGGGAGTGTGCCGCCCGGGCCCCTGTAAGGGTCTCCGCTGGTAACAGCCTTTCTCCACCGAGTTTCCTCTGCGGTGGAGCCTCGGGTCACAGTTCTGTGGGTCGTGGGCACCTCTGCAAGGGGTGGGCATAACTCAGGCCTCACACAGGCACGGCACTGATCTTCAGAGTAGCCGGGCCCGCGAGAAAGTCCAGCTCCCCCATTATACAGAGCGAAATCAGTCGGAAAGAAAAACTCCAATACAGTATATATTAATGCATATATATGGAATTTAGAAAGATGGTAACGATGACCCTATATGCGAGACAGCAAAAGAGACACAGATGTAAAGAACAGACTGTTGGACTCTGTGGGAGAAGGCGAGGGTGGGATGATCTGAGAGAGCAGCATTGAAACATGTATATTATCAAGTGTGAAGTAAAAAAAAAAAGTGCAGCTCCCGACCAAGGCTGGTCCGGATGCTGGTCGCATGAATGGAGCCTGGCACGTGGGTTGGGGGCATCTAGCCTGGTGTGTGAAAACCCTGAATTCCTGTGCTCCTCTGAGAGGCTTGACCTACAGAATTGCCCCATGCCTCCCTGATCAGAGCAAGAATTCCTTCTTTCTTCAAGAACACTCAGCGACCACCTTCTGGTAAAACTGTCTGCACCTGTTTTGACTGTGAGCTCGCCGTTAGGGTCATGTCACGGCGGAGACGGCCTGGGTCAGAGAAGATGCTAGAGGATGCAGCCAGCTGGGGCGGGCAGGGGTCAGAGGCAATGGGTGGGGCTGGGCTCGGGGGAAAGCGTGACTGGGAAACCTTGGGAGATGCTCACCTCAGGGAAAGTGTGTTCACTGCGAAGCAGTTTTGAGGTCCAGGGTTCAGCGACCTGGCAAAGTCTGAGGGGACGGTGTGAGATCACAGCCAGAGTGTCCCCCAGAAGCTTGAAGAGTCATTGGCCCACGCGAGGGAGCTGAAAGGCTGGAATCGGATGACCGAGCGTGGAAGGCAGGATGCGACGGCTCGGGGAGGAAGACGCGCTGAGATGACCGCCCTGTGGGACACGCACCGCCAGATGGGGCGGCCAGTGGGGAGCTCTGGAAGACTCACTCTTGACAAAACAAGGAGCGTGCTGCAGGGGCGATACCCACCTCACCAGCTTCAGCGGTTCTGGACGGACGCAGGTGACGCCATCCCAGGAGCAGGCTCAGAGTGCGGGGATGGCGGGACCTGCCAAAGCCGGGGCCGGCTGGCGCTGTGTCCAGGTCAGAAGCCAGGCGGATGCAGGGATCGTCACGACTGGCAAAGCTGGAGTAGAAGTCAACACGGGCCGACCTGCAGACTTATGAAGATGGTTCGGAACACAGCCCTCTGGAGGAGGAGGGGGCAGGGGAGAATAGGTGGGCAGGCGGTCAGGACGCTGCTCACATCACCAGAAGCAATCAGGGGCACTGACTGCAGCACCCTTCCTGCCGTCCCCAGACCAGAGTCAGGATTGGACTCGCTAACTGAAGAGGAGGCCATGTTCCCAGGAGGAAGAATCCCACACTAAGAACACATGGCGGTCACCCCTGTATGCCATTTCCTTTCCTTGGGTGAAGGGGAATACCCCAGCCTTCTGGAACTGTTGGAAGCACGTTCAGAGTTGACAGTTATACCTGGAGACCTTCAGGGTCATTAGGCCGTTATTACCCTTCTGTCAGAGTTGGGGCCTCTGGGCCCAAGTGACAAGCTAATGTTCAGCTTGCCCTGGGTCCACAGGGTCTGCAGACTCACCAGGTCATCATTCCAGTCCCCTAACACAGGTGAGGGGAGGGAAGCCTGGCGTGCTGCGGTCCACGGGGTCACAAAGGGTCGGACACAGCTGGGAGACGACTGAGCAACAAGTACATATTTGGGAAAGACGCATTGGACAGATGGCAGAAGCCCCACACGGGGTCTTTGGCCTGTGGGGTCAGAGATGTCATCGAAAGAAAGGCAAAGAGAAACAGCCTCTGAAACAGAACCCTGCCCTCACCCAGCCAAGATAGGAAATGCACGTCCAAGTCTATCCCCAGGGGTGATGGCCAGGATTGGTGCCACGCTCAGGAGCTAAAGCACGCAGGGTCGTGATCTCGCTGTGTCTCCATTTAATCCACCCACTGGATGCTCTGGGGAACGTGGGTCTGTCTGTGAAGGGGCTGGAGACCCCCACAAGCTGCCCGTGCCTGGGTGAGTCAGCACGACCGCAGGCCCTCGGATCGAGGCTGTTGATGTAACGGGCGTGCTCTTTCCATCTCAAGTAGAGCAGCAGATCATAACGTCCGCCTCATGTGAAACTGGCAATAGCGTGCCGCTGCGGTTTTCTTCCTGGGCTGTGCTGTCCCTCCCTCTCTCATGATAAGGCACGAGGCGTCTGGACCACCCAGACGTCAATGACGACAGCACCTCTCTATGACCCTGTGCTCCTCTGCTCAGAAGCGACGAGACCGATGGAGTCCTTGGTAATCCAAACACAGCCCATAGTGAGGTAGAAGAACCTTTAACTTAAAACATGGCATAGGGGGAAAAGAAGCTGAAGTTCACATCAGAGAGAAGATTTTATTTCCTTGATATGTAAGTTGCTATTGCTTAGTCACTACATCATGTCTGACTCTTTGTGACACCATGGCCTATAACCAACCAGGCTCCTCCGTCCAAGTAATTTTCCAGGCAAGAATATTAGAGTGGGTTGTCATTTCCTTCTCTAGGGGACTTCCCTACCCAGGGTTTGAACCCATGTCTCCTGCTTGGCAGGCGGATTCTTTACCACTGAGCCACCAGGGAAGACCTGATGTATACAAGACATGCATAGTTGTATCACAGAACACATCGACGAACCAGCAGAAACATGGGAACAGGTGTGCAAAGACATTAGACGAAGGTCTGCAAGTGGCTCTCAAAAGTGTGAAAATAAGATCAACTCCACCCACCACACCAGAGCTATAAATGAAACTACTGCAATGAATCACCTTTCCACATCGAATGGACAAATATCCAGTGTTTTAAAGCCCATCGTGCAGGGAATGACGTGGGAAAGTGCCAGTGAGATTGTTAATTTGTGCAGATTCTATGGAGAGCAAATTACCAACATGCATCACAATTTGAAATGCATACACTCTTCACATTATTGCTGTCTTATCTCATCCCATGGTATATTTTTATCATAGCAGCCAGAATGATCATCCCAAAATATAAATCACAGCAGACCACTCCTCTGCTCAAAGTGCTTGAAGGGCTCCCCATTCCTCAGAAGGAAACCAAAGATCCCCAAAGGGCATGTCATGATCTGAATCCTTCTGGGTCCCTGGGACCTCAGCCCCTGAGCATCTTTTCCATACTCGTGGAACTCTCCCAATCATTTAAAAATAGTTTTTTTTAAAACCCACAGTATAACATAAATTAAAAAGTGAACATATCATATCATTTATAGCAATGAATTACATGAATAATCACAAAATAAAATCTATACATAACTGCCATATAAGTCTTGAATCAAATCATTAATGCCTAAGAGTCCATCCTGATGCTGGGAAAGATTGAGGGCAGGAGGAGAAGGGGACGACAGAGGATGAGTTGGTTGGATGGCGTCACCAACTCAACAGACATGAGTTTGAGCAAGCTCCGGGAGATGGTGAGGGACAGGGAGGCCTAGCGTGCTGCAGTCCGTGGGCTCCCAAAGAGCTGGACACGACTGAGCGACTGAACGACAAGCGCCCAGCTCCCCGTGGAGCTCAGCTCCTGCCAGAGGCCGTCACTCGGCTGGCTTCTCCCTGCAGAAGCTCCTGAAGCCGCTTTCGACCTCTGTGCACACAGGACCCGCGTCCTCTTTCGTGTCTGGCTCCTCTTGCTCAGCAATAGGTCTGTGAGCGTCACTCACGCTCAGGCAGGTAGCGCGCCCCTCCTGCCTTCTCTGCTGTATCAAATCTCATAACACCACGCTGTGTCACGCCACGTCACACCACGTCACGCCACGTCACGCCACGCCACGTCACGTCACGCCACGTCACAGATGCTGACAGACAGCAAGGCGCCCGCCCACTCCAGAGCCGATGGACACTTGGATTGGAATCTGGGGTTGTAACGGAGCTACAGACATGCCTCTGTGTGTTTTAGTGCGTTTCTCTCGAGTTCCGTCTGGAAGGTGAACTGTGGATCGTGGCACACGCGTGTGGACAGTAACGGTGCAGAAGGCTAACCAAATTCATGGTGGCTGCACTCACTGGCGTTGCTCCAGTTTCCCCCCCAAAACAGATATAATGTCTAAAAATGGAAATATCTTCAATCTTAAAGAAAATATAAATCATATTCTCCACACTGAAAATTTTATGATTAAAAGCAAAACACGTAGAATAGCTAAAATCAAGTTTCTTAATTTTAATTTAACCAGAAAATCTGATAAACATAAACACCAAGGGTTTTTTCACTAATTGCAGTTGTGCTAGATATTTACCTTCTTTAAAAAAAAAAAAAAGTTGGTGCTAATCAGACTCCACACTTTGCAGACTCCTTGATTTCCCGAGGTTTCAAGCAACCCATGACTGTTGCTGCAAGTGGTCTCATTATTCTCAGAAAAATGCTTTCCAACTCCAGCCTTCCAAATTGGGGTCAGCATGTACGTTTCCACACAACCTGAGTTTTCATCTTTCATGTCTCCAGTTAAACCCTTTATTAGTGAATAGCTTCAGACCATTCAGAACAGCATAGACCATTTAAGAATTTTCTGGCTTCATATCTCCTAAGACCATCCATAGCCTTTTCCTTTGATTTTGTCAAACTGTAATCTATTCCTATTTCTTCTTACATCAATTTCAAACAAGAGAAAACTAATCTAGGGCTATCGGGGTGAGCTTCACACATCAAAATCACGATTCACTCTCTGTGCCAACAGACCCTGATTAAGACATTGTCATTTCCCAGTAGGTGTGGCTTTCCAGCTATTTAGTTAAGCTTATTATTATCATTAAAATTTTCTCTTGGTTATTAGTGTCAATTCATGAGGAGGAGGAAGGCAGCTTACCACAGTCCTCCCAGGAGTCCACAAGCATCAAGCATAAACGCTTCTCTTCATAAAAGGTGTATGAATGTATCGAGACAAAGGAAGGAGACGCAGGATGGCAGAATGATGTCTTTCCTGCATTCTGAAAGTTCCAGAGCTTGATACATGCTCCTCTGTTCTGTAGGAGGCTGAGGTATATGATAATGTGGAACTTTGTTAGATATTAATATTTACTTAGATCCATTTCTGTAATGCTCTTTGGCCCAAAGGCTTTACCAGCTCTTTTTTCTTTTTTCACCTACAATTTTTTCTGTGAGTTTTCAGAAAGTTGTTTTTTCTTTTTCCCTTTATGCTGACTGTTGAGTTCACTGCCCAAAACACTGGAAAGACAGACAGGAGAATGCAGAAGCTTACAACTTATGAAGCAGAACCAGTCCTGGGTGCATGTGTGTGTGAAGTCACTTCAGTTGTGACCGATTCTTTGAACCGCTATGGATTGTGCTCCTCCAGGCTCCTCTGTCCATGGGATTCTCCAGGCAAGAACACTGGAGTGGATGGTCATGCCCTCCTCCAGGGGATCTTCCCAACCCAGGGATGGAACTCACTTCTCTTACATCTCCTGCATTAGCGGGCAGGTTCTTTATCACTAGTGCCCCCTGTTGGAGTCTGAAGCAGAACAGAGTCCAGGGTAGGAAATCCTGAACTAATTGACAAACAAATGGAAGACGACTCAGAGGTAAAAACTCCTTCGGGGGCCCCACACTTCTGTGAATTTTAACCCCGGGAGCTCTACGAGGGTGCTCACAGTGAAAATAGGAGAAAACTCCCCTGCAGTTCTCCAGGAGGGAGGGCACCAGAGCTCTCTGTTCCAACAAGCTCTGCTCCCAGGAGAAACTGCTTTACCAGACTCAAACCTATTTGGAGTTTATCAACACATACCTAACTTGGGGGGGTGGAGGAAATATTCAATCCCAGCCTCCTGGAGCCATCCTAACCCACACAAACAGGAGGCAAAACCGAGACCCTCTTGTGAAATCCACAGTCCAGAGGCTCAGGCTCACTCCCAGACGAAGGCCTGATCCTCTAGAACATGGCTCTTCTCCTCACACCTCACCACTCATCCCTAAAAGTGTATTTAGTGCAGTTCCTTTTACCCAGGACATCTTGTCCAACTTTCCCCAAAGCAACACATTCGAAAGGGAAAAAAAAAAAAAGGACTTTGAAAAGATAGAGCAAGTTTCAGAACCAAGTCAGATATAGCAGGAATATGAAATCATCAGGCCAGTGATTTAAAATTATTATGATTAAAATGCTAAGTGCTTTAATGGAAAAAGTGAACAACATGCAAGAACAGATGGGTAACATAAGCAGTGAGATGGAAATTCTGAGAAAAAATAAAAAACAGATGCTAGAGATCAAAGACCCTGCCACATAAATGAGGAACAACACTTTGATGGACTTATTAGCAGACTGAATACACCGAGGCAGGATTCTCTGAGCTGCAGGATATTCAGTAGAAACACAATCCGTACTCCAGTCGGTCCCTTTGTAGAAACTGGCAGACTGGTCCTTCCAAGGGCAGGGATGGCCAAAATAATTTTGAAAAAGAAAAAAAGTAGGAAGACTCATACTCTATGGCTTGAAAACTTACTACAGAGCAACAGTAATCAAAACAGTGATATACGGTACAAGAATTGTCACATTTTTTCATGGGACAGAATTGAGAGCCCAGGAATAAACCCGTATATTTTTAGCAGCAGTTCTAAGACCTTCCAACTGGGAGAAAACAAGTCTTTTCAACAAATCAAAAGTCTTACTCTGGGACAATAAAAGGGTCTCCATACAAAAGGATGAACACGGACACTTATCTCATACCACACATAAAAATTAGCTCAAATGGATCAAAGAATTAAATATAGTCACTATAAACCTCAGAAGAAAACATGGAATGAATCTGTATGGCTTTGGATTTAGTAAAGGATTCTTAGATACGACACCAAAAGTAAAAATAAAGGAAGACTTAGATTCATGGGACTTCATCAAAATTAAAATCTGTGCTTCAAGGAACACCACCAAGAAAGTGAAAAAACAACCCACAGGATGAGAGAAAACATTTGTAAATCATGTATCAGATAAGGGACTTATATGAAGAATATGTAAAGAACACTTGCAACTCAATGATAAAAAGACAAACAGCCCAATTAAAAAATTGGCAAAGGAGCTGAATAGACATTTCTCCAAAGAAGACATACAAATGTCCAATATGCACATGTAAAGATGCTCTACATTTTCAGGCATCAGATTAAATCAAATCAAATCAAAGTCACAATGAGCTACTGCTTCCATCCAATAGGATGGCTAGAGCTAAAAAGGCAGATAATAACAAGTGTTTGGACAAGTATATGGAAAAGCAGGGCCCTCATACACTGCTAGTTGGAGTGTAAGTTGGTGCAGCTGCTTTGGAAAAGAGTCTGGTAGTTCTTTAGATGGTTAAACTTAGAGTTGTCATACAAACCAGTCTTTCTACTCCTAGGTACATGCCCATGAGGGGTCTTTTCCAATGAGTCAGTTCTTTGCATCAGGTGGCCAAAGTATTGGAGTTTTGGCTTCAGCATCAGTCCTTCCAATGAATATCCAGGACTGATTTCCTTTAGGATGGACTGGTTGGATCTCCTTGCAGTCCAAGGCACTCTCAAGAGTCTTCTCCAACACCACAGTTCAAAAGCTTCAATTCTTCAGTGCTCAGCTTTCTTCATAGTCCAACTCTCACATCCATACACAACTACTGGAAAAACCATGGCTTTGACTAGTCAGACCTTTGTTGGCAAAGTAATGTCTCTGCTTTTTAATATACTATCTATGTTGGTCATAGCTTTTCTTCCAAGGAGCAAGCCTGTTTTAATATCATGGCTGCAGTCACCATCTGCAGTGATTTTGGAGTCCAGGAAAATAAAGTCTCTCGCTGTTTCCATTGTTTCCCCTTCTATTTGCCATGAGGTGATGGGACCAGAAGCCATGATCTTAATTTACTGAATGTTGAGTTTTAAGCCATCTTTTTCACTCTCCTCTTTCACCGTCATCAAGAGGCTGTTTAGTTCCTCTTTGTTTTCTGTCATTAGGGTGGCATCATCTGCATATCTGAGCTTATTAATATTTCTCCCAACAATTTTGATTCTAGCTTATGCTTCATCCAGCCCAGCATTTCTCATGATGTACTCTGCATATAAGTTAAATAAGCAGGGTAACAATATACAGCCTTGATGTACTCTTTTCCCAGTTTGGAACCAGTCTGTTGTTCCTTGTCTGGTGCTAACTGTTTCTTTTTTATCTGCACACAGGTTTGTCAAGAGGCAGGTCAGATGGTCTGGTATTCCCATCTCTTTCAGAATCTTCCACAGTTTGTTGTGATCCACACAATCAAAGGCTTTGGATGTTTTTCTGGAACTCTCTTGCTTTTTCGATGATCCAGCAAATGTTGGCAATTTGATCTCTGGTTTCTCTGCCTTTTCTAAATGCAGCTTGAACATCTGGAAGTTCTCAGTTCACGTATTGCTGAAGTCTGGCTTGGATAATTTTAAGCATTACTTTACCAGTAGTGAGATGAGTACAACTGTGTGGTAGTTTGAGCATTCTTTGGCATTGCCTTTCTTTGGGATTGGAATAAAACTGACCTTTTCCAGTCCAGTGGCCACTGCTGAGTTTTCCAAATTTGCTGGCATGTTGAGTGCAGCACTTTCACAGCATCATCTTTTAGGATTTGAAATAGCTCAACTGGAATTCCATCACCTCCACTAGCTTTGTTCATAGTGATGCGTCCTAAGGCCCACCTGACTTCACATTTCAGGATGTCTGGCTCTAGGTGAGTGATCACACCATCGTGATTATCTGGGTCGTGAAGATTTTTTTTTGTATAGTTGTTCTGTGTATTCTTGCCACCTCTTCTTAATATCTTCTGCTTCTGTTAGGTCCATACCATTTCTGTCCTTTGTTGACCCCATCTTTGCATGAAATGTTCCCTTGATATCCCTAATTTTCTTGAAGAGATGTCTAGTCTTTTCTATTCTATTAAGACGCTAAGATTCCCAACTGCCTCATGGCCAAAAAAATCAAAGCATAAAACAGAAGCAATATTACAACAAATTCAGTAAACACTTATAAACTCACAGATCAAAAATCCTTAAAATATGAAGTGCACCTGTACTGTTAAAAAGTGAGATGATTACACATTGATCAGTGTTGCCAGTAAGTATTTCTCAGTCCCAGACAGTAGACTAACATCAAGGACAGGGAATTCACTCATTTAATATACCGGATCATCTGCTCTGTACATTCTTTTCTATGCTCTGTCCAGTTAAAACAAATGATTGTATATTTTACTATCTGAGTCACGTGGAAAGCCCGTATGATCAGATACTTTAATCCATCATATGATCAGTTCAGTTCAGTCTCTCAGTCATGTCCGAATCTTTGCAACCCCATGGACTGTAGCACACCAGGCTTCCCTGTCCATTACCAACTCCTGGAGCCTGCTCAAACTCATGTCCATTGAGTCAGTGATGCCATCCAACCATCTCATCCTCTGTCGTCCCCTTCTCCTCCTGCCTTCAATCTTTCCCAGTATCAGGGTCTTTTCCAATGAGTCAGTTCTTTGCATCAGGTGGCCAAAGTAATGAGCTTCAGCTTTAACATCAGTCTTTCCAATGAACGCCCAGGACTGATTTCCTTTAGGATTGACTGGTTGGATCTCCTTGCAGTCCAAGGGACTCTCAAGAGTCTTCTCCAACACCACAGTTCAAAAGCATCAATTCTTCAGCACTCAGGTTCCTTTATAGTCCAACTCTCACATCCATGCATGACTACTGGAAAAAACATAGCTTTGACTAGTCAAACATTTGTTGACAAAGTAATGTCTCTGCTTTCTAATATGCTGTCTAGGGTGGTCAGAGCTCTCCTCCCATCATCTGATAGCTGCGATCCAGCTGTACCATGAGTGGTAATTTCCTGCTCATGTTTGCACACAGATGCCTACTGGGCATCTGCTGTAGGCTCCAAGACATTTTTCAATTGCTGAGTAGGATGGAGTGAATAAGAGGACCCTGAGGAACCTTGTATGGAAATGGTGGGCTTATAGGAAGACAATCAACAAGTAAACAGAGATATTGTCAGGTGCTATGAGTCTCAGAAAAATAATGACAATAAGATAAAGGTTGACACAGCACCGTGGTGGCAGTGGGAGGGGGCAGTTGGGAGTTAAGGGGTAGAGATGTGTTTATTAAGACCGAGAGGGGAGAGGCAGTTACCCTATGAAGAGGGGAGATTTTACACGAGAGGGAGTCACCAATCACCTGCCTGTTGTCCAGAAGGCGTTCTCAGTTAAGGCTGCACCTAAGTGAGACTCGCTCCAATTCACATTCTGATGGGGGAGGTCACAGGGATGGTTAATCATTTACATCATGTTCTATAACTTCTTGTCTTTGATCAGTGCACTATTAAAGAGGCTTTCTTTGCCTGTGCTGTAATCAGACATTTGACAGTGAATTCTTGCTCACAACATCAAATAACAGAAGAACATTACCTACATCTTTAATTGCTATCAGCTTGGAAAATTATCTGAAGTTTCCCAAAAAAAGTTTTCAAAATATACTGACTTTTTTGATTTCTTCTCCAAACAAATTTTTAAAAATTACAAAAAGCCCCAGTATTTTCCAAAGAGTGTTCTTTGGAATGTTAGATGCAAGATATAAGCTTTAAGTAAAACAGAGATCAGATAAATTTGTGAAAGACTGGCTCAGCAAAGATGAAGCATTTCTGTTTCTAATTGTTTTGTTTTTCCTCTGTGGGACATGTCAGAGCCTTTACTGTACCATCTGCTTTGGCACTGACCTGAGGCATCAGGCATTGCCTATTCAAGATTCTCAGTGATGAAATCGGTGCTTTCCGCTCTGGCCTTGTCATACATTTTGGAAACAATGGAATAAGTTTCCGTTAATTCTGTTGTTCATATTCACATTCACAATAGCTTAAAAAAAGGCAGCATAGAATTAGGAAAGCACTACAAACCAAAAAAATAAAAATAAAACAACCCAAAAATATCTTTTGAATTATACCTTCCTTTTCGGTGAATCAGACAGAAACCTCCACTTGCCTAGTCCCAAGGTTGACAGCAAAATCAAAGGGAGAGTGTGTTCCTTTTACTACAACCTTATCCAAAATAGACTGAAGTGCCCGCATCACGAACACGTTTGATAAAATCAACAGAAGGGATTTGATGAAGTGTCTCGTCCATGGCTCATTCAGGTTAATTTGGAAAACATTTGTCAAGTACCACCTGAGCTAAAAAATCCCTGACATTTTATTGCAAGAGGCAGAGAGCAAGCAAGTAGGCACAAAAATAACATTTTTGGGGTATCATAAGTGGCATGAAGGAAAAACAAGGGTTGAAGTGGTGGAGGACGGGGGCACTGTACATGGTTGTTTGGGAAACTTTGAGGAAGTGGTGCCCTCTGGGTGTTAGTTAGAGATCTGAAGGATGACGGGGAGTAGTAAGCCCCATAGCTGTCTCAGTGAAGAACCCACAGACCTCTACGTAGAAAGACAGGCAGTTGCAATGGCCTTGAAGCTGGACAGGATTGTAAACAATGCAAACTAGTAATGCCTAATACGCAATGATTCTAGGCCAAGACGCAGGAGAGCCATACGACCCAGGTTCAAACTGGGAAGGTGAGAGCATCAGTTTTCCTGATGCCTTTATTGATGATCTGTTGTAATGACAAGTGTCTCATGAATGGGCTGTGCTGATGCAGAAAACTGGTGCAAACCTGTGATCTCTGTACACAGACTGCTCCCCTTAGGCTCACAAGGGCTTGAGGCGTCAGCCAGCAAGGGTAGGAAGGAGCCTGTGACTCATGTCTCTGCCAAAATATCCACTCAACACTAACAGAAACAAAAATGAATACAATGAATTTATTAAGACAACAAAAGGGATATATACTCATGACTTATGCTGATTTTGTCACTTTTAAAAATCACACACACAATTATCTATTGCCAATCCTGTCAAAATTAACATAAACGGAGATAACACCACTTTGAAAACATCTCTTTTCAAACCAAAAAAAAAAAAAAACCAAAAACTTAAAACATGTTTAAAAATACAATTTTAACACCAAATGTATGGTCCATGAGAGAAAAATATGAGAAGTTGGACTTCATTAAAATTACAAACTTCTACAAGACTCTGTTAAGATAACGAAGAGGCTACAGACGGGGAGAAAATTTTCATGAAACACATATCTGATAGAGTACTGGTATCCAAAATAAACAGAGAACTTTAAAACTCAACAGTGAGAAACCACACTACCCAATTAAAAAGTGGGCAGAAGATCTGAGCAGACACTTCACTACAGAAGACATACAGATGGCAAATAAGCACGTGAGGAGACGCAGGAGGAAAAATAACATGGTTCTGAATATCGCAAGTGGCGTGAAAAAAAAAACAAGGAAAGACGTTGGCGTGATGGAGTTCATGGAGCGCTTTACATGAGGGCGTCTCGCATTAAGGAGTCACTGGGAGGTCGCCACACCGCTGTTAGAGGCACCGGCATCCGGATGCTGGCCGCACCAGATGCCGTGGAGGTGCCGTGCAGCAGGGACCCTCCTCGTGGCTGATGGAGATGCAGACTGGTGCGGTCACTGTGGAAGGCAGTTTCCTACAAAACCAAACATACTCTTGCCATATGATGCAGGAATCGCAGTCCTTGGTATTTACGCAAAGGAGCTGAAAACTTATGTCCACACACAATTCTGCACGTGAATGTTTATAGCAGCTTTATTCATCATTGCCAAAACTGGAAGCAACCACGATGCCCTTGGGTAGGTGAGTAAGTAAATAAACTGTGGTACCTCCAGACATGGAATACTGTTTAGTGCTCGAAAGAAGTGAGCTATCTCTCCATGAGAAGACACTGAGGAACTTCAAATACATATTACTAAGAGAATGAAGCCAATCTGAAAACAGCTACTTACCGTGTGATTCCAAGTATATGACATTCCGGAAAAGGCAAAACTATGGAGACAGGAAAAAGATCAGTGGTTGCCAGGGACTTGTGAAGGAGGGAGGGAAAAATGAATGTGTGGAGAACAGCGGAACTTTAAGGCAGTGAAACTCTTCTGTGAGACCAAAATTATAAATACATGACGTATTTGTCCAAACCCACAGAAGGTACAGCACAGAATGAACCGTATATTATGGACTTCAGTTAACGACAATGTTTCAACTTTAGTTCCTCAGGTTTAGCGATTAATGTACCATCCTAATTCAAATTCAAGATGTTAATAACAGGGCAAGCTGCAGGGGGAGCTTGTGGAGAGGGGAGTCTGGAAATTCTCTAGAACTTTTTGCTCGCTTTTCTATAAACTTACAACTGCTCTGAAAAGTAAAGCGTATTAATTTAAAGAAATAAATAAACAGTACAATTATCATGTCAAAAACTATGAATTTGTTGCCAAAACCAGCCTGTTAGAATTGGAGCTTATGCTTCAAATTATCACAAGCCTTAGTCCTGTGATGTTCTTTCCCACAGTACAGAAAGAAAACAATATCTCTTTTTTTCTCTTTTCACCAGGTTTCGCTCTGACTTGGTCACACCCCTACCACATGTGTGACTTTCCTGTGCTCATCCTGACACATTTTGAAGTTTATTCACATGGAGATTTTTGTAGGTGTTAATGTTGTTGAGACTAGACAAACTACAGTTTCTAAATAAAAACCACCCTAAAAGGATGCCTGTGCTTCCACCCACAAAAGAAGCCTTGGGGACTGTTTCTCAGGACCTTTGTGAGCAGAGAGCTCACCACTGGGGCTCCTGTCTCGTGGAACCGTCTCCTAGAAGGTCCCCCCGCCGACTCCACCTTGGGGTTTATTCCCGGGCGGCTCCGTGCCCCCTGCCAACTCCACCTTGGGGTTTATTCCCGGGCGGCTCCGTGCTCGGGGACCCAGGCCAGCCCCACTCGGCTCTGTTACTCTTTGTCCCTGTTGCTCTTCCTCCAGGAAAAGAAACTCTTACCTGAGCACCAACTCCCTTCCTGAAACTGGGATCTGACTCCTCACCTGCCAACGAACCAGAACATCACCTCCCTCCCGGGGGCCGCAGGTAACCTGCTGACTGGTCTCCCCGGCCTCTGCCCCGGACTCCTCCAGCTTCCACTTTGCAAAGACAGTAGAAGTAATTCTTTTCAATGCAATCCAACACACACTCCTACTTGACATCCTCCGGTGACTTCCAGCTGGTTTTAAGACAAGGAGCACATTTATAAGACGTCGTCAGTGGTCTCTGAGAACTGGCCTCCCTCCCTCCCTGTCTCCTGTCCTTAACTCTCCCTCCTCTCCTGGCCTTCTTGCTACTGGGGTCTTCAGCTCCTCGGACATGCTCACACACGCACACACACACACACAGCTGGAACTATAGCCTCGATCTCCCCGAGTGACTGATTCCTTCCTGTATACTTATGAAGTATAATGCTCCCCTGCTGTGTGGAAAAGCCTCCTTTCCAAAGAGCACTCAGGTGCTCTTTTTATATTTGCAATTTATAATAATTTGTGTAATTATGTTACCCATGCTCTCCCATCACTGCCAGTGGTCCCTAACCTTTTTGGCACCATGGACCAGTTTTGTGGGAGCCAATTTTTTTTCACGGACTGGAGCGTGGGGGATGTTTTCAGGATGATTCAAGTGCATTATTAATATATTTATTGTGAGCTTTATTTCTATTATTATGTCAGCTCCACCTCAGATCATCAGGCTTTAGACCCTGGAGGTCGGGGACACCTGCTGTAAGTTAAGGTGTGTCCCCTCCTTCCTCATCTTCTACCCCAGCTCTTAGAATAATGCCAGAGAATTCCTGATAACATCGCTTGGCTCCACCAATATCCTTTCATCCCACTGGCCTGCCGTGACTCATGCCCCTTGAACTCTTATAGCGATGACCAGCCAAACTGACCCGTCTCCTGGCCTTGACACCCCTCCCTTCTCCACACTCTATGCCAGGAAAGTCCTACTAAGCACAAGCCAGACGATGTAAATTCCGATTTAAAATGTTAGAGTTCCCCACTAGCCTCCAAATGCATTCTAAATTCTTCAGCACAGTGTGAGTACTTGCTGTGGTTTATAGTCTGCTTATCTGTGTGGCTATATATAGGTAGACATAGATATCATTTATTTATATATGTCTCATGCAGATTGCATCCTTCAGACACGCTGAATTACTTATAAGTTACTCAGACAGAGCCAGTCAGAGGCTGGGAGACAAAGCCCCGGCTGCAGGGAGTGGACAGTCCAGACGCCCCAGGGACTCGTCAGATGCCCCTGAAAGACGCAGACGCCTGACTGCACCCCTGCCGCAGAGTGAGATGGCGCTTTCAGGGCTCCTTTGGATTGGGGAGACACCACAGGGCATTTCACTGGGTGTCTGACCCGGTTACCTGGCAACCCATAAGGCTGCCCCCTGGGAGCTGGCCTCAGATCAAAAGGCGGTAGATCCAAGCCACAAGGAGGTGGCCCAGTTGTCTGGGGCCTGCGTGGCCTGACTCACCTGGGGAGCGCCCATCCTCTGTGACAAGCAAGGATGTGCAGAGCCTTTGATGACATCCGTGAAATCACATCACAGGCCCTGGGACGTGAGGAAAAACCTGCGGTCTCCTGCGAGCAGTCAGGGTCCTCCTGAGAGCTCCTGGCTCCCCGGAGAGCAGGACGGGTGCAGAACAGCCGGCATCGCGCGGCCCCGAGCGCCACCGGACGGAAGACAGTCATCACGAGCTGTTTGTGCACGTCGGTGGGGGCTCCAGTCCCGACAGGATCACCCGCCCGGCCCCCCTCCCACCCCACGCCTGTCTACGCGGGGGTCCCTGTGACAAGCCGCTTCAGGAGAAGAAGAGGAGCCTGGCTCGCCAGGGGGCCCACCTGATGAGCTGACGCCAGACGGCCGGGCCTCGGCCTCTCTGAAGGGTTCCTGAAAGGAAACCCCGCCCAGGGCAGAACTGCCTGTCCGCGGCCTGTCAGGGTCACCAGGAGGGGCCGCGGCGCGAGCGGGGACGGGACACGGATTCACGGGCGGGGGTTAAGCGGCGGCCGCAGGGACCGGGGCTGGCGGAGCGGTGACGAGGTCTGTGGGGAGCGCGCAGAGGCCCGTCGGAGCAGACCGAGCCTGTGTGGATGTCCGCGTCCCTGTGGACACCCGTCGGCGACGGGGCCACTGCAGGCGGGCCTCCCCCTGGCCGGGGGGCTGGGGAACCCACCTCTCTTCCTCCCGAGGCCCCACCCGTGTGACGTCGGCGAGTCGCAGTGACCGCGGCGGCAGGCTGAGGCCGCGCGTGGGCTCCGCGAGGCCGGCTCTTCACACCAGGGCTGGCGAGGCCTCTGACAGTCCCGGGGCTGCCGGAGCAAAGGGCTGCAGAGCAGGCGGGGGCTGCAGACCGCAGAGGTTCATTCTCTCAGCCTGGAGGCCGCGAGCGTGGCCTCAAGGACAGGCCCTCCCTGCACCGAGGGCGGCGCTGGCGGTCCTGGTGCTGCTCCTCTCTGGCTGCGTCCCGGCCACCCCTGCCTCCATCGTCCCATCATGGACAGAGGAGACGGGCAGGCTTCAGTCCATGCGGTCCCTCCCTGTGGGCAAGGTCTCTGTGCTCAGGCCTCCCTGCTCTCAGAGGACCCTGATCACCCGGGGAGGGGCCATCACATCTTCAAAGGCCTCTTTTCCAAAAATCGCTACCTGTGTGGTGCCAGGAGTTAAGACTTGAGCCTATCTTTTGGCAAACTTGACTCAACCCACACGTAGCTGCCGAGCCCCCAGCCTGGACCGAAGAAGACAAAACTGAGCCCCTCAAGGGGCATACTTCTGACTGGGGAGGGTTCCCACAGAGAAAGCAATGATGTCTGCACGGTAGACGGGCGTGGGCCCAGGCCCGGACCACCGCACCACACACTCCGTCATCCGGGAGACGCTCGGGAAGTCAGGAAACGCCCTGCTTAGGACCGTTACACCCGACCAGGAGCCAGCTCCCTGTGGGATCAGGGTGCTTGCTACAGACCCAGGTGCATGTCTGGAACCAGAGCTGGAAACACAGATCTCGGCGTCAAGGATAAGTGGGAGGGACTCCTCTTATGACAGCTAGTAATCCCCCAAAGACGTTTATCCTGTGTGTCTCTGGATCTTCAGGCTCTCAGGTTTAGAGTTACTAATCCCCCAGGTGGCTCAGGGGTACAGAATATACCTGCAATGAGGGAGACCTGAGTTCAATCCCTGGGTTGGGAAGATGCCCTGGAGAAAGGATTGGCAACCCACTCCAGTGTTCTTGCCTGGAGAGTCCCGTGGACAGGGGAGACTGGCGGGCTGCAGTCCTTGGGGTCACAAAAGAGCCAGACATGACTTAGTGACTAAACTCCACTAAACTCAAAGTGAAAATACTTCCACTGGTGCCAGCAACAAAGCTTCCATTGAGTGGGAAGCTGACAAGGCCACTTTGTCATTTGGGGCTTCTTATGGCACCGAGTCGTCGGGCAAAGAAAGGAGTTGCTGCATTGTCTGGGGTGAGTTATCCCAATTATTGAGGAAAATAGAGCGGTCTCCACAATGGGGACAGGGAGGGATGTGTCTTGGTTCAGCGTCTCAACCACGTCCCAGTGAAAGCGAAAAGATGAGTACAGCAATTCAACAAGAGCACCGAGGACCGAGACAGCTCAAGGATGAGGTCTGGGCCACCTCCATCCCTGACAGCAGGATCACAGTGAGAAGTGGAAGACGCGGTAAACATCACAATCGCAGTCTCCAGCTGCAAGACCGGTTAGGGATACAAGGCTGGCCGCCCCTGTACATGCTTCCTTCTTTGTGTGGGATTTGTATTTATTTATGACTCTTGCAGGGAGTTTTTTCATAGTTGTGTCCAGTGCTTTGCAACCGTGGACTGTAGCTACCAGTCTCCTGTGTCCATGGGATTCTCCAGGCAAGAATACTGGAGGGGGTTGCCATGCCCTCCTCCAGGGGATCTTCCCGACCCAGGGATGCAACCTGGGTCTCCTGTGTCTCCTGCGTTGGCAGGTGGGTTCTGTACCACTAACGCCAACTGGGAAGCCCTCAACTCATTGTAACTCACATCAAACTAGTCCACACCCAATCCCAAATTCTAATATTTGTTAGTTTAATATTATTAATATATTACCACCTACCAGTACATAAAACTAGAGCCCTTAGCATTATGTTTAAGCTGGGCGTCGCTCACCTCCAGCAGGACGGTGCAGCCCCCAGCCCCTCGCTCCAAGCCTGTGTCTCTGCCCTCCAAGCCTACGTCTGTGCCCTCCAAGCCTGCCTCTGTGCCCTCCAGGCCTACGTCTGTGCCCTCCAAGCCTGCATCTATGGCCCTCCAAGTCTGCGTCTATGGCCCTCCAAGCCTGCGTCTGTGCCCTCCAAGCCTGCGTCTATGGCCCTCCAAGCCTGCATCTGTGCCCTCCAAGCCTACGTCTGTGCCCTCCAAGCCTGCGTCTATGGCCCTCCAAGTCTGCGTCTATGGCCCTCCAAGCCTGCATCTGTGCCCTCCAAGCCTGCGTCCATGGCCGTCCAAGCCTGCGTCCATGGCCGTCCAAGCCTGCGTCCGTGCCTTCCAAGCCTACGTCTATGCCCTCCAAGCCCGCGTCTATGGCCCTCCAAGCCTACGTCTGTGCCCTCCAAGCCTGCGTCTATGGCCCTCCAAGCCTGCGTCTATGCCTCTCCAGGCCTCCGTCTGTGGCCCTCCAGGCCTGCTCAAGGGCTTCTCTCTCCACGTCCATCTCTGGCATCTTCAGTCCCAAAACAGGTGGACCTGCCCCAGTGGCTAGCCAACTCACACCAGTTCAGCCTAAAGCTCCCCACATCCTCCCGATCTTGTCTTCCTCCTGGTCTCAGTCCCTCTCCTCAGCCAGTGTACCTGAGTCCTAACTCCTCCAGGGGAAGAGGTGTCAGAAGAGTTCCCTGTCTGTGTGCAGGAGCTGAAGGGCCATCAGACAACACCCCTGCCCTCATGAGAGAGTCCCCACGTCCCCGAATCCCCTCACAGGACAGCCCCACATCCCTGTGTCCCCACAGGACAGCCCCACGGCCCCATGTCCCCTCACAGGACAGCCCCATGGCCCCATGCTCCCCTCACAGGACAGCCCCCGTGTCCACGTGTCCCTTCGCCCCACCCTGACCTCTGCTCATGGAATCCCAGCCCTGGCCATCCCTCTGGACGGCGGAAGGTGGCAGGTGCCCAGTCTTCCTCTCTCCCATCTCCAGTTGTCTTCCCACACTGATATCAGGATGATCCTTTTAACGTGTGAAAATTAATCTCATTTAATCCATTCACTCAAATAAAATAAAAACCCCTCACCTTATTGTCTCTTGTGTTTTGTATGGAATTGAATTAACTGATCATGTCACCAAATTCATAAGCATTAGAAGCAAGGCTTTTTCACTTATTATCCTTTGTATCTGTTTTAGAACCAAGTCTAGGGACCTCTGACCACCCCTCTAGTGTGCACGCATGACAGTTTGTATTACTAGATGTTTGAAGTAGGTGTGTGAGCAAGCAGGCTTTGGTATCAGGACACTGAAGCTATAGGTGTGTGAGCAAGCAGGCTTTGGTATCAGGACACTGAAGCTATAGGTGTGTGAACAGCAGGCTTTAGTATTGGGACACTGAGGCTAGCATCCTCCCTTCCTCACCCACAGAATATATATAGATTGCACATAATAAAATCCAACCTTAACTAGATATATTGTCCCACATAATTGGAAATCTGAAGATAGAGACTTGGGGTTGTCTGGTCGATTTGCATCAAGTCACCGAGAATGCAGAAGCCCCTGCTGTGTCTCTCCCCCGGGCCCGACCCTTCAGGAGGCAGGTGGCGACCCTCGTAACGTGGACACGCTCGTGGCCGCAGTCAGCCCTCCATGCTTCCTCGCCTGTGCTCACTGGAGAGACAGCAATCCGTTCCTCCAGCCTCTTCAGGCAAGTGTCCTGGGATCACCTGGGCTGGGCTGTGCAGCAGCATCCCTGCACCTGCCGTGACACCTGGGGTGAGCCTGGCCCTGCTGAGCAAGCGTGCATCACTGGGGCGGGGGCGTCCCACAGCGCCGGCACCTTGGGAAGGGCCGGGCCCTTGGAAACATCCGGGCATCTTTACTTTCCAGGTTTTCTCTGCTGCGCAGCAAATAAGCTTAACCACAGGAGCGTAACTAAATGAGGTACTTACTGTTTATATACATACATGCAGAAGATATATACATTTAACAGGGAGGAGCCTGGAGTCCAGAGTGCCGAAGGATTCTACAGGGTCTTCAAGCAGCTCAGCTCCGTCAGCGTCTGCTCCTCCATTCCCAGAGAGCTGTTCTCATCCTCAGACACAAGACGTCTGCCGCCTCACAGACGTACCCTTCACAGTCCAGGCCGAGAGAGGTGACAAAGGATGACAGGGAATGAGCATCCCACCCTCCAAAGACACACAGACACAGACAAACACACAGACCCAAACACAGACACACACAGATACAGACATAGACACACACACAGACACACAGAGACACATATACAGACATGCACACATACAAACATAGACACATAGACATGCATACAGACACACACAGAGACACAGACACAAGCATAGACACACAGACACACACACACAGAGAAACACACACAGACATGCCCACACACACACAGATACACAGACACGCACTCACACAGACACACACAGATACACACACACACACACACACACACACACACGAGTTTCCCAGAGAGCTCCCGGTGGGTCTCTTGGCCACAGCTGTGTCATGGGGCCACCCAGCTGGGAAGGAGGGTGGGGTGGAAAAAGACACGACTCTTTCCATTTCCAGAGCCCAGCCTCCTTTGACGGCTACAGGCCAAGCATGGTCAGCAGTAATTCCTCCTCTGCAGGAAAACTACTTTCACGACTGGAAAGTTTCCTTAGGGCAGTTTAAAAATAAAGCCTGGCATTTTCCCACAGGAAACTAAAAAGTAATACTGGTTACTCCTGCATTTCTACTTTGAAAAGGCAAACCAGAAATCGTTGATGAAATCTACAAAGTGAAGTCACTCAGTTGTGTCTGACTCTTGTGACCCCATGGACTATAGCCTACCAGGCTCCTCTGTCCATGGGATTCTCCAGGCAAGAATACTGGAGTGAGTTGCCATTTCCTCCTCCAGAGAATCTTTCCAACCCAGGGATCGAACCCAGGTCTCCCACATTGCAGGCAGACGCTTTACCCTCTGAGCCACCAGGGAAGCCCATGCAATCTATAGCAGGAAATAAATTACAGAATTGCACTTTGATTAGACACATCTACATGCAAAGCATCACACGGGTGATGAGATAGACATGCATGCTGGCTGGTCTCTGCTCACAAGACCTCAGTCCAGCAGGGAGACATCAAGCCAGACACCCTGACCCTTTCATTTTCCATAAAATTAGACAATCTCAATTCAAATTTAACATCTCCTTTGTGTTTCTGTGATGGGGAGGAGAGAGGGAGGAGGCATGTCTACAGGACCATCTCTGGCTGCAGTTTCCTGCCCCACTCACCTCCTGCCCACGGCCCGGCCAGCACAGCGGGTAGAAGACATCACCCTCTCGGCTCTGGCTACACATGTGCTCAACTCACACACACGCCTTCCGTGGCAGCACCTTCCAACAAAGGATCAGAAAGATAAAGTGAATTTATGTAAAAAATCAAGTGGGCCTTAGGAAGCATCACTACAAACAAAGCTAGTGGAGGTGATGGAATTCCAGTTCAGCGATTTCAAATCCTGAAAGATGATGCTGTGAACATGCTTCACTCAATACGCCAGCAAATTTGGAAAATTCAGCAGTGGCCACTGGACTGGAAAAGGTCAGTTTTCATTCTAATCCCAAAGAAAGGCAATGCCAAAGAATGCTCAAACCACCGCACAATTGCACTCATCTCACACACTAGTAAAGCTCGAAATTCTCCAAGCCAGGCTTCAACAGTACATGAACTGTGAACTTCCAGATGTTCAAGCTGCATTTAGAAAAGGTGGAGGAACCAGAGATCAAATTGTCAATATCTGTTCGATCATCAAAAAAGCAAAAGAGTTCCAGATAAGCATCTATTTCTGCTTTATTGACTATGCCAAATACTTTGACTGTGTGGATCACAATAAACTGTGGGAAATTCTTAAAGAGATGGGAATATCAGACCACCTGACCTGTGGTCATGTATGGATGTGAAAGTTGGATTACAAAGAAAGCTGAGCGCCAAAGAATTGATGCTTTTGAACTGTGGTGTTGGAGAAGACTCGAGAGTCCCTTGGACTGCAAGGGGATCCAACCAGTCCATCCTAAAGGAGATCAGTCCTGGGTGTTCATTGGAAGGACTGATGTTGAAGCTGAAACTCCAATATTTTGGCCACCTGATGCGAAGAGCTGACTCATTTGAAAAGACCTTGATGCTGGGAAAGATTTAGGGCAGGAGGAGAAGGGGACGACAGAGGATGAGATGGTTGGATGGCATCACCGACTCAATGGACATGGGTTTGGGTGGACTCAGGAGTCGGTGATGGACAGGGAGGCCTGGCATGCTGCAGTTCATGGGGTCTCAGAAAGTCAGACACAAATGAGTGACTGAACTGAACTGAACTGACCTGCCTCTTGAGAAATCTATATGTAGGTCAGGAAGCAACAGTTGGAACTGGACATGGAACAACAGACTGGTTCCAAGTAGGAAAAGGAGTACATCAAGGCTATATATTGTCACCCTGCTTTTTTAACTTACATGCAGAGCACATCATGAGAAACGCTGGGCTGGAAGAAGCACAAGCTGGAATCAAGATTCCTGGGAGAAATATCAATAACCTCAGATATGCAGATGACACCACCCTAATGGCAGAAAGTGAAGAAGAACTAAAGATGTTCTTGATGAGAATGAAAAGTTGGTTTTAAAACTCAGCTTTCAGAAAACTAAGATCATGGCATCTGGTCCCACCTCCTCATGGCAAATAGATGGGGAAACAGTGGAAACAGTGAGAAACTTTATTTTTGGGGGGCCCCAAAATCACTGCAGGTGGTGACTGCAGCCATGAAATTAAAAAACACTTGCTCCTTGGAAGAAAAACTATGGCCAACCTAGACAGCGTATTTAAAAGCAGAGATATTACTTTGCCAACAAAGGTCCGTCTAGTCAAAGCTCTGGTTTTTCCAGTAGTCATGTATGAATGTGAGAGTTGGACTATAAAGAAAGCTGAGCGCCAAAGAATTGATGCTTTAGAACTGTGGTGTTGGAGGAGACTCTTGAGAGTCCCTTGGACTGCAAGGAGATCCAACCAGTCCATCCTAAAAGAGATCAGTCCTGGGTGTTCATTGGAAGGACTGATGCTGAAACTGAAGCTCCAATACTTTGGCCACCTGATGCGAAGAGCTGACTCATTAGAAAAGACCCTGATGCTGGGAAAGATTGAAGGCAGGAGGAGAAGGGGATGACAGAGGATGAGATGGTTGGATGGCATCACTGACTCAATGGACATGAGTTTGAGCAAGCTCTGAGAGTTAGTGATAGACAGGGAGGCCTGGCATGCTGCAGTCCATGGGGTCGCAAAGAGTCAGATACGACTGAGTGACTGAACTGATTGATGTCAAAAATGCAAACAGACTGATGGTTCAGACTTTACAAGTTCATTAACCCTTTCAGTCAGCACCTGGTTCAGTCCCTTAAAGGTTTATACCTTCTCTTCACAGCTCCCATCTTGCCGTGCTCTTTGCCACTGCAAAAAACATCCACTTTGTGAAGAAAGCAGTTCTGATTTCTCTAGCTCTTACAAAAACTGAGGTTCAGATTCCCCTCCAATTGCATAATCATTTATTCTCCATTCGTTCACTGGTTCAGTAAACCAGTGCTTATCAAGTGCCTGCCGAGCCCACGCTCTGCCTGGCACGGCGGATACACAGGTGAGCCGGGGCAGAGGTGTCCTCTGCAGTCACGGGACAGACAGGATAGAAGATGAGATGGTGGATGCCGCGTATGTGAATCAGAGAATCCCGAAATACTTGTGGAAGTCTGATCTGACAGGTTCTCTGGGGGAAAGGTACCAGGAACAGTGGAAGCATTAGGACTGGTCCAGGGAGCTCAGGAAAGAATTTCTGGAGAAGAGATCCTGAGACAGACTCACAGCAGAGGCTCCGAAGGGGCCGCGGGAGGGACTCGGAACAGGAGACCGTGAGGCGGAGGGAAGAGCCGGGGGACTAGGGGCTGAGGGGAGGCCGGGCCAAGGAGGAGCAAGGCCAGCATGATCACGGCACGAAGGGGCCAGGTCTCCTGGCCCCCGTCCAGGCTGGAGCAGAGGCCCTTCCAGCCCCGCACAGCCACGAGAGAATTACAAACCCCATCGGCTTCCACCCCAGGAGTTCCAAGGGGCTTGGTGAGTCTGAGGTGGAGGCTCGGTGCGAGCAGATACTTAGCTTCAGTAGCTTATTGCATATTAGAGGATGTACTGACCAGCAGGAGAGAGGAAGCAGACACTAGCTAGGAAGTTACTGACCTGTCCAGACTGGATGTGACTGTCTCTCCGTTTCAGGAGGAGACTGGGACGAGACAGTCCGGAGCAGTCACGAAAGGCGTTTGGAAGGTGGGATGGGCAGGATTGGTGAGCTGCTGCTGCAGAAATGGTGTCGTGAGAGGCCCCAGAAATGACTAGACTTCCACTTCCAGCTATGCCAGACTCACTGATACGCCACACACACAAAAATATATACAAATCACAACTAAGTGTATCAAAGATGCTTCACAACGTCGGTCACCGGACAAAATGCAAATGAAAGCCACAAGGAAACACTCCTATTCACCTGCAATGCGGAAAATCAGAAAAGCTGCTAATGCCGAGCACAGGCAAGTACGCGGAGCAGCTGCCGCCCTGCGTGTCGCTGGTGGGGACATGGAACGATCCCCAGTTTGGGAAATAGCCCGGTGGTGGCACAGGGGTCATGCTTGGCTGTGCCCTGACCTGCTCCTGGGTCTTCACAGTCAGCGGCTTCCTGCCCGGCAGCCCCTCCCCAACCTCCCCGCCTCTCTACCAATATTTAGTTATCTTTCAAGCTCAACAGACATAACCTAAGAAGCTTTCCCATTTCCAGTAGAGCAGGTAGGTGTCACCATCAGGAGAGCCTCCTAGCACCTTGCATTCCTTCTTGTAAAGATATCCAAGAGGGGAGTTAAATAATTAAGTTATTTAAATCACTGATTAAGATGACAACCCATGATTTAATTTCGCATCTCTTCATGGGAGTGTCAGCTTGGTGGGAGCAGGGCGTGTGTCTGTCTCTACCACTGTTCTGACTCCAATGCCTGCCCTGCACTTAAACACGTTGGAGTGAATGAAAAGTGAGTGAGTGAATTTATGTAGGAAACACAGGAGAAAGGAATAAAGAAGAAAGAGTGACATGTTTGGTTTTGCAAACCATGAGGTTAAAATATATGTGGAATATGTAAAAGGCAGAAGCCTTCAGAAAGAATTCAATCTCCGGCTTCCGTCAGACTTGTGAGTTAAAATTAACTTGGTCATTTGAGCAGTAGAAGAAGAGATGCTTGCTCTGAACCTTGGCAATAGAAAGAAAATAACCATTAATGTAGAGCAGCGTTGCAGTGGACATGAACATCTTAGAGGGACTTGCATTCCACGTACTTATTTATCTTCCTCACCATAAAATTAGCCTAAAACTCTACATCAATTTTTTAGCAAAAATAAATATTTTGTATGTAGTCTTGATGCCTTGATTGACTGAAAAATACTCATTATAGAAAATAAGATACAATTCAACCATACTTTTGTATGCAATTTCAGAAATAAAAGCAAACTAAAGTATAATGAATTGAGTTCACACTTGGAAAAATTCAAGCTTATCATTTCTAAAATCAAGAGGTTAAGTCTAATTTTCAGCATGTAATAATTTGTAACATTAAAGTCTGAAATTACTTCAAAGTGAAAAGTTAAACATTAATTTCTCAAGTTTGGACAGACAATTTAAAGCTGGCTGCAGTCTTTCCATAAATATCCCTACTAGTTGTCGACATCGTTGACCTTGAATTTTACTTCTTGACCTTGATTCATAATCTCCTCTTGTGTCGGATTCTTTTCTTTCTATGTTCCTTTTCTTACCCCCTCCCTTCTTTTCACAACATGTATTAAATACCATTTGTGCAAAGCACCATGTTAGGCATAGTGTGCACAAGAATGAAAACATACATATATATTATGTATATATTTTTTTTCTTGACCCCAGGTCATGCAGATTCAGCTGGGGAGGTAAGCCTATAAACACACACGCACACACACAACTAAACACCTACAATCCAATATGATAAGTATTAAGAACGATACATGAAAAATTGCCTGGTCACGCAGGGGGAGAAGCTAAGGGCAGAGCAGGCAGAGCTGGGGTCGACGGACCCTGATTTCTTACACAACTTTTGTAAGAGGCTCTGTTGTGACCCAGGACAGAGGCCGCTCATAACATCTTAATGAAGCCAACAGTGTAAGGAGTCAAGGCTTCCTGATGAACAGATTTAAATCACCTCCACGTGACTTAAGAAGCCGGATCCCAGCAGTGTGGGGTTGTTGCTGTTTTCATCTCCCTTGTAACCACCTCCCCTTCTCTGGCATTAAATAGCAATCTAAAGACAAACATTTCGATACCAGGCCTCAAGAAAAAAGCTAAACATGATACTGGATTTCTATATCTTCCTTTACTGAATACCTCACGTACACTTTAGCGGTTCTATGTAAAGCAAAGGTGTTATTTGCTAAGTCATGTCCAACTCTTTATGACCCCATGGACTGCAGCCCTCCAGACTCCTCTATCCATGGAGTTCTCCAGGCAAGAATATTCGAGTGGGTTTCCGTTCCCTCCTCCAGGTGATCTTCCCCACCCAGGGATTGAACCCAGGTCTACTGCATTACAAGCAGATTCTTTACCAACTGAGCCGCCAGGGAAGCCCAAGAATACTGGAGTGGGTTGCCATTTCCTTCTCCAGGGGATCTTCCTGACTCAGGGGCCGAATCCAGGTCTCCCACATTGCAGGCAGTTTCTTTACTTTTTTGAGCCACACAGTATAAAATTTGAAAGCACTGACAACCTCCTTCAAAAATGGGAACTTGTTGCTTCCCAGGAAACAAGAGTAGAAAGGAAGACAGAGCGCTGTGAAGTGGCTCAGCTGTGTCCGACTCTTTGTGACGCCGTGGACTGCAGCCCGCCAGGCCCCCCTGCCCACGGGATCCTCCAGGCGAGAACACTGGAGCGGGTGCCGTGTCCTCCTCCAGGACAGGGCTCTATATGGCACGTAAAGGCTGTCAGGGCCAATTCTCCATGCAGTCCCACGTGAAGAGCCCTGTCCTGGCCAGTGACGAATGCCCTTGCCCTCAGCGTCCTACGGCCGGGACGCCTTCCCACCGGTGCCGCCAGCAGCATGCTCCTCCGGGCACACACATGTGCACCCAGCACACCCATGCAGTCTCCTCCTCCGTCCATGACGGGATCTGTCGATGCAGACGGCGTATGAGGAGGACGCGCTGAAGCTGCAATTTGAAGACCATTTCCATAACTTTTGAGAGAACTGGCAGGTAGGAAATGAGTCAAGAGTTTAGATAGACTGTCGGGTAATCAGGAAACTCGTTAGAACAGGAAAATAACCGCAGCCGCTTCAAATCGAGCAGGAATTCAGCCAGATGCCAAGGTGGAAGCCACTGCTCTCTGCAGCACAAGCCTGTCTCCTCAACGTTGCTACAAGGGCCACGTGGGCCGTGGGTTCAAACAGTAGGTTGAGAGCTGCGGCTCCCAAATTGCCTTCATCTCTCGTGCAGGGTAACCGCGGTGACGTCAAGAAAGACAGACTGATCTCGTGTTCAGAGTCATAGTGCTGAAAAAATACCAGGACTGGGGCTCAGTGGCCTAGGCTGCTTGCATGAAATGCGAGAAAGGCATCAAGTGCAAGTCACGAAATTAAGAGACACGGAAGCTGGTTCAAAGTTTACTCTGCTATTAAGAGATCACAGGGACCACACTTTCCCAGTATTCAACTCAGTTGACTCACACGATGCTTGGCTTTCAGATTCCTCCTCTCTGGAGGCAGCAAAGTTCTCGAGTGTCCAGAGAATGGGTGTGTGCATCCAGATTTTCACCACCAGCTTTTCATCGAACCAGCTTTATGTTCCTCCATGCAGAGGAAACTTCAGAGGAGAGGCTTTTAGGAGTGATGTGGTTTGAACGCGAGCGAGCTCTAGAAAGGCTGGATTGATGCCCTCAGCACGTTGAAGAGCTGATATGACACTTCCACTGTTCTGGTCTCAAAAATGGGCCCAGGGCCCCCACACATCACATACATCCATATCCTGAAGGACGACGTGGCCCCTGCAAGAACCAACCATGGACATTTTTGACGTGAAAGACGAAGGCAAACATTACATGTGATTTCCTGCTTCCACACCCTTTGTCCTCATGAACCCACCTCCCTGGAAAGTTCCTCTCACTCATCCTTTAAGGCCCAGATCAAATACCATACCCTGTGGGAAGCTTTTCCTCCCCATCTACCATTTCATGGTCATTTATTGATTTGCGTCTCTGTTGTAGCTCCATTATGGATTATCTCTCTATCAGTGTACTCATTACATGTTTTCTAAATGGGTGAGTGCCTCTGCGGCCTTCCCTCTAATAAATTATGAGCACAGACTATAATTTATTTATTTTATATTCTCAGTGCCTAGTATGGTGTTTGGCACATAGTCAGAAATCAGAAAATTATTATTGGTTTCATAGCCTCTGCATTCCAAGAACGTCAAAGATACTTAAAGGATGAAATAGTAACAAGGAGGTGGACAGAATGGAAGCTTACACAGGCAAGAACACTGGAGTGGATGCCATTCCCTTCTCCAGGGGGTCTTCAGATGCGCAGGGAAACCATGAATGAATGAAGTCCCTTTGATCTGACATCCACCGTTGCTTTCGATGTTCCCTTGATACCTCCAGTTTTCTTGAAGAGAAACTTTTCTCCTATTAAAGAACGTCCCTCCACTTTCCCACGACCCTGGCACTCTTCTGCCATCCCCAGCATTCTAGAGCAGATGCTTTCCTGTACGGGAGAACTCACAGGACAGATGTTGGCACTTGGGTGTTTGTCTAAATGGACAGGATCCCCTGGCGTAGATTTTTAAAGCCCCCAAGTCTCTGGAGCTGGCACATATCCCAGGAGAGCATTTGCTCAGGACCTTGGGGACCGCACTGATGGAGCCGAGGGTGGTTAACTAGGAGACCTTCAAAGGAGCCCTCCCAGACCCACCATAAACACCCACCCAATATAAACTGGGCCCAATCCAAACATGCGAAAGAGTCTCTCTTCTCTCACGCGTTCTTAAAGCAGACGAGTGTCCTGCGTGTTTGCTCCTGCTCACAACCACCATCATTTGCCCACTTGATGGTGAAGTCCTTGTAAGAGGTGAGCATGCCTCTGACAATTACGTGATGTGTTAGAGGTTCTGACCAGTTCATGGGCTGGTGATAAGACCTGCAAACATTCAGCTGAAACACTTGATGAGCCCAGGGTTTGAAAGTGGCAAATGAAAAACAATGTAACATACGTATAGCACATGTATAAAACATGCAGTCTTAGTATCCTCGTGTAAACTCTGGTTTACGGAAGTCTAGAGCGGGGCTTCCCTGGTGGCTCAGCTGGTGAAGAATCCGCCTGCAATGCGGGAGACCCTGGTTCGATTCCTGGGTCGGGAAGATGCCCCGGAGAAGGGAGAGGCTACCCACTCCAGTAGTCTTGGGCTTCCCTGGTGGATCAGCTGGTAAAGAATCCTCCTGCAATGCGGGAGACCTGGGTTCAACAGAGCAGAAGCATGTAGAATGTTTGTTAAAATGTAATCACCCAGAACACACGGAAGAGACTCTTTCAGGACCGTATTTACTGCTGCTGTCTATTCTCCTCCCATTGCCGGAAACAAGCCCTTGTATGTTCACAGTCCACGCAGTGGGTAGGTAAGCCCAATACTGGTTGAGATTCAATTTGTCCTAAGGTGGTGTCTCCTCCAGCTGGGAGCCTGTGAAATCAAACAAGTTATGTGCTTCCAAAATACAGTGGCAGGACAAGCAGGGCACACAGTCCCACCCAAAAGAGAGAAATAAGGAAGAAGGAAGAGGGGACAGGGTCCCAGCAAGTCCAAACCTCAAGGCTTTTTTTTAAGCTTGCCAACCTCGGCGTCTCCCTGTTCTGTTCAATCCTCAGCCAGATCAGGTGCCCCATGCCAACAAGGCTTCCACTACCTGCTCATGCCGTGTGTAGACTCAGGATGCATCTAGAATGTCGACAAGCCCGCAGTCTCTCCCCCACCAACACCTGGGTTTTCCAGGGGCTCCGGAGCATCCACACACGTGCGCCCTGCAGTCAGCAGCCAAGATGTGGGAACTCCATTCTCAGCCCTCCTTCAGCTCCCCCTTTCTAAAGACTCCCCTTTGAGTTTCTAGTTTCTCTGCCACTCAAACCCAGCACACCACCGCTAGCTGGTTACACTGTCTTTTCTTTTCCTGAAAAAGCTGGGGGGATGAAAATGCCTTAAGGAAAGAAAGCTACAAATTTGTGGTTCTAACCCACAGGAGCAATAAAGATTTGCAAGTTTTGAATAAGCATAACAAGAAGCATGTAAATACTGTGTGATCCTCTCAAGCTTTTACACAAGCTCCAAATAGCAGCAAAGCTTATGGGGCACAAGCTTTACCAAGGTGCCTGCACAGGCAAGCATTGGTATTCCAGGGTTAGGACGGCTTTCATCCTTTGTCTGCTCACATGTGGAATAATCCATGAATAATTAAGCAATGCTATTTTCTTTCAGGGCTTCCCAGGGGGCTCAAGTGTTAAAGAATCTGCCTGCTAATGCAGGAGATGCAAGAAACACAGGTTTGATCCTCAGGTCAGGAAGATCCCCTGGAGAAGGAAATTGCAACCCCCTCCAGTATTCTTGCCTGGATAATTCCATGGACAGAGCCTGGCAGGCTACAGTCCACGGGGTCACAAAGAGTCAGACACGACTGAGTGACTGAGCACATACACATTTTCTTCCAAGTGTTTTCAGTCTTTTTACAAAAATAAGCATTTTAAGTTTATAATAAGGTGGAAATGTATTCAATAAGAACATCTAGAAACTTAAAAATTCTGAAAACAGAATTTCTTTGATGTGTTAACTTGAATTTCTACAATATCACATTTAGAACAGTATTTAAGTGCAGGATTGAGGCACTAGGCTCTCATACCTCCTGGTTTCTATTTGCTTCTTACTTTATGTTTGGTGAGTAGATATCTACCTCAGAGTCACCTGAGGTAATGGTTCCATTGTGCGTTTCTAGCCATCTCTGCCATCCTGTGTACAAATATTTCTAGGTAAAACTTAGGGAGTTTGTACTTAGAAGCAATTTTCCACGTCAACTGCTATGGTTATTGAAATTTCCTAATGAAGTTTTTCTAAATATCAAGGTACCTATTTATTAATTACATTTTAGGACATTTGTGTTATTTTTCTTGACTTAATTAATCATTTACTTGAAGAAAATAATTAAAACAAATCAAAATGGTATGATGCTTGAAAAAATTTTTTATCCTATGAGTTTTATATAGAACTTTAGAAATGTGTGTCCAGCAATAAAAGAATGACTACGAAGCTTTGGTAAGGAAGCTCTATGATATAAACTTTAATATTATATTAATGAGGGGAGGGATGGGAGGGGAAATATCAAGTTGATAAAACACAATACTACTGTATATGTGCCATTATTAAATCTATGTATATAAAAAACTGTATTGACATGAAGAGTAGAAAGAAACTCAGCTATGTTAAGATGATAACAGTATACATCATTACCAATAGTCTTCGTTAATGCTTAATGTTGTAATAATACTTTAAGAAAAGAAATTTAAGGAAATCCACTCATAATGAAATTAGATAATACTGATTTTTTAAAGAATCTTCAGCTTAAATCTTTTTCTATGAAGCTTATTAAGCCTCGGTCCTCTAAACTCAGAATTTTCTAACCGTAGCCTCAGGCAGCACTTGCAGAAAGAAGCTGAGGAATCACCTTCTCAGAAGGAAAGGAGTGTTTGCAGGGGCGCTGAGCACCTGAGGAAGAGAGAAACTCCAGGATCTAGGGGTCTGAAGATACACGGCGGGGTCCGAGAGCCGAGGAGCTCAGGTCTCCTCACAGAGGCCTCAGGGAAAGGTGAGCCTTGAGGGGACAGCTTTTGCACCTGTTGTGAGCGGAGGGGGCACGCAGAGGCGGAGGCGGGACAGAGGATGAGGGGCGGGCAGACCTCTGTCGTTCCCACACGCACACGCGGCATCTCCACCCTCACCGCCCCTTCCCTGCAGACACACCCAGAGAACTGCGCCCCGAAGAGGGCCCTGTGCCCAGCAAGCTGCTGTCTCTGAGCCAGACTGGATTTCCCTTCAGATTAGAAACTTCTAGAAATAAGTGGAGCATTGGGAACTAAAACTTCAGTAATAAAAAGGAGTAAGAAAGCAAACGTGAGATTTGCTCGTGAAGACTGCCTGCCTCTCCCTACGGGGAGCAGGGGGGGCGGGCCGCAGAAATTCTGGTTTTAGACCCGCCACGCGTCCTTAATGGATGGGCGTGACCTTGAAGGTCCTCCTGAATCGCAGTGGTAAAGAATCCGCTGCCAGTGCAGGAGACGCCGGATCGGTCCCTGGGTCAGGAAGATCCCCTGGAGGAGGAACTGGCAGCCCACTCCAGTACTCTTGCCTGGAGAACCCCATGGACGGAGGAGCCTGGTGGGCTGCAGTCTCTGGGGTCTCAAAGAGCTGGACACGGCTTAGCAACTGAAGGACAATCTGAACTAAAACCCGTGTGTGTTACACTTACTGAGCACTCAGCGTGGGTACGCAGCTGTGCTAAGAACTGTTCAAGGACAACGCTGTGATTCCAGCAACCCACAGGCCCGGGTAAGAGCGAAGCCACGCGGTAACTGACGCTGTAAGACCCGACGAATCATCGACGGGGAACGCGGCGCAGGAAAGACCCGATGGATCATCGACGGGGAACGCGGCGCAGGCTCCACCTCCCCGGGAAGGGCCCCGCTCTAAAGAGGGGGCGGGACCGGGCGTGGCTGGACGCACCGCAGACCCGGTCCTCAGCGGGCACCCCTCTTCCGTCTCTGAAGCTCCCTGCCCTTGTTGCCTTGTTTTCTCCTCTTGAAGGAAGAGGGTGCTCAGTTTTCAGGCACGGCCGGACTCCCACCAGATCGCTGGCCTTCCCTCTCTTTCTCACGAGACGCGGCCGCTCCCTTAATTCCCCGCCTGGGGACACCCCACACGCGCTCCTGCCAGGTCCCGCGCTGTGTCTCTCTGCAGCTGAAATTTAAGACTCCACCTGGGGGCTGGAACCATGTTCTCTGTTCAGCATGATTTGGTCCATTGTTCTGCACAACCGTCCAGACTAGGAAAATAATCACAGCCGGCGTCCTCCGTGCACAAGCGCCCAGAGCTCTGCCATCGCCCGGGTCTGAGGACCACCTGTCACATCAACACAGGCGTGGTATTTAACCCAGTACCTCCCATTCCTTTAAGGAGGCTTACTTCTTTTTAATGGCCAAATGAGACCACAGAGCATTTATCCTTTTCGGCATCTTTTTAAAATCAAAATTACTCTTCAATCCTAATTATGGTTATTAACTAATTAGTTCCTCCACATTTCACCTAAATAATTTATTGCAGAGCACTCAAGGACAAGTCTCAAACCTGAGAATGGCTTCAAGTTCATGCCATCACAGGGCATCAAAACAACGAAGCCGCCTCGGTGCCCCCAGCCTGCAACGTTTACCTTTCTCCAGGGGGACTGTGCCTGGCTCAGGCGAGGCCGAAGACACCTGAAGACACCTCCGCAGTTCATGTCCAGAAGGTAGAGCAGCAAACCAGCCTGTGAGAAAGGCCAAGCATACATATCAGGGAAAAACACTGAAGGACAGAAATGTTTATAAAGCCATTCAGACTGTGAGCGTGTGTGCATGTGTCAGCGTGTGTGCATGTGTATAGGAGCATGTATGTGCATGTGTGAATGTGTGCATATATGAGCATGTGTGAATGTGTGTGAGCATGTGTGAGCTTGTGTGAGTTTGTGTGTGCCTGTGTGAGCATGTGTGTGCCTGTGTGTGTGCATATATGAGCATGTGTTAATGTGTGTGAGCATGCGTGAGTGTGTGTGCCTGTGTGTGTGCGTGTGTGAGCATGTGTGTGTGTGTGCGCATGTGTGAGTGTGTGTGCTTGTGTGAGTGTGTGTGCATGTGTGTGCATGTGGGTGTGTGCATTTGAGTACATGGGTCGAGGGCAGGAAGATGGAGAGAGCAGGTAAAGAGATCCACAGAATTGAAGAAACAGGACGTAGCTATTTCCTGCGTCAGCCACCAACCTCGTGCAGTGAGATGTGGAAACAGGCTGCACCTGTGGATGGTCGGCCTTCTTGTGAGACATCGTCAGAGCACGGTGCTCATAGACAGCAAGGTCATTCTGGACCAGGAGAGTGTGACCCTTTAAAAACACTGGGCGGATGGAGCTTTGTGGTCCCAGGAGTCTTGGAGTCACCAGTTTAAATGGACAGAGTAGTTCTGGGACAGAGACAGAAAGCTGAGGAAGAGAAATTTGGCTCAAAGGATGTAAGATCTGGCGAGAGCTCTCACCACGCCTTTTTACCAAGAAGAGACCCCCCTCCTGCTTAAAGTGAAGGCCGCCGCGCGCCAGGACGCAGGGGTCTGCACGCAGAAGGCAGGCTGGGCACCACAGGAGTGTGGGAGGGTGCGGGTGCCCGGACACACCTCCCAGGGAGGCCGGAGGGCAGACCATGGGGAAGCAGCAGGGCTGGGGGCCTGCCACACATCAGAGCCAAATCTGCCTCGGTGAGTAGGGCTAGCCGCTTATTTACAAAGTCTTCAGATTTCCTCACAGTTTCATAAACTCTGCTTTTCCAAAATGGCACTGATAAACCTCCTCTTTAATTGGTATTCACAGAGGTGTCTTCAAAGGCCCAAGTAGAACCCAGCTTACATAAATATCATCCATGACACGCTTTCCAATCAGGGGGACTATCTTAATCAGAGATTTCACAAGAAAACACCTCACTTCATAGCATAACACATGCCAAAATTTATTGCAACCTTGAAACCAGAGTATAAAAAAGAGCTAGGTTTTGTGAATTTTGTATTGAAGACTCTCTAGGAATTTGAATTAATATCACTGTGCTGGGCTGGCTAATGTGAGCAAGCGTACCGTGCAAAGTCGAGAATTCTGAACTTCAGTCAGCCACAAAAGTCAGTTTGGAAATTAAAGTTTTGGAAGTATCATCGGTTTCCTCAAGGTACATTGTTTTATGTGAAGAGGAATAATTTGGGAAGTTTTTTACATTCATTAATGAAAGTATAAAATCATAGTTATATAGCATATGAAGCAATGAATTTTCACAAATGGAACACAGACCTGTATATACAAGAACCTTAACTTAGAACCAAAGTAACCAGCACCCCAGAAGTCGCACCTGTGTCCCTTCTGGGTCACCACATTGCCTCATGGGTAGCCACCACGCTGACCCACACACCATGGATTCTGGCCACTTCCCGGTATTTATAGGACAGAGTTGGACGCCGTGCGGTCTCCCACATCTGGCTCCTCTGAGTCTGTAAGAGTCGCCCGCGTGCTGGCCTGCAGTTTGGGCGTCACTGTGCTCAGCATGGCAGAGCCCCCGAGCGCGATGCTCACAGCTCCTGGGTTTGCTGAGCCGGCGCTGGGCGCTCGGTGATTTTCCAGAGTTTAGCTGTGATGGGTGGTGCTGGTCACGATATTGTACCACTGCCCACCTGTCTTCCAAAGTTGTTCCAACTTATCCTCCCACCGGAAAAGTCTGAGAGTTCTGGCTGTTTCCCATCTTTGACATAACTTTCCATTTTAGCTTGTCTGATGGTTAACAATTACAAAATTCATTTGCGTGTTTCTAAGGATAAATTAAGTTGAGCACCTTTTATCTATTCATTGGCTATTTGGATATGTTTTTGCAAAGTATCTATTTAAGTTGCTTGCCCATTTTTTTTTATTGGCTCTTTTGTCGTTTTCTTATTGATTTGTTCAATCAATCAATGTCTACATATTCTGGGTGTGAGTCTTTTGTTAAATGGATGTATCATAAGTACTTCTCCTTTTCCGTATAGTTTACCTTCCATGCTTTTAGTGATATGTTTTGATAAACAGTACTTAGTTTTTATTATAGTTATGTATATCCATATTTTTTTTTCAAGTTTTTGTTCTACTTAAGAAATCTTTACCTACCTTCAGTCACGAGGACAATCTATCATTTTCCTCTAAAAGATTTATTTTAAAAATTTCATTTTTAGATCAGCAGTGCATAAAAATTTATTTTTTTGTGAACTAGTAAAGTAGGGGGTAACATTAATTACATTAATTTCCCATGCATGTGTGTGTATATATATATACATATACATATGTATATATATGTATATATACACTGCAGGATCACAGTTTTCATAAATCAGGTGAGTTTTATGTGTGGGCCTGATTTCTGTGCTCTATTTTGCACTATTGGTTTATTTTTCTATTCTCCCATTCTGTCCTAATTTCCTAACTTTATAATACAACCTGATTTCTGGTAGCTTAAGAATTCCAATTATATTCATCTGCTTTCATTATTACCTTGGCCATTTGTATATCTGCATGAGTTTTTAAAATTAATTTATTTATCTGACCATGAGGCTTACAGGATCTTAGTTCCACGACCAGAGATCGAACCTGGGACCTCTGCAGTGGAAAAACAGGATCCTAACCAATGAACCACCAGGGAATTTCCCTCCAAATGAGTCTTAGAAACAGTTTTTTAGTATTTTTTAAAAATCTGCTTTAACTTTAATTGTAAATTTATTCTATCTGCAAATCAGTGAGAGAAAATAAAAATTAATACTGATTTTTTTCCAAGCCATGAGTGTGGTATATTTCTTCATATACTTCCTGTTTTAATTTCTCTTAGTTATGTTGCATACTTTTCAGTGTAGAGATTTTGCTTATTTTTATATGTTTGATGCTATTATTGATTTTATTTTCTACTGTTTATTGTCGCTATATAGGAATCTAATTAATTTGTACATATATGATTTAGTGACTGCTAACAAAACTAGTTAACTTTCTAATTTGATTTTAAAATTCTACTAGTTTGTCTGCAGAAATATTTGGGATTTCTAAATAGGTAATTGTGGTATCTGCAATGTAGTGCATTTCTCACACACTACGTATCAGCCTGATTCTCAGAGAAGACTGTTCAAACATAAAATGCAGAGTTCTCTCTTTTTCTCCTATCTAAATTACCTTTCAGACTCTCTTCTCCATTCTGAAAATCCAGAGAACACATTGACACAGAGATACAGACAGATCATCAAAGCCACATGTGTGCACAGAGCTGAAGAGAATAGCAGGAAGCAGGCGAGAAGATGAGCATTTACTATGTAAAAATGAGGCACTGGCTTTTCTATTGATAACATTTATGAGCGTGTTTAATTAGAAAATCAGTAAAGTTTTATAGGTGAAATAAATGGTATGTGCTATGACTGAGAACTGCATGTTAACAATTTGTGCATTTGTAAATTACTTTTGATAGCCATAAAAGTGATTATTTAAGGGATTTATCTGCATGGGGGAAATATTCCATTTCTCATAAGTGAACAAAGAAGCTGATAACTTATAGCCCTTCTTTTTTTTATTATCAATATCTAAAATGTCTTCTTGGTCTTTTCATGTTAAAGCAATGTGAAGAAAAATACATGAAAATAATACTGTATTTAAAATTAAAGAAAATATTAATTGCATTTTTCTCAGAAAATGATTGAATATAACATGTTTGGAACTTAGAAATATGTTATGAAGCCATAGCCACAACAAACACAAAATATTTAATTTAAATAAATACTGCCTGTAAGACATTGATGAAAAAAATTGAAGAAGATACAAGTAAATAGAAAAATATTTCACACTCATCAATTGGAAGTATTATTATTGCTAACATGTCCATGCTACCCAAAGCAATCTACAGATTCAATGCAATCTGTGTCAAAATTCAAGCAGCATTTTTCACAGAGATGGATAAAAATCCTAAAATTTGCATGGAAACACAAGGGACAATGAATAACCAAAGCCGTCTTGGGGAAGAAGAGTAAGGCTGGCAGTATCATGCGCCCTGATTTCATGAAAAACATTACAGAGCTACGGTAATCAAACCAGTATGAATGGGAGGAAACACTGGGAAATCATCAATCTGATAAACCATAAGGCAGTTCCTCAGAACATTAAAACCAGAACTGTCATACGATCCAGCAGTTCCACTTACAAGTATTTAACTGAAGAAAATGAAAACGACATTTCAAAAAGACAAATTCATGCTCCTGTTCACTGCAGCGGTATTTACAATAGTAACACCAAGATACGGGAGCAACCTGAGTGTCATCTCTTCATAAATGGATCAAGAAAATATGGTGTATATAAACAATGGATTTAGCCATAAAAAGTGAAATCTTGCCATTTTTGACAAAACTGATGGACTTTGAGGGCAATATGCTAAATGAAAGAAGGCAGAAAGACAAATATCACATGATCCTAATTGTGTGGCACAAAACAAAGAAAAAAGCAAGCTCATAGATGCAGAGGACAGACGGACCGCGCCAGAGCCAGGGGGTGGGGGGGGGCTGGTGAAATTGGGAAGGGGTCAAAGGTAGATGCTCAGCTATCAAATACATAAATCCTGGGAATGTAAGGTGCAGCATGATAGCTATAATTAATAATTCTGTATTGCTTATTTGGAAGTTTCTAAGAGAGTAAGTCTTAAAATGGCTCATCTCAAGAAAAAAGAAAACGTAATTATACATGGTGACAGGTGATAACTGGATATCATGGTGATAATTTTGCAATGTAAACAAATCTTGAATTATGTTTTAACCTGACACCCAGTGTATTATATGCCAGTGTCAATGTCAACTTTACCTCAGTAATAATAAGTATCTTAAATAAGGTGGGTGAAGTCAAAGACCCAATGAGGAAGGCCTTGTGGATGTCCCTCAGTATTGCCCACAGCTCAGCTGTGAACGAGGTGTGTTCTTATACTAACCTGTCCTAGGAGAGCATTGGAGGCTTCTTTCAGTTCCAGAAGGTTGAGTTTAATGAAATCGGAGTTTTACCTTACATGGAGCAAGCTGTATTTTCTGGATCAAGAACTAGGAAATCCTAATTCCTAGGAACTAGGACTGGACTAGGAAACAAGGAGGGGAAAAAAAAAACCCCACCATTTCCAAGTTACTATAAAACTTTGTTTCCCATATAAAATGATAACATTTAAATTGGGTGACATCTCTATATCACTCTGGTCGACATTATATATTAAAACACTATGTCATCTGGTGTCCTTCAAGAAAGTATTTATGAAGGACAGTATTAGAGCGAACCAGACACCTTGATTAGGACCATGAGCTCGGGTAGGGCAGAAGGACTGGGAATAAGTGTCTAGCCTGTGCTTCTGTCCAGGGTCCTGAAATGCTTTTTCAAGGGAAATAGCAATTCAAAAACACAAAGGAGGAAAGAAAGAGAATCGAAAAGGGAGATGAAAGGCAGAAAACAAGAATAATAAGAGAAAGTCAGGGAATAAACTTTCTTAGAAGTAGGCAAAAGTAACTATAGTGACTTCAAAAGAATGAGGAACACTTCTCACTTTTTTCTTTCTCAGTTTACCGTATCTTGGGATCAAGTATATCCAATACCATAGTCAACTGTGAGGTAGCAAATGGTAGAATATGAATTCCAATGATAAAAGAAAACAATAATATGATCAAATATAGATATAAGAAATAAAAAGTGGCCAAAATTGTGGCTACAGTCACACACCACCAGACTCCTGCCACCTGGCTTATAAATTATTGTCTATAACTTTTCCATCAGGTGTCCCAGGAGTCTTGTGATAGAAAGCCATGAATCTTAAATAATAAAATCTATTACGGACAAATAGTAAATGCTATATTGTGTCCATAAAAGTAACTGGACATTTGAGGCTTAGGGGAAAAGCTACAGTTTAAAGATAGCATGTGAAAAAAAATGGTTTTTTATTGGCTATGAGCCTTCTGTGTGATATAAGTGCCAAGTAAGCTATTGTTTCTAACAATTTTTTTTAAAGGAAAGTGTAGTGATAAGAAAAGGGTAAGTGGTGCCTGCCTGACTACTTTGGGTCAGTCAGGGCTCATCTCTGGTAACCGACTTCATCTGGTTAGATGTCAGTGGGAGACTGGAACACATGGCATTTGGGGATCAGGGGAAGAAGCTGAGGACCACAGCAGGAGGAAGGCGGACAGAGCAGTGGTTGTCAAGAGGAAGACGCATCATCAGATGTGCCATCTAATCCTGGAGGGGTAACCAGGACAAATAGTTTCAGGGTAAGAGTCAGTGAACTCCAGGAGCTGGTGATGGACAGGGAGGCCTGGCGTGCTGCCGTCCATGGGGTCACAGAGAGTTGGACACGACTGAGCAACTGAACTGAACTGAACTGATGAGTCTCCAGACTCCAGAAAAACAGCACCTGTAGGATGGATGGATGAATGAATGGATGGATGGATGGGTAGATGTTGGATAGATAGAAGAGAGAGAGATACATTCACTATAGGAACTGGCTCTCATGATTATGGAGGCTGCAAGTATGAATGGACATTTGCAAATTTTGCAGACCCAGGGAAGCCTGTGATGTCTTGATAGTTCCAGTCTAAGCCCGAAGGTCTGAGATCCAGAGCCTCTAGTGAAAGTCCCTTGCCACGTCTGGAGGCTTGAGAATCAGGGCGCTGATGCCCCAGGGAAGAAAAAGATGAATGTCCCAGCTCAAGCAAGGAAGCAAATTCACACATTCTGCCCTTTTTTTTCAGGCCCTCAGGGCTGAATGATGCCCACCCACATTGGTCAGAGTGTTGCCTTTACTCACTCCACCTAATCAGATCTAATCTCTCTGGAAACACCTTTGCAGACACCCAGAAATCATCTTTTTCCAGCGCTCTGAGCATCCCTCAGCCTAGTCAAGTTGACGCATAAACTTAGCCCTCAAAGGTAGCATCATGCCCCTCAAGAAAGTGATGATCTAGTAGTCAAAGCCCTCCAGCATTGGAGGAAGCAGTCTTGAGAGGAATTGTGTGCAGATGTACATGAAGTCATAATGACAGGGCGGGCACCAACAGACAAATGAACAGGTGAGTGTGGAGACCTCCCATCTCCAGGTGCCCTCACTGCTGGTGATCCATGGGAGGACTTCCAGTCTCCTGCACCCAGAAACTCTCGGAAAATTGCTTACAAATGCATAAAATGACTTAGAAGACCATTTTCACATTTACCTCTCAATTTTCTTTCAGTCTAAATTTAAAGCTCAGCTCTTTTGTCAAAACTGTCACTACAGAAAATGACATTATTCCATCAGGGACTTTTCATTGGCCTGAAAGCCTCTGTGCTCTAGAGCTGCCTGTCATTTGGGGTACATTTCTTTATTGATAAAAACATATGAATTAGCTCCCAAGAAAATGAACCTGTAAGGACACAACCCAAGTGTATATACACACACACACATGCACACTACTTTTTGTGCAGTTAAGGTGTGCCCACAGACCTCTGAAGTTATATGGATCCAAACATCTCAGCTCTGCTTTAGGTTCTCAATATCTCAGTAATAAATCATGAATCCTTGACAAGAAGGAAGAAGCAAAGCGACTTAAAATCAAGAACTGTGGGCACTGCTGAGTGACCAGTCCCTAAGTGAGAGGCATAAACAATTCCATCCATAGAGGAGTAAATTACGCATGACCTCCGTGGGGCTTCTATTCTGTATAAAATGACGTTTGAATTGGCTTCTTCTGCACTTTGGGCAAACGTTTGTTTTCAAACTGTGTCTAAGCCACCATGTGCTTGTTGCCTAATTCCCTGCGATGTTGAGGATGATTTTAGGGTGATGAGAAGAGCAGTTTGGGGAAGCAGGATGTGGTGTCTCTAGTTCAAGTCCTCCCTAACAACACTTGTAAATGGACCAGGTCACTGCCCCATCCGGGGCTCACCTTCCCCATCCAGGAGGTGAGACGCTCAAATAAACAATCTGAGGTTCATCCCAAGTCAGAAATCAGATTTCACCAACCTGAGGGCCTGCACGCCTAAGCCTGAGGGCTCCCAAAGGGCAGATGGACATGCCCCACCTCCAGTGGCTTCCACTTTTATGCTGCCGTGGACAACTGTTTCATCTCAGGCCAATCTCGCTGTTCTTAGCCATTAGACAAGAACAACTTACTTCCAGCATGTGATGTGAGGGTTAACTGGGAAAATAAATTTAAAAACACAGTCCTTATCACAGTGCCCAGCTCATGCTGAGCACTTAGTAAACAGTAGCTGTTAAGACTGGAGTTTTATTTCTTGCAGAATGGATATTCAGAAAGAAAAATCATCAGAGACAAAATTATTTTAGCACAGACATGGTCTATACTGTCTATTTGAAGGTATTAGGAATTGGAGATATTGCAATCCATAAGCATATATATTTATATACCTTTATATAGATATATTGGAGAAGGAAATGGCAACCCACTCCAGTGTTCTTGCCTGGAGAATCCCAGGGATGGGGGAGCCTTGGGGGGTTGCCGTCTATGGGGTTGCACAGAGTCAGACACGACTGAAGCGACTTAGCAGCAGCAGCAGCAGCATATAGATACATAAATATACTATTCATAAATGTATATGTATACATTTAAAAAGTATATGTGTGCATGCATGCTAAGTCGCTTCAGCTGTATCCAACTCTGTGCGACCCAACGGACCATAGACCACCAGGCTCCTCTATCCATGGGATTCTCCAGGCAAGAATACTGGAGTGGGTTGCCATGCCCTCCTCCACGAGATCTTCCCAACCCAGGAATCGAATCCACATCTCTTATGTCTCCTGCATTGGCAGGCGGGTTCTTTATATATTATAGGGATAGTTGTGTCATGTTCTATATAAATACACCACATATATCTGTCAAACCAGGTCTACCTCTCTGTCATTTCATGGTGACACTCCAGAAAATTTGATCTTTTGCAATTCTACCCACCAACCCTTGCTTCCTCCTCCTTGTAGCAAATTGCACTGTTTTAAAGCTAGAAGTCTCTTATCCCAGGAGGTACTAAGGATCCAGACGTGACATCAAGCTCAGACACCACCTTCATCCTGTTTTAAAGCTAGAAGTCTCTTATCCCAGGAGGTACTAAGGATCCAGACGTGACATCAAGCTCAGACGCCACCTTCATCCTTCCCGGCACTAGCTTTCTGGCTGCCTTCCTCCCGTCACTCTCCCACAGGGCAGCCAAGATCAGCGTGCACAGACGCTTTAGTGACGTTCTGTCCCTAAAACAGCCTCCCAGCACCAGGGGACCAAGGGGGACAGCTTGCCCTGGGCGGGGAGACTCGTCACCAGAGTGACACCCCGACACCCCACCCCCCCAGGCCGCTCCCTGCTCGGTGAGGCCCCATCTCTGCCCCACTTCTCCAGGCCTGAACTCACCCTTACTGAAGCCCTTTAAACAGATGACTTTTATGTGACTACTGGTCTTGTGACTGTCCACATAAAACGGCGCTCAGACCAACAGGAGGTCAGCCAGCATTTGCTGGCGACCCTGTAAAAGGAGCTTACTGGGGGAGAGATTCCAGTCCCGTTCATCTCCGTAGGGTTTACCTTCCACTATGTGTGTGCAGTTTATGCCTGAAAATAGAGAGCAGGGATCTAAAATGATCTAGCCCGCACAACTGTGAAACGCGCTGATTTATCAGCTAAGGTTCTGCCTCCCTATGAGCTCCTTGGGAGCAGAAGCTCCGTTCTTTCAGTCCCTGCAACGCCGAGTGCAAGGCACCCGTTAGGGACTAAGCACGTGGATGGAGGGGTCCCGGGCGCTCTGGGAAGTTTTACTGCAGAGATTTCGATGAATCAATATAATTAATTACTGTCAGCATCAAGTGCAATCATTTCTAAATGCTTATCAGACTTAGAAATGTCCTAATTCCCTTCTTTAAAAAACACTATGCTTTGTAGTTCTCTCTAAGAAGATTAGCTTGTTATAGGGTAACATCTTGCACTTACTGAATACATGAAATGAAGTATCTGTTTTGTTTTGGTTTGGTTTGCCTTGGTTTTGAATGTGAGAGAATATACGCAGGAAAAATGATTGATGAGTTTATGTCAGGTGTTATGATCCTGAGGTTTTATCTATACAATTTCCTTCATAATTTCCTGAAACTAAAAACCAGTACTTTCCCCAACAGTGTAGGCATTGGTATTACCTCGCAGGACAGAAAGGGAAGGAAATATCAGTTCTGGTCTGGTCTGGTTCGGAGACTGTAGAGGTATACTGATTTGAAGTTTCCAGACAAGATGATTTGCTGGGCATATTGTAGTGGCAGTGAAGTCAGTAAAGAGATCAAGGGGGACATTTGATCACATCTTACTGCTGACCAGCTCCCGTGAGCCAGCTCTACCAGTAGTCACCTGAACATGGGCCCTCCTGGAGAAGCCCTAGGACCCACCTACACACAGCATCCCTTCCCTTTGGCCAAGGTCATTTTTAACTACAGAAAAGGATTGTTTGGGGAGGACATTGTTCTAGATTTGCTCTTAGGTGAAGAAATACAAGACTCTTCACCAGTTCCTGGGAACCAAAAAAAGAAACGTTTTCTTATTTCATCCTACCCTTCTGATTGGTCCTTATTAATCCTGCAGAGATTCCAATGCCAGATAATTCTGTCCAGCTTCTGAAGTTGTGTTTCCAGTGCGCGGGTGCAGTCAAGCCGCCCACAGAATGGTTCTGAAGTTCCCCAGCAGGGTAGCCCCAGGGCAGTAACACTGCTGTCCGGACCTGAATGTCAGAGATGCACACCTGTACAGGCAGGGACTGTAGACGCAGCTCCACGGTGTCTCTCCTGGGGAGGGTGGAGGGGGGATAGGGGAAGAGTGAGTGGAAGCAGAAACATAGAGCAAATGACCTGATCCATCTTGTAAGTCTCCATCCATCTAGGCAGAGATCATTTAGAAAGTGTAGGATACACCAAACATGAATTAAAACTGGAGGTTAATTTCTGTGGTTGAACATAAAGGGGTATATTTGAAGCCTAGGTGTCACTTCCGCAAACCTCAGAGCAGAATCAGAAGTCTCTTCGTGACCATGCATGTGAAAACAGTGAAGCAAAAAGGTGCAAGGGGAGGCGTCATTTCTTCCCAGACATTTTGGAAACTCAGACCTGGGAAACTGTTAGGAGTGGCCTGGAGTGTCAGTTCCATTCCCAGCACATAGTAGATGATCAAGATGGATTAGTCTATAAATTTTTAAATTCCACAATGCTAACTGTTGCAACAGTCACTGCAAGACACTTTGGGGGCTCTACACCCTCCATTCAGGAATTCACTGGTCCATCGAGAAAACGGACACATGCTCCTCTCAGGGGTCACGTGTTGTCACGGTGGAGCCACTTGTGCCCTCGAGACCTTGTTCCTGCTGTGAAGGCATTTGGGGCGCCCAAGGGACATGTGAATACGTCAGCAAATATGTGCCACCCAGTGCTGGGGCAGAAGAAAACACAGGATGAAACGAGGATGGGGCTCACGAGAGGCAGGAAGGGCAGTGGAAATGATCTTCAGGTGTGTGTGGGAACGCTGGGGAGAGATGTGATTCCAGGAGAGCAGGCAGAAGGGCAAAAGCTTAAACACAGAGCCTGCTTTTCTTGGAATGTCACGGTGGTATGAGAAGGTCCATAGAGAGAACTGATCTCTGTTGGATGACGTTGACAACCTTTAAATATGAGAATACGTTTCAGACAAATACCTGCTCCGTTAAGGATTTTCAGTCCAGGAATTCCTCGTGTGCTTGTGTGGACAGTGAGAAAAGAACATGTTTATCTTCTGAAATAACATAAGAGCATTTAAAATCAGGTGACTTGTGGGCAACTTGAATTATTCAGGCAGTCATGGAGTAGCATAGCATAGACCTATTTTAATTCTCAGCTATGGATTCTGCATGTGTAAGAGAGACTGATCCATGTGGAAAGGAGGTTTGGAAAGTTTGTTACTCAGAGTGTCTCCCCTTGGAGGTTGCATGCACTTCATCCCTGATGACAGAAGGAGGGTAGAGGGTTAATCTTAGGAAAAATGTCAACGAAGCCGTGACCAGTACATGTAGAAACGCATGACTGAGAAGTGCGGACGTAGTTATGAGACTTCTTGGCTTTCATGGGAAGAACAAGAGTTTCTTTGCCAGTGTGCCAATCCTGTTTTATAAATGCCCGTCCTTGACGGCTAAGCTCTCTGTGTCTCACTATGATCCAACGTCTTCAGCCTAAGCAATGTCACAGAACCACACTCAGCCTTATAAGTACAACAGTCCAGCTGATGTTTATAAAAGCATCATGATGGCAAAGAAGTCCCCAGTGCCACACTCTGCACTGTGACCTTCAGCTGATGGTGATTCCAACTCTATGAAATATCCACCCCAGGAGGCAATAGAAATTCCTTTTCAAGGAACAAAATGTGTTACATCCTGAATAATACTGATATGATCAGAAGACATTTCAAAAGCGAGCTTCTGAAATCCACAGAAGATGTAGAATTGTTCAAGAAGTTTCTGCGTGTCTGCTCTGTAGGTGGTTCCAGCCCAGCGGCAACAGGTGCTCCCTAAGGGCCATGGGGCTCCTTGGTTCTCCCCACGGCCGGATCGCATCCTGGAGTTCCGGCAGATGCCCAGTTAACACTTGCCAAATAGCTGAAGGAGTGACTGGCGTCCATGCTCACGGCCAGCACCGCCTAGAAAGCATGTCCTCTACAGAGAGAACAAGTGATGTCCTTAGACCACGCGAGGGGACTGTGGTGTGACCACCATCCTTCAAAAAGCTCCTGAGTGAGGGAGGAAGATCCCCTGAAGGAACCCAGTTACATCTTGTTGTACAGTCGCTCCGTCGCATCCGACTCCCTGAGACCCCCACGGACGGCAGCAGGCCGGTTACATAGAGAAAACTGGGAAACAGTGCTGGGGCAAGAGCGTGCCGGAGGGACCCGCGAAGGTGACCCGGGCAGTAAGAACTTCACATCACCCTCCTTTCTTAGGACACTCAGTAAATAGAAAGCGTGTGTTTTTTTCTTTGCATTACTGCCGTTGTGAGTAGACCCTGGTCTGGGGGAGCGTCACCAAACGGGCAGCACAGCTGAGCCCTCAGCAGGCTCTTCGGGAGCACCGGGATGACCTCAGGCCCTTAGCCCCGCGAGTACTAGACATTTCATCACACCCACAGTTACCCGTTATTCATGAATTTGAGCAAAGAAAAAGTCTGTGACACGGTTCTCAAGAAGCGAGGAGAGATGTCAGCGGTTGTAGGCAGGGACTGTGGGTCTGTCCTGGCTTCCCAGGGCTGCCCTCAGCAAGCCCTGCAGACTCAGCGGCTGACACAACAGAAAAGTGTTCTCTGACAGTTCTGGAGGCTAGAAGTCCTAACTCGAGATCTCTGCAGGTTTGGTTCCTTCTAAGGGCTGGAGAGGGTGTCCATGCCTCTCACCAGGTTCCGGTCCCGGGCAGCCACCCCTGCATTCCCGGGCTCACGGCCAGGCCAGCCCGCCACTGCCTCAGCCTCACACGGCTCTCTCCCTGCGGGGGTGTGTCTGGGTCTCTTACAAGGACACTAGTTGTTGAAGTTAGGGCCATCCTAATGATCTCCTCGAGGGCTTCCCTGGTGGCTCAGTGGTAAAGAGCCCACCTGCTAACGCAGGAGACGGGTTCGGTCCCTGGGTTGGGAAGATCCCCTGGAGGAGGAAATGGCAGCCCACTCCAGTATTCTTGCCTGGAGAATTCCCTGGACAGAGGAGCCTGGCGGGCTACAGTCCATGGGGTCTCAGGGTCAGATACAACTGAGCGTGCACGCACAGTTAGTGACCTCATTTAGACTTGATTATACCTGCAATGGTCCCAGTTCCAAGTAAGGCCACATTCGCGGGCGTTGGGGATGAGGACTTCAGCGACCTTTAGGAAGACACACTTCCATACGCAGCAGGAGCCAGCCCAGAGCACCAGGTGGATGGCGGGTACAGACGGGTCTCACCACACTGCAGCCCCATACCGGCTAGAAGCTTCCTTCACAACCACAGCCCGAGTAGAGAAAAGTCACCCTGGTGGGTCTGTCTTCCAAAGAAGTGCAAGGTGAGGTCTTCTGTCATGTGTGTGGGGACGGGTTCTGCATCTCATCTGCTTACATGTGTGTGCACGCCTGTGACCATTCACCACGCGTGCGCACGTCTGTGACCATTCACCTCGCATGTGCACGCCTGTGACTATTCACCATGCGTGCACGCACCTGTGACCATTCACCACACGTGCGCATCTCTGTGACCATTCACCACGTGTGCACGCGCCTGTGACCATTCACCACACGTGCGCATGTCTGTGACCATTCACCACGCATGCACACATCTGTGACCACTCACCACGCGTGCGCGCACATGTGACAATTCACCACGCGTGCACATGGCTGTGACTATTCACCACGCGTGCACATGTCTGTGACCATTCACCACGCGTGCGCACCTGTGACATTCACCACGTGTAGCCGCACACCTGAGATCCGCATTTGTCCTGTGTGTCTGTGACATCTCACAGATGCTTCAGGGTGGCTCTGGACCAAGTCCAGCACATGCTTTCTGGGCGGGTACATGACAGGAATTCACAAGGACCTGATCTAACACGGAGCTGAATCACTGTCTGACTTACCTGATGTCTTGTGCTAACATACAGGCATTATTTCTCCGACTTTATTCTGTGCCTACACTCAAGGTAAGAGTTTACCAGTAATGTTCTTTTTCCCATCTATTATTTATGTAGTAATTTTATTAACTTCGTTTATTCATTTTATTTATTCTCTGAGCGTCTCCTATGCCCCAGACATTGCAGTAATTGCTGAAGATGCGAAAATGACTCAGACCCAGCCCTCTCTGTGAACCTCGCTCTCTAGTCATGAGTCAGATACACAGACAGTGGCACGAGCCCCTGTGAGTGCCGTGTCCAAGGGGCCAGCAGGGCAGCAGAGCCCCGAGCGGGGGCCTCGGGATCAGACAAAACCCGGGAGCGAGGGGGGACGTTTGAGTGAGGGATGGAGATGGGGAATTTTAACCACAGATGTGAGGGTCAGGCATGTAGGTGAAAATACATGATAACGTGCATATAGGATATGTATGTTATACATGATAAAAATATAAAGTGACGAGGAGACACACCTATGTATATACAGACACACGTGTATGTGCACGCATGCATGCATGCGTGGTGTATGTGTGCTGCACATATGGTCATGTGCACGCTCGTGCACACGCCTGTGTACTCCATCTTGCACACACGCGCTCACTGGCGGGACCCTCTCACTGAGCGCTGACCAGTTTGCTCCACGAGGAGCAGCGCCGCTGGATGAGGAGCGGGATGTGTTCCGAGCTCTGAGCGGCAGAAGCTACCAGGACCGAAGCGGCCGCTGTGAGCAGAGAGGGCGGGGGAGGCCATGCACCCTGACCCTCGCTCCCTCTGCCTGCAGCTGGGAGGGCTGATCCTCTGGGTGTGGGGTGCCTGTCCTCTGCCCTGGGAGGCCACCTGCTGCCCCGGGGCCGCTCCTGAGGCCGGGGCCTAGGCCCGTCTGTTCCGCGGCCGTCACCGCCTGTGCTGGATTCTCCAGCGTTTCCGGGAGTCGGCTCCGGTGCCCACACGGTCTCTGCTTGCAGAGTGGGCAGGTGAGGCTGGTCACCGCAGTTCAGGCTGACGGGGGTGGAAAGCGAGGCGCAGATGCATGTCCTTGCCCACAGTCCACTGGTCTGCCCGATGCCAGGGCCCCTAGTCGGTCCAAGCTCAACTTCACTGCTCCTCTGGACTCTCGCGTGGAGCCACATCCGGAGGGCAGCGTCCTCCTGTTTATATCCCTACTTGTACACTCACAGCAGTTCTAGAGGAAGCGGGAAAACCGCATGAGGGTCCCCCCGGCCAGTGGGGCTGGGTTCCCTCACCCCGGCCCCTCACCACCTACACCCTCACCTGCAGCCAGGCTCCCGAGAGCGAAGGGCAGCTGCCCTCAGACCCGCAGGCGGAGCATGAAGCCCTTGTGGAAGCTGCGTCTTCCACACGCGCCACCTCAGAGAGCCTTGTACCAACCTCCGTCCCGGGAGCTCTGCCCTCTCTCCAGTGAGGAGCAGGCAGCCCCGCACAGCGAGAGTCCGTGAATCCTGGGGAGACCCGGGGAGCACCCGCCCTGCCTCCTGCCTCCGAGTCCAGCCCCACACGGCTGGGCTCCTGGGGCGACACTGGACGCCTCGGCCATTCGGGCCTCGTAGCCCCCAGCGTGCTGTCCACAGAGAGGTCAGGGTCACTGGAGACCATGGGTGCTGGGGCCCAGGCTGGGAAGCGGGGAGCCGAGCCTGCCTGCAGCCACAGCAACGGCCGTGGGTCTGACATCCACGGTCAGGGCCCTCTGCCCCTTCTCCAGCCTCGAAGGTCGGTCTGGGTCCAGGGAAAGTTCGCACCTCCGGGCACGGGGCTGAAACTGAGCAGAGCCAAGCCCTGTCCCGGGAGGCCTCGCGGCTTCTACGGGGAGCCCGATGTCACGGGCAACCCAGTTCCTGTCCCGGGCTCGGCCAGGCCCCAGGGCCAGGTGGTCGTGGGCTGGACACGGGCACCACTGTCCTTCCTGCCGGGCGGGACCCTACACGCAAGTTCTGAGCTCTGCAATCCAACCAGAAGTGTACCTGAGAAAACTGACCACTGTTCAATTTACATTGAACATTCACTGTCTTTCTAACACAGAAACAAGCACCTTCAGAGGAACCCAGCATCGAGGAATGAGTAACTTAGTAACGAGTACCTAGTTCCTAGACCAGCATCTGGGAATGAGTAACTTAGTAATGAGTACCTAGTTCCTAAACCAGCATCTGGGAATGAGTAACTTAGTAATGAGTACCTAGTTCCTAGACCAGCGTCTGGGAACCAGAAGTTGGGGAATGAGAAGCTGTGTGGTTTCCATTCTGTAGGAAAGGACTCCAGGTTTAATTCAAAGTGCAAAAACAATGCAGGCGCTGCCCGGCAGCTCCCTCCACACTCTGTGAGCAATAATGAAGTCCCTCCTCGCCGGCCTCCCAGGCCACCAGCGAGGAGTCGGCTGCGGTCAGTGCCGCCGGGAAGCTTCAGGCATGAGGGGCAGTGATATCGGAGGACAGACAGAGGAAGACTTGCTGAGCCCACGAGCTGGGCGGGGCCAGGGAGGCTGGCCATCCACCGGAGGCCCCACCGGGACCCCGTTCTCCCGTTCTCAATGCATCACAGTCCATGAAACCAAATGCTGCCTTCTGGTGAAAAAGTGACCGGGAGCTGAGCGAGAACTGCGCACGTAGGACCTGCCCCGGCAGCGGCAGGGGAGACTCTGCTCCGGACACGGACCCAGGGGCCCCGCCCAGGTCAGGCCTCCACCGGCTTCTCCTCCCTGCAGGACGGCCTCGAGGGCCACGACTGCCTTCCCTGAGTCCGCCCAGCCCTCATCACCCCCAGACCATCCTGAACCCGGGGCGTCTGGTTACAACCAGGGAGTGTCCCCCTGCAAAAACTCCCCCGGAGGGTCAGGACCCCCGACCGCTGCCCCCACGGAGGAAGCCGAGGAGGAAAGGCCAAGGAGGAAAGTGAGAGAAGGACCACGGCTCTGCAGGGTGGGGCTTCCAGGGGCCTCAAGGAGAGGCTCAGGAGACCCCGAGGGCTGTCTCAGCACCGAGGAGAGGAGGAGGAACGTGAGATGGGGAGAGAGAACCCTTAACGTGCAGCCTCCTGGCTCTCACGTGACCCTCGCCCCAAACTGCCCCCCACACGGGGTTCATGGAGCTGCAGATTCATTCAGGCCTCCAGCTCAGCCCAGAGGCGATACCCGCGCCCGGGAGTCGGGCACCAAGGGCCCTTCCCTCCAGTCCGGGTCCCCCAGACTCAAGCCCGTCAGCCGCTGGCCCTGGGGCGGTCCTGCCCTTCCACGGGGGTCTCTGCCCCTCTGTCCCTCCCATTTTGTTTTTGCAGTGAAGGCTTACTTGTTTTTACGGCTGCCACGCAGTCTGAGAAAATCCCTCAAGACCCGCCTGGTCCTTCTGGGAAAATAGGCTCTGGGGGTCAGGAGGGGGGTGAGGTTCCAGAGCGGGAGGAGGAGGCGTCTGAAGCCGGGACACAGGGCGCCCACTCCCGGGTCCCCTTTGCCAAGGAGAGCCTCTGCTGGCTGCTCGCAGGCCTGTGAGCCTCCCTCCAGCTCGGCGCCCTGATCACGGGTGAGGCCAGGACTCTGCGCAGCTAACCTGGGGCCACGTGGGGGCCCGGGGCTCAGATGCCCCAGGCCTCCCCCAGCCCTGCAGGGAGAGCCGGTCCTCAGTCAGCCCTTCCTGCCTGTGATGTCCATGCTCTGTCCTTCCTGAGGCAGAGACAGAAAGGCTGAGTGGCACATAGAGGTGAAGGAAAGGGATCTTTCCCCAAACCCACAGACACTCTCCGCGGGCACTTGCTACAAGGACGTCTGATGATGAAAGTGAAAAGGGGCCAATCTGTGCACCTTGGTCTGTGGGAGGGGGAGGTGGGGAGGGGAGGAGGAGGAGCAGGAAGGGGGGGAGAAGGGGAGAGGGAAGTGGAAGGAGGGGAGGGTATTGGGAGGAGGAGGAAGGAGGAGGAGGGGAGGGGAGAATGAGGAGGGGGAAGGGAGGAGGGGGAGGGGAGTAAGGAGAGAATGAGGGGAGGGGAGGAGGGGGAGGGAAGGGGAGGCTGGGGTGGGAGGCAGCGACCCTCCGCCCCAGGGCTGGCTTCAGCTTCTGGAAGAGCTGAAACCCGCGCCCGCCCAGCCAAGTTTGTTAGAGGGTTTGTTCTTCCGCGTGGGGGGCACAGAGAACGCGGAGCAGAGAGCCGCTGGCCTGGGCTTCTGCAAAGCGCCGTGGGCACCGAGGGCGGGGTGTCTCCCGCTGACCTGCCCCGCGCCGCCCCTGGGACTCCAGCCGTGGACCGACCGCGGTGCGGTCCAGAAGTCCCAGCACACAGTCGCACCAGACAGACCCCAGCAAACCGCTCATCCGTGCAGGTCCGCCCACCGCGCCCTCCTCGCCCCGACCAGCTAGAAGCCGCAGGAGCAGCTGACACAGGCGCCTCCCGTGTGAGCTGGGGGCATGACTGAGGCCCTGACTTCACCCGCCGAAGGACGGGAGGGACAGGGACAGGGCGGGCTGAGCGGGGATCCCTCCCCCGCCTCAGGGCAGATGGATCAGGGCTGCTCTGGGCGGGTGTGGACCTGCCGCTTCTGCGGGCCCGTGGGACCCCAGGCCGTGTCACTGCCCTGGCTCAGACCTCCAGGCCTGTCGCTCCTGCTAGGGATGCAGACCACTGAGTCAGAAGCTCCTGGGGCAGCCCGGGCCAGGTCCGGAAGGGCAGGCAGGGGTCCAGGTGGCCAAGCTCTGTTCTGAGCAGGATGATGCCGTTTCTGCCAGAAAAGTCTCCCCATGGAATCCTGCGGCTAGAACGGAAGTGAACGTGTTTTAATTCCAATGACTTCCACCCATTTCTGGGCCATGGATGTTTTTATCTGTGATCCCACTGTGCACTGGGGCAGATGGACGCACAGCTGTTCTGATTGCAGAGGGGGAGGCGCCTCCTGCCGCCAGTGGTCTCTCGGTGAATCCCCAGGGCCCCAGGCACAGCTCTCCAACCACCACATGATCACACTACCACCTCCACTGGTAGAATCCTTCTTTATTGCAAAACTAACTCTTGGTATTTCAAGCATGTGGAGGCTCAAATGACCATCTTTCCACCTATCTCCTGTTTTTAAAAGACACATTTGCTATTGATCTATGCAGTCATCACACATTTTAGGCAAAAACCCCAACAGAAATGGGGACTCACCTCCGGTCAGCCTGTGCCTTTCTAGCTGTAGATCAGGTTCTAATTGTGTGACCTTGAGGAACTTACTTGCCCTTACTGAATCCTATTTATTTATCTGCAAAATAAAAGTAGCAACAATACTGACCTCACGGGGTGACTGAATGAATTAAACAAAGTTCTCACTGTCTTATTGGGCACATGATGAAGTGTTAGTAAAGTTAGGTGTTACTATGACTGGTGGAAGTTGGTGTTCTTAGCTGGTATTTCTGAGATGTTCTCGTTGCTGAGCAGAGATCAGCAGAGCTGAGGACATCTCAGCCGTGTCCTTGGAGTCCCTGGAATGGCCAGTGGGGTCCTCCCGCCTGCACAGAGATGACAGGGCTTCAGCCAAGACCTCCTTCCCTGCCCAGCCACTGGACGCAGGCCCACCCTGTCTCCCTGTCCCTCTCTCTAGCTCCTCTGGCCTCCCCCCGGTGCTGCCTCCCCAGGGTCCCCGCCATCTCTGCCCACACCTGCCCCCTCCGAGCCCTCTCTCCGCACCAGTTCTCATCCTCCCTCCCTCCCACGCTCACTCCTGCTGCCTCCCTGCCTTATTCTCCACACCTCACCTCCCCAAGAGATGTGACCTCTTCCGTGTGACCCCCGCCCCATTAATTCTTCATACCTAGTCCTCTGGGGGCTCCCCAGAACCAGGCCCCCTCCCAGCCAAACTGAATGAAAAGCTTTCAGCTCTCACTTTCCTGAATCTTTTCACAACAGGAAAATGTTGAAGACTCCCTTGTTTACTAAAAAAGTCTCTGCCGCAGCTTCCTTGACACCAAATGCCAGGTTTTCACCTTGCCCAGCATGTCTGTTAGTCTGCTCTGGACACTGTAACGAAGCTCTGCAGGTGAGGCGGCTTCAGGAACAGCAGTGGATTCTCTCGGTCCCGGAGGCCGGACGTCTGAGACCAAGGCGAATGCAGGGCGGGTTTCTCCCGAGCCTTCGGCTCGGTTTGCAGGCAGGCTGCGTTCTCACAGTCGTTCCTGTGCGTGAGTTTCTGTCCTTCCACGTGCTCCCGCTTCCTGTTCTCACAGGGCACCAGCACTGTTGGATTAGAGCGTCCCTGATGGCTTCACTGTAACTAATCAGCTCTTGAAGGGCCCAGCCTCAGAGGCGGTCACATCGGTGACTACACAGTGCGGAAGCCTGACACCCAGAACCTGGGGGCACGCTTCAGCCTGTAACAGAAGTCTCCTGACGGGCCTCTGCCCCAACCTGCTGACCCCCAGGGTCCAGCCTGGGACAGCAGCCCCGGGCGGTCCCGGCACCTCCCAGCCCTCATCAGTGGACAGTCAATCACCCACCGGCCGCAGGGCGTGGGTCTCACACGGGCCTCTTCGACTCAACGCTGTCGACACCCAGAACCTGTCTTTCCTCCGTGGTCAGCGCCTGTTAATGTTCTGCATCCCACATCTCGGTGGATTCATTTTGTTATAGCCATGCTTTCCGGGAAACAGACTCACTCAGAAGGACAATGCAGAGAGTGGAGTGCAGTTTATTACGCCGGCGGGCCCAAGGCAGAGTCTCCTCTTAGCCAAGGACCCCGTCCAGCATTTGTGAAAATCTTTTATACCCCATGCGTACGTGTCTAAACCCACCACCTACCCCATGTGTACGTGTCTAAACCCACCACCTACCCCATGTGTACGTGTCTAAACAGTCAATAGTCAATAAGCCCGCAGTTACATTCCAACCAGTTAATAATCGATAAGCCTGTGATTACATCTTGACAGATACGAAAAAAGTTTATGACCTGTCCGGAGACAGGTGTGATTACGGTATGCTTCCTCTTAGGCAATGAGTAGCCTGGATGTGATCTTCAGGATTCCTCTGTCTGGAGGGGGTCTTATCCTTCCATTGTCGTCCTCACAGGCACTAAGCAGAGAGTTCAGAGTCCATTGGAGAGGCAGTCGAGCGCAGCGAGCACGGACAGGCCTGGGATGGAGTTCAGGCCCTATGAATTCCTTCTTCAATTTAAGTATTAAACTACCACCCTCCGTCCTTCCACAGCTACTCCTTGAGCTCAGCGTTTGCACTCTCAGGACTTACTAGAATGAGAATGTCAGAAACAATGGAACGTTTCATCTACCAGGAGCGCTGGGAAGGGGACTCAGAGGCACGAGAGCTCGCCCCACGGAGGCTGGGCCAGTCCACAGGGAAGCGGGATTCTGAGCCTGAGTCCAGCTCATCAGCTCAGTGTAGGGTTAACATTGTGTTAACCAGTTAACCCAGTGTAACACCCAGGGTTAGTGTTGGGGAAGACTCTTGAGAGTCCCTCAGACTGCAAGGAGATCAGCCAGTCCATCCTAAAGGAGATCAGTCCTGGGTGTTCATTGGAAGGACTGACGCTGAAGCTGAAACTCCAATCCTTTGGCCACCTCATGCGAAGAGCTGACTCATTGGAAAAGACCCTGATGCTGGGAAAGATTGAGGGCAGGAGGAGAAGGGGACGACAGAGGATGAGATGGCTGGATGGCATCACCGACTCAATGGACATGGGTTTGAGCAAGCTCTAGGAGTTGGTGATGGACAGGGAGGCCTGGCGTGCTGGGGTTCATGGGGTCGCAAAGAGTTGGACACAACTGAGCGACTGGACTGAATTGAAGCTTGAGGAAGTGCACCTGAGGCAGGCGAGAAGGAGAAAAGTGGACCCAGAGTGGGGAGGACAGAGCCCCCTGAGGGGAGAGCGTGGACCAGAGCCAGACTGGCTGCTTGAGAAGCAGGAGGGAAGCCGTGGGGTCAGGAAGAGGCCAGACCACATGGGCATCGGGAGACACACTGAGGATATTTTGTTCTTTTTTTGCAAAAGGTAATAGGAACTCATTGAGGGCCTTACATAGTGGGGTGACTTTATAAAACTGAGATGCCAGATAATAATGACTATGAAGGAGGGATGGGGTCGGGGGGTCAGAGGCAGGTAAACCATGACGCCATCGCAGTGGTCCTGGCCAGCAGTGAGGGGCTTCGTCTAGAGCAGTACTGATTAGAAGAGTGCAGACAGGTGTAAGTGTGGGAGACATGCAGGGACACAAAGCTACACCCCGTGGTGACAGAGCGAACCTGAGAGGTAAGAAAAAGAACGGCGTCAGCGTGGTTCTCTGGCTTCTGGCTGGACCCGCTGCTTGGAGAGTGAGCCTGCGGTGAGCAGAGCGGTCTGGGCACAGGAGGGCCGTCGGGGGAGCGGACACTTGGCTCAGGGATCAGCTCCGGGGCGGGGTGGGGGGAGCCCAGCCTGCGGGGGCAGGCGGCACAGGAGCGGTTTTGGAAGAGAGGACAGAGCCGGTCAGATTCGGGGAGAGGGCGCAGAGTGAGCGGGGGCGAGGACGCAGGCGCTCCACGGTTTCCGTGCCCCACGGGGAGGCGGGCACGGAAGGCGCCTGAAGGCCCGGCCATCAGCTTTGCTGAGCTGGAGAGCTGGGCCTGAACTCAGCAGCCTGAGGCCACCGTCTGTCTGGGCCACAGCAGTGACCAGTCCTGATGGAGGCAGCAACCAGGCTGGGACTCAGGGCGGGAGAAGGGGCAGGCACGGTGCCCCTTTCAGGAAACGTGCCTGGAAGGCGGCTGGGATGGAGCAGAAGCCGGAACTGGGTGTGGGGTCAGGCTGGGCCATTCACCTGTTTCTAGGAAGGAATTCCTGGATGGAGGGGGTGGGAGAACTGTCCTCCACGCGCCTCACTTAAGAACTAAAGACCCATTACTTCTCCCGCAGGCGGTGTTGGTGACTGACAGTCCGAACCCGAGTCCTTCTTAGACTCTATTTATTATTTTTTTTTAATAATTTTATTTATTTGGTTTTTGCTGTGCTGGGTCTCCTTTGCTGCGTGGGCTTTTCTCTAGCTGTCATGAGCGGGGCAGCTCCTCTGGGTGCTGTGTGCGGCTTCTCATCGGGATGGCTCCTTTCGCTACAGAACACGGGCTCAACAGCGGTGGCTCACGGGCTTAGCTGCGGAAGGCTGTGGGATCCTCCCGGATGAGGGATCAAACCCGCGGGTCCTGCATTGGCAGGTGGATTCTTCACCACGGGGCCACCGGGGAGGCCCTGAGGCTCTGCGTTTGATTGACAAGCCGTGTCGCGTCCACACTCGCCCCTTCACGGGGCGTCTCGTCAACACTGCTGTCAGCTGGGCCATGAAGACCGAGTTCGCATCCCTCCCTGAGGAAGCGCGGAGGGGTCACGCCAGCTCCAGGGCTTCCCAGGAGGGGCTGGGGGCCACGGGGCAGCCACGGGGCAGCCCGGTCCTCCGCTCAGGTGTTGGTCCGAAGATTGCTCGTCACAAAGCCCCTTTCCCAGGAACCCCTCTGTGATCGCCGTGAGACCCCTCCTCCGCCAGGCCCGCTCTGCTCCTCTGAGCCCCGGGGATCCCGGCAGAGCCGGCACAGCCGCCAGGAAGCCGACCCAGGCCGCGTCGGTGCCCGCCCCCACGGCCCCTCAGCCCTGATGTGTTCCTGTCACAGCGGCCGCCCTCACTAGTCACGCAGAGCTCCATTTGCAGTCACGCGTGGCACTCATTAAACAGAGAGTCACTAAAGTACGCGCCATCCCGGGGCATACACAGGCTTCCCCACGCTCTCAATGACGTCAGAAATCAAGTGCGTCCTGCAGCCACACTGCGTTCCCCATGCTGACATTTATTTTGTGGATTAAAATAAATGGATTTATTTTAATGTATGATTAAAGCAGTTTTAATTCATGATGGCTGGAAAAATACAAAACTGTGCAAATAGTTTCTTTGAATGTGCCAACATGAAATAAAGAAAGATTATTAACCTGCATGATAAAATTCAAACTTTACAAGTTAAAATGCCTTCAAGTACATGATCTAAGAGTGAAAGACAGAGCAATGAATATGCAGCCGGGAACTGGTAAAATTGCTTTAATAATGTGAAGAGCATCATAAACGTTGCTCAAGCTGGGAGTATTGGCCAACAATTGCAGTATTAATGCTCACTGAGTAAAGCTATAGACGCAGGGTTTTATATTATTGGAAACCTGAAGGAAAGGAAAAGTCACGGCCAATGTTAGGGTGGTTTATTACAACTACTAGTTCAAGGAAGGAGAAGGCAATGGCAACCCACTCCAGTACTCTTGCCTGGGAAATCCCATGGACGGAGGAGCCTGGTAGGCTACAGTCCATGGGGTCTCGAAGAGTTGGACACGACTGAGCAACTTCACTTTCACTTTTCACTTTCATGCACTGGAGAAGGAAATGGCAACCCAACCCAGTATTCTTGCCTGGAGAATCCCAGGGACGGGAGCCTGGTGGGCTGCCGTCTATGGGGTCCCATGGAGTTGGACACGACTGAAGTGACTTAGCCGTAGCAGCGGCAGTTCCAGGAAAGTCACATCCTTGCTGAACAGAGTCTATGTATATTGTTATTATCTTCTGACATTGTTTATCAGCTACAAAGTGAATTTTGGAAACACAGGATCATTCTTATATTTTTTCATGTTGTACCTCCAGTACCTACTGTAGAGTCCGTTCAGTTCAGTCACTCAGTCGTGTCTGACTCTGCGACCCCATGGACTGCAGCACACCTGGCCTCCCTGTTCATCACCAACTCCTGAAGTTTACTCAAACTCATGTCCTTTGAGTCGGTGATGACATCCAACCATCTCATCCTCTGTCATCCCCTTCTCCTCCTGCCTTCAATCTTTCCCAGCATTAGGGTCTTTTCAAATGACTCATTTCTTCCCACCAGATGGCCAAAGGATTGGAGTTTCAGCTTCAACATCAGTCCTTCCAATGAATATTCAGGACTGATTTGCTTAAGGATGGACTGGTTGGATCTCCTTGCAGTCCAAGGGACTCTCAAGAGTCTTCTCCAACACCACAGTTCAAAAGCATCAAATCTTCAGTGCTCAGCTTTCTTTATGGTCCAATTCTCACATATATACATGACTACTGGAAAAACCATAGCCTTGACTAGATGGACGTTTATTTGCAAAGTAATGTCTCTGCTTTTTAACGTGCTATCTAGGTTGGTCATAACTTTCCTTCCAAGGAGTAAGCATCTTTTAATTTCATGGCTGCAATCACCATCTGCAGTGATTTTGGAGCCCAAAGAAATAAAGTTAGCCACTGTTTCCCCATCTATTTGCCAATGAAGTGATGGGACCAGATGTCATGATCTTTGTTTTCTGAGTGTTGAGCTTTAAGCCAACTTTTTCACTCTCCTCTTTCACTTTCATCTTTAGTTCTTCTTGACTTTCTGCCATAAGGGTGGTGTCATCTGCATATCTGAGGTTATTGATATTTTTCCCGGCAATCTTGATTCCAGCTTGTGCTTCTTCCAGCCCAGCGTTTCTCATGATGTACTCTGCATATAAGTTAAATAAGCAGGGTGACAGGATACAGCCTTGACATACTCCTTTTCCTATTTGGAACCAGTCTGTTGTTCCATGTCCAGTTCTAACTGTTGCTTCCTGACCTGCACACAGGTTTCTCAGGAGGCAGGTCAGGTGGTCTGGTATTCCCATCTCTTTCAGAATTTTCCACAATTTCTTGTAATCCACACAGTCAAATGCTTTGGCATAGTCAATAAAGCAGAAATAGATGTTTTTCTGGAACTCTCTTGCTTTTACGATGATCCAGCGGATGTTGGCAATTGGATATCTGGTTCCTCTGCCTTTTCTGAATCCAGCTTGAACATCTGGAAGTTCACGGTTCACGTATTGCTGAAGCCTGGCTCAGAGAATTTTGAGCATTACTTTACTAGCGTGTGAGATGAGTGCAATTGTGCAGTAGTTTGAGCATTCTTTGGCATTGCCTTTCTTAGGAATTGGAATGAAAACTGACATTTTCCAGTCCTGTGGCCACTGCTGAGTTTTCCAGATTTTCTGGCATATTGAGTGCAGCACTTTCACAGCATCATCTTTCAGGATTTGAAGTAGCTCAACTGTTAATTCCATCACTTCCACTAGCTTTGTTGGTAGTGATGCTTCTTAAAGCCCACTTGACTTCACATTCCAGGATGTCTGGCTCTAGGTGAGTGATCACACCATCGTGATTATCTGGGTTGTGAAGATCTTTTTTGTACAGTTTTTCTGTGTATTCCTGTCACCTATTCTTAATATCTTCTGCTTCTGTTAGGTCCATATCATTTCTGTCCTTTATTGAGCCCATCTTTGCATGAAATGTTCCCTTGGTATCTCTAGTTATCTTGAAGAGATCTCTAGTCTTTCCCATTCTATTGTTTTCTTCTATTTCTTTGCATTGATCCCTGAGGAAGGCTTTCTTATCTTTCCTTGCTATTCTTTGGAACTCTGCATACAAATGGATATATCTTTCCTTTTCTCCTTTGCTTTTTGCTTCTCTTCTTTTTGCAGCTATTTGAAAGGCCTCCCCAGAGAGCCATTTTGCTTTTTTGCATTTCTTTTTCTTGGGCATGGTCTTGATCCCTGTATCCTGTACAATGTCACGAACCTCCGTCCCTAGTTCATCAGTCGCCATAGTCATGTCCAACTATTTGTGACCGTATGGACTGTAGCCCACCAGGCTCCTCTGTCCATGGGGATTCTCCAGGCAAGAATACTGGAGCAGACTGCCATGCTCTCCTCCAGGGGATTTCACAACCCAGGGGTTGAACCTGAGTCTCCTGCATCTTCTGTGTTGCAGATTCTTTACCACTGAGCCACGGGGGAAGCCCCCGGTAACATGCACACACATTCAGATGATTATGACTGTTCTAGAGATTGTTACTGATCATAAACTTCTATAAAGATAGGCAGCATATGATCACCTTAATGTGCTAAATACCTTAACAAAGGCAGAGTCTCACCTAGAATGGTATCCCAATGAAAAATAACCCAGTTGCCAAAACTTTTTAATTATTTCCCCACTCATTCATTCAACAAGACATTTTATATGCTTGCAATGAGTTTGACATTAGAATAAAGTCTTCTCATGTAAAAATTTGACTTCTACTAAGAGGTCATCTTATGCATCAGTTCCACAATTCAATTATTTCCCTTGGTCATGTCTTTGATTTCTCTTTGTTTTTATCTTAGGGGTATGGCTGCTAACCTTCAGACAATGATAGTGTGGTCTGCTGGCATTATTTTTCCTCCATGCTAATATTGTAAAGCTCCTAATACTCTTCTTTTTATCTGTCCTCCATGCAGAAATTTTTTGTGCTAAACATTTTGCAAGGTGTATTAGGTAGATGGACAAACCATCATAACTATGAGAGGATATCATCACCCCAAACTAGCAGTGAAAGCTGGGGCTCGAATGGATAAGGATTCATTGAACATCACAGATAAACAAGAGGAGAATTTGGTCTGCAATAATCCGATGCTAAGTCTGGGGGTGTAGGTTTTATTTTATTTACCATTGGCCAGGTGAATAAGACATAAAGTCATTGGGAAGTTGATGAGAAATTGTTGGTCTAAATAGAAAGATATAAACTACAAGTGCTATAGAAAAAAAAAAAAGGCTTACATGGTGGAGCAGGAGGAAACAATAGGAGAACATTCTTGCATGTGGACCATTTCCTGAAAGTCATTGCTTTAAGACTTTGTTAAATCTACCTTCCAGAGCACGGGGGTATAAGTAATATATAGAGGCTTCTATAATAATTCTGCTCAATGATCCTGTCTTTAATAGCAAAAAACACTTCTAGACAAAGAAAGGCAAAAGACATTCTATTCAGGACAAAACCTAGGGAAGATGAAGTACCTGTGAACAAAGAGGCTGCTCCTGGAAGGGAAGCTGCTCTGCAGAGGTGTGGAAATGAGCCTGGGGGTGGTCAGAGGCCAGACCTGAAGTGTTGCCTTTTCTTTAATGCCTAGTCTGTCCGAGTTTGAATCTAACCTAGGTCCTCCCAAAGGTCTGCCCCACTTCCCCCAAGTTTCCTTTGTTCTTTGAGACACATTTGCCTTTGTCCTCTGGTTACAACAGTCCTTGTTTCCCAGATCCTGTTTAGAATAGCCTCAGAGACACAAGGAGCAGCTGTTTGTATCAGACAGAAGATCCTGTCCGCTCCTGCCATCACCCACGGGAGTCAGGACTTCCTTGAGGACCCTGGCCCCTCACGTGTCACCAGGCAGGAGAGGACACAGGCTCTGCAATCAAGAGAGTGTTCAGGTTGGTTCAGCCCCTTGCCGGACGCCCTGCATGACGCCCCGCCATCCCAGATCTGTCGTCACTAGAGGAGGAAGGTGATGTCCACCCACAGAGGCTGTTGTGACCATGGCACAGAATCACAGGAACCAAGTTGCTTTACAGATTCTAGAAAATTCTTTTAAAGATGCATAGCTGTTAGTGTGCTTTGCAGCACTGTCTACACTACAGTGTCTTCAGGGGGTCACTGAGAGAACAAAGCGTACTTGCTGCAGGTAGGGAGCTGGGGAGAGGTAAACAAATGCAGTTCATTTCAAAGCTGCTCAGCCCAGCAATCGAATGTCTTGTTCCAGTCGATTCAAACTGAACCACCGGGTCTCCCCTCCCGGGTGAGCACCAGACCCGTCTGCCAGTCCGAAGGGCTGCTTCCTAGCCCAGCCGGCTCTGCAGCCCAGACGCCTGGATCAGCCCCTCCTCCTGGCTCCTCCCCACCGAGGTCCTGCCCAGATCAGCCTCTGTCCTCAGTTCTGAGGCTCAGCCCTTCAGTCAGCAACGGCCTTCAGCTCCACGGCCAGACCCCCGCCTCTGAGCACGCTCCCGGCCTCCTCCTGTGACCGGTCCTCCCTCCCCCGTCAGACCAGCTCCGGACTTGACCTTGTTTGCGCCCCTGACCTGGAGCTCTGCCTCTCACCCCAAGACATCGTCTTCCTTACCCTGCTGCTGCCTGTCAGCTCTTGGTCCTTAAAAATCAACATTATGCAGACACATTAACTGATCATATTTTAAATAGCTTTCATCTGAGCCAAACAGGGACACAAATGGGACATCCCACAGTAGCAGGCAATTCTCTCACACTGCCCTTCCCGCTGAAGGGAGAAGACTATGTGGTTTTGTAGCCCTTTGCCCCGGCCTTGACTGCCCGAGACTTGTTCCCCACGACCATCTTAAAGCTGCTGCTTCTCCACAAGCAGCCCCCTCTGGGCCCATCACAACCTTCCCTGCATTTCTGTCCTGAATACTGCACCTACAGCCCTGTGTTTGTTTAAAAATAGTCACTGTGGTTATTTTCAAATATCCTTTGATGCTCATTTCTAACACAATTCCACAGCCATAAGAGAACAGACGCTGTGTGATTTCAGTACCTTTGGACACCTTGTTTTCTATCCCTGGATATGTTCCAGTGTCTCCGGGTTCATAGTTTATGGAAACTTGAATAGAATTTGTATCCTGCTGTAGTGTGAAAATTGTATAAATCTTAATTATGTTGAATTGGTTCACAGGGCTTTTCAGGTCTACTACATCCTTCTACCTTTCTATTCATTCTATTAATTCCTGAGAGCTTGATATTGAAACTCCAACTAAAAATCTTAATTTATCTACTTAAGAAAAGAATTGTAATATATCATGGAACTGTATGTAACCTTGTTCTATATTTTCCAAGTCTCCTGTAAATGTGTTATCGTACTTCTATAATTTAACAAAATGCTGACCAGAAGAAAAAAAGTGGTCATGGCTACTAATGACATCTTGTTCTCTACAGAGAAGGTTGCCCCGGGGCGGGGGGGGGTGCCAGCAGGGCAGAGGTCCTGGAGGGCGTGGTGTCACTGGCAGGTACACGGCTCGGAGGGGAGGCTGCTGCGGAGGCAGGTCCGAAGCAGAACCAGGCTCTGCCTGCTCTTGTCTGTGTTTCCTCATCAGTAAAGTGAAGGTGCTGTGCTGAATTATTTCCCGTGACCCTTAATGCTGACCTGACCACCGGGCTCTGGAAGAGCATCCTTGCTAAGCGATCTCCCGATACCGGAAATCACGGTTCTATTCTTCTCACGGTGCTGACAACACACTAAGGCAAGAACAGCGTTTCATGTTGATCTGTGATCCTTTCCCCCTCATGTCTCTTGATCTTAATAGTTATTATCCTCATTCTCTAGATGAGGAAGCGGCTTCCTAGGTGGTACACTGGGAAAGAACCCACCCCCCAATGCAAGAGATGTAAGAGACGTGGGTTTGATCCCTGGGTCGGGAAGATCCCCTGGAGAAGGAAACGACAACCCACTCCATATTCCTGCCTGGAGAATCCCATGGACAGAGGAGCCTGGCGGGCTACAGTCCAAGGGGTCGCAAGAGCCGGACATGACTTAGAGACTAAAACAGCGACAGTGGATGAGGCAGAGAAGCTGGCTGGCTCCCAGGGTCTCCGTGTGGAGCTGGGTGTGAACCCAGGTCCAGTGCCTGCAGCTCACTCTGGAAGCCACTTTCCGAAGCAGGTTTACGCACTTGAGGGACTCACCCTCCCCCGGACCTGGAGTGGAGGAGGGCCCCGGAGGAGGGTCCAGAGAGGAAGCCCAGCACAGAGGGGCCAGGAGCAGGAGTGGGTCAGGCCGGTGGGGAGGGGCGGGCGGCGGGAGACTCCGCAGGCAGCCTGGCCCAAGGTCGCTCTGGTCCCTGCCCCGCCGCCACCCGCAGCCTCGCGCAGTGGGGAGCCGCTGGCGTTGGCGGGGAGAAGCGCCTGACTGTCGGGATCGCTCAGAGATTGTAATTGAATCACTCAGTCTCCTCGCTGCTGCTCCACAGGCTCCTGGCCTGGTGGCCTCTTCACTCAGCCCGCCACGCAGTTTCAGTGCCTGTAGAGGGCAGAGACCGGCTCACCCTCCAGGAGCCCCGAGGACTGACACCGCCCCCCCAGGACTGACACCGCCCCCCCAGGACTGACTCCGCCCCCAGGAATGACTCCGCCCCCCAGGACTGGCACCGCCCCCCCAGGACTGACACCACCCCCCCAGGACTGACATCGCCTGTCCAGGACTGACACCGCCCCCCAGGACTGACTCCGCCCCCAGGAATGACTCTGCCCCAGGAATGGACTCCGCCCCCCAGACTGGCACCGCCCCCCCAGGACTGATCGCCCCCAGGACTGACACCGCCCCCCCAGGACTGACTCCGCCCCAGGAATGACACCGCCCCCCCAGGACGGACACCGCCCCCCAGGACTGATACCACCCCCCCAGGACTGACACCACCCCCCAGGACTGACTCTGCCCCCAGGAAATGACTTCGCCCCCGGACTGACTCCGGCCCCCAGAAGACTCCTCCCCCAGGACTGACCCCGCCCCCCAGGACTGACACCGCCCCCCCAGGACTGACTCTGCCCCCAGGAATGACTCCGCCCCCCAGGACTGACTCTGCCCCCCCAGGACTGACACCGCCCCCCCAACTGACTCCGCCCCCCTCAGGACTGACACCACCCCCCCAGGACTGACATCGCCTGTCCAGGACTGACACCGCCCCCCAGGACTGACACTGCCCCCCAGGACTGAAACTGCCCCCCAGGACTGACACCGCCCCCAAGGAGGAGTGCCCAGTCTTCACCTCCTTAGGGGCGGGGACGCTGGTCTGCAGGTGACCGCCCTCCGGAGCCCCTCTGAGCAGCGCAGGATGCCAGGCCCAGAAGGGGTCGGGAGCAACTGGCCATCCACGTGCGTGCGTGTTTCTTTGGCTATGTGTGTTCGTGTGTTTACTTTGCAAGATGAGGAGGGAAAGCGGGGGACGAGCACTTGGTCCCAAGGCTCCTAGATAACCTGCCATCCTTTATCTGCAGAGAAAGGTGCGGAAATGGCTGTGGGGCTCCGGCCACGTGGAGGGAGGGCCGGCGGAGAGGCTGATGGGGGCCAGATCCAGACCTGGGCCCTGCTTCTCATGGGAGAGAGGCCTGGGTATCTGGGTCTAGCTGCTCTCGTGGAGCCCCTCCTAATGACATAGACTCCGTGGACAGGGAGAAGGGGCTGGGGCCAGCAGCCTTGTGACAGCCTTGTACCGTCACGAAGGGCCGAGACTCCCTGACCGATTCTGTGATAAGCTGGTAGGTACACTGTGTGCTAACCACCTGTTCACTAGCTGCGCGCCTTCAGTTTTCTGTATGGGAAAGAAGGATCACGCAGCCTTGTTCCAGCCCGTGGACATACATGAGGCCAGGCGCACCACCGTAACTTCCGGAGACCCGCACGCAACATGAAGTTTGGCAGACTTGCTGTGTTCTCCGTGGTTACTAACTTTCTGAGTTCAGGCCCTTCACAGCTGCAGTCCTTTGTGGAATGCCAGCTGGTGTGAGGCTGGACACAGGGGCTCCTGGAGGAGGCCCTCCAGAGCCAAGGGCACAGACAAGGTCACACCAGAGCAAGCTGCTCAATGCTGAGCAAGGCTCTGCTTTTTGAGCTCATGGGTAGGGTCTCCACCCACCATGAGACATTTCTAGAACCAGGTCCCAAGAAAGAATTCACCCTGCAGGTGAGTGGCATCACTGTTATGCCTCTGAGGATGCCTCACACATTTTAAATGGGCACTTGGATCAAGGATGTTTGAACTGTAAGAATGAACTCATGGTGGGTCCTCAGTGCCAGCACAAGTCCGTCCTTATCCAAGATGCCTTCAGAGCAAGCCCACGACTGGAAATCAATCAAGAATCCGCAAACCAAGACCTCCTTTGCTCCTTGCTGGTCTATAAGAGGGTGTGGGGCCTGTGAGAAGATCCTGCAGGTCCCCAGGTAAGGCTGGACCGGCCCCGTCCCAGAGAGAAAATAAACCACCACACGGAGCCGCTGCTGCAAGTCCCGGCTCAGCTGCTGGCCAGTAATTGGCTCTTAGGAAAATCACAGCCACTGTCCAGCTTCATAAAGTTCATATGGAAGAGAGCAGTAACAGCCCGTCTCTTGCTGTCAAGCTGTTGTGAAGGTTTAAGGTGATGACGCATGTAACAGCCCCTGGCCCGTGCTGTGTTCCCGGGCGAGTCTATCTGGGGCTGGCTTTCTGACCACTGGCCACATGTATCGGGGTTTGGGGTCTTCCTCATCCCATACAGCAGGAACCTGCCTCTTGACCTGGAGTTCAGAGGAGGGACCACACACAGGTCAGGGGACTCCAGACTTCCCCATGTCATGTTTCTGAAGATGCGGCATTTAGCTGGGAACTATTTTCTGTCTTTCTTCCCTTCAGGATGTTGGAACAGAAATATTTCAAAGAGGAAATAAAATGCAGCAGAACGTTTCCTTCGGTGATGAGACTCAGCACCCATGGGGTTTCTGGGGCTCACTCACAGTCACTCCTGGTGGCAGCTCTCATCAGCTTGACCTGGGATAGTATCTCCCTGAAAAGCATATGAAAAATACTTAGAAATCCTGTGTCTGGGTTGGCAGGCCAGGGTCCAGCAGTGTCCTCACACCTGGGAGATCACAGACTGTGGCACGGCCTTGGGGCTCTGGACCAGGTCAACTCCAGAGTGCAGCCCCCACCCAGCCAGCACCAGCCAAGAGCTCTCATTAAACTCCATGGAGATCCAGATTCTCTCGGATGAGGCAGAACTGCTAATTTTGGGCAGTTTGCTTAGGACACCAGCTGTGTCCAAGGCCTGCCTTCTGCAGAGGTCATGGTCCCTGTGATGGTCCCTGCGGTGTTCTGAGCAGAGTGGCGCCTACTGCAGTGGCCATCCGGAGGCTCCTCTCCCAGGAGGGTGAGGGCAGCTCAGGGGCCAGGCCAATGCAAGCCTATTCCTGGAGGCCAGGGAGCCCACACACTTCAGAGGATGCCCACAGATACGCCTGTTTCCTGGAAGAAACACATGAGGCCACTCTGCCAGGAACCAGTGCCCGGCTGGCAGCTGACCAGCAGGGCGGTCACTCAGGGACACAGCTGCTCCTTTGACTGCAGAGTATTGCCCTCCCCAGCCTCCCCAGACTCTGGAGCCTGCAGGAAGGCTGCCCGCAGCGATGGGGATGAGCTGAGCTCCCCGTCACCCGGACATGTCAGAAATGCAGAGTCCCAGGCCCCGCTTCAGTGGGACTGCCTGAGAATCTGCCTTCCAACCTCCTCTCTGGGGATCACGTCAGAGCATGGACATGCCTCTGCCCTTTCTCGGCAAATCCTGGGCAGATTAGGGAATTGATTTGCCTTCTGGTTTCTCCAGTTCTCTGTCCAGCTTTCAAACAAATTAGCACCATTTTCTATTTTAAACCAATGTCACCTTGATGGAAAATTCACCCCGCACTGCCCCAGACTCCGCGGGCGTGGGAGGAGGAGGGGGTGATGCGTCTCGATGATTTCCCCTCCACGCAGACCTTACAAGCACCTCGGGGGCCTGAAATAGCTCGACCACCCCTGTGCAAATTGCAGGCGCCGAGCTGCAGCGCCTGGCGATGGGCGGTGCTTCCTTCTGCACACGCTCAGCCCAGGGCCACGGCGGGTGGGGGCTCCAGATGGGAGGGGCGGCTGCGCCTGGTCCCCTGAGAAGGGCGGGTCTGGGCTGCTGCCCGGGAGCAGGCTGCTTCTGCGTGGTCCTCGCGGTCAGGACCAAGGACAGCAGCCTGCCCGCCCCCGCCCCGCGAGGAGGGGAGGACTGCGCCTGGCAGGCGGCATAACCTCTCTGCTCTGAAGGCGAGAGGCAGGTATTCAGCCACTTTTGGAGGCTGCCCTCTGCCAAACCCCACACGCGGGGACAGAAATCATCACAAAGCCTGCAGCCCCGGGGGCCTCCTTGTCTTCGCAGTACCACCTGCCCTTTCCCCAAAAGCCAGTCCCATCCTCCTTCCAAGACCGGCTTCAGGGGCCTGGCCTTTGAGGAGCAAGCCTGTCACCTTGGAGACTCCCCATCCCAGGCATGTTTGTCTCTGAAAAGAGTCGTACCCTCAGGTGCTGGGAGCCAGAACCCTGACAAGTGAATGTGGGGGACACACAGTTTGGCCCATAACAGCCGGCTCTCCAGACTCTCCCTTGTCCTGTTCCTCTTGAATTTCTACTCTTTGCAAATCGCTCCTTGGACATCTTATGAACCTTTCCTACAAAGAATTACCTATAAATCTTGTCTGGATTTCCTCTATAGAAGGCTTTCACCAAATTGCAGCCCAGAATAACATTCCCCATTATTTTTCCACTGTCATACATCAAAGTTAAAGCACCTGTCCACCCATCTGCCTGTCCGGTCGTTCATCTCTGGCACCTTCTACTGAGAGCCATCCAATAGCCCAGGCTTGCTCCAGCCACTAGGAAGATTTCAAAGCAAACAGGACAAACTGTGGAATCTCTTGGACATGGACAGAGATTGGACCGTGGACAGGACAAACCATGGACATGTAAGGGGAAGTTTCTGCCTATGTAAAGATAAAAGCTTTCATTAGTGAGCCCCAACACCACTTCTAGCTTGAAAGCTCTGTGACACTTTCATCATTTTCATCAAAAAGCATTGGAAAAGTGTTCTCATCACAAGGACCCCTAACACTGGAAGTTGTGCTCCACCCACTAGAGGATGCTATGTGGATCCTTCCCACCACTGAATCCCGCGCCCCCACCCCAGATTCATGTACACACAGCACCTAACCTACAGTTGAACGTGTAACAGCTCTGTAAACCACGTCTGTGGCGTAGAGGAGATATTATTTTGACTCCTAAAGAAGCAAAGTGTCACCTGAAAAATTATTAATAGCAGGGTTCAAAGAGAAGGGAGCCTGGTGGACTTGATCCATGAGCTACAAAGAGTGTGAAAGGGGATAGGGAGATGGAGGAGAGGGGAGGAGAGAAGGGGAGGGGAAGGGAGGAAAGAGCGGGGGCGGGAGGGCGAGACAGAGAGGGGCGTGCTCCAGACTGCAGACAGGGAGGAAACACCCCAGCACGTTGTGAAATCTTGATTTACAGCAATTTTAAACGATAGATGCAGAGTTGAAATCAGGAAGTAGAGCTGCCTTTTCAGGCTACAGGAGAGAGAAATGAGCACTTTCATCCCATCTGATCAGCCTGTACCCACCCCTCCTCCAGGAGGGCCTCGCTCGCTCTCTCTCTCTCTGTCTCCCTCTCTCTCTCTCTCTGTCTCTCTCTCTCTGCAGCCCTCCCCGCCCGGCTCTGCAGTGGGTGCAGGAAGGAGATTTATAGCGGCTGCAGCGCGGCTCGCGCCTCCCAGACACAGGCTCATCCCACACGAAGCTTCTTTATATGGGGCTGTTAGCTCTGCTCCGCTGACTTGGGAGGCTACATATTTTTAATCTTTATTATTTTTAATGCTATACTTCATCCCTGGGCTCCTGGCTCCAGCCCCACTCTGACCTCAGAATTCTAACAGCGGCACAGCCACTGCCATCCGTCACCCCCACGCTGAGCGCCCGGGGTTCTTAAATTAAAAAGCGTGGGAGGGAGCTCGTCTCGGCCCGGAACAGTCTGCAGAGGAGAGGCCGTGGCACGCTCTGACCTGGACCAGCGCGGCGCTGGTGCGCGGCCCTGACTCTGAGCTGGATGCTGCCCGGCGGCAGGATCAGAACAGCTCAGGAGGCGTCTCCTCCAAGGGACGCTAGACACACAGGAGGGGAAGGCGCTGCAGAGAGCGCAGCGCCCGGCCGCGCCCTGTCTGTCCCCTGCCCGGCGCTGTGTACGCATGAGGCAGCTGGAGGGGGTCCCCGCGATGCCCCATGCCCGAACTCCGCCTCCATGCTCCCGGCAGACCGCAGGGACCTCAGCGATCACACCTCTGCTGAGTCTCACTTCTGCTCACCTCTCACTCCTCTGAGCGCAGGCCTCAGGCGGCCCCATGAAAGGGTCTCCAGAGAGTACCAAGCTTGTGAAGTACAGACTTATCCCTGGGGACCGCTACCAGCCACGCTGTGCCCTTGAAAAGGCCCGAGCATCCTCACAGCACGTCCATGGGCACTGACCCCACTGAACCCTCCCACCACTCTGCAGAACAGATTTCCAGAGACATGTTTAGCAGATGAGAGAAGGGCCCAGAGAAGATGGATGGTTTCCCACCCCCTGCAGCCCCCGTGTGATTGAACCAGCAGCCTAGAAGTCACAACTCGTGGTCCTAGGTTCACCCTCGGGGGTGGGTTTCTCTCCTGCGGAAGGATGGAGGCATATTTCAGTCTGACACCCTGATGCAGATAGCAGTCTGGCAGGGGAGGGCCCCTTCCCACTCTGGGCCGTGGGTCAGGCTGAGTTTTGGGGGCGGCAGGCAGCCACCACTTGGACCAGCTCCGAGAATCCAGAGGGCTCTGTTCCTCTGCCAAAACCTTTCCCGCCAGCTCCACTGATGGTGATCATTTATCATTCATCCTTCAGAATTAAGGTAAAACCTTAATTCTTCAGAGACCCCTAGGAAAGTGCCTTTCCTGGGAGCAGGTTTTCACCAGGCAGGGAGGGGCTTCTGCAGAGGTCACCCAGAGGTACCAGGTGATGCCCGCTGGGCCACCGTCTGAGGCTGAAGTGGCTTCTTGTGTCATAACCCTAATGAAACATGTGCTGTTATGCCCACTGTGCTCTTACCTTCCAGCTTCAGTTTACAAGACGGTTCTTCTGTTTAATGACTTTTGTGTCTCAACCTTCTTGTCTTTCCAGGGCAGCATCTAATAGATATTCTTAAAAGGCAACTTGGCGTACAAAACTGCACCATGAGGCTATGTCTACTGAAAGTCAAAGCCACTCCGTCGTGTCTGACTCATTGTGATCCATGAACTTATACAGTTCATGGAATTCTCCGGGCCAGAATACTGGGATTGGTAGCTGTTCCCCTCTCCAGGAAATCTTCCCAGCCCAGGGATCAAGCCCAGGTGTCCCACTTTGAGGGTGGATTCTTTACCAGCTGAGCCACCAGGGAAGCCCAAGAATACTGGGGTGGGGAGTCTATCTCTTCTTCAGTGGATCTTCCCAACCCAGGAATTGAACCAGGGTCTCCTGCATTGCAGGCAGATTCTTCACCAGCTGAGATACCAGGAAATCCCAAATACATCTACTGGGTGACTATTAAATACCGTCTAGTAGCAAAACACCACGGGTGGATCACAAACTATCACAATAGCCTTTTCAAACAGCTTCACTGGCATAGTCTACCAAACATTTAAGGAAAAACTAATACCAATCCTCCTCAAACTCTTTCAAAAATACAGGAGCAGGGAATGCTTCCAAAATCATGCTACATGAGTCACCCTGACACCAAAACCAGACAAAGACAGCAAAAGAAAAGACAGCAGCAGGGCGATGTCTCTGAAACCTGAAGACGCAAAAACAGTCTGCAGGGCATGAGCAGACTGAGCTCAACAATGCGTGAAAAGGGTCATACACCACGACCAGTGGGATTTATTCCAGGGCTGCAAGGATGGTTCAACACCTGCAAGTCAGTCCACGCCATGCACCATGTTAACAAAATAAAGGATGAAAATCAGATTGCGTGATGTTTTAAGCATCTGAATAATCTGGCTGTATGGTTTCATATTCTAAATTTCCTTGTGGGAACTCGTTAGCACTACTTTTTGTTGATTTTTTAGGCCAGCAATACAAAGAGGTAAAATAAAGAATGAAGTGACAATTGTAAAAAGAGATTCTCCTAGTATTTGATTAATAACTGAACCTTTTGTGAATGTGTCTTATGGGTGAATCTCAGGGTATAAAGCTCTGAGTCCCTCACAGTTCTCTCTCCTGTGGTTTCCAAAACCCTCTGGAAGGTCACTGTCACCCTCTCTGGCTAAATCAAAAGACTTTACCTGGGGGCCTCATTCCTTACATCCTCTTCAGAAAAAATAAAACAAAACCATGGGGTTCTATGATGACAGTTTTCCTCTGGGTTTTACCAGTGGCTGGTTGGTTTCTTTAATGGAAGCTTTTCTCTTTCTGTCTCCTGTTTGTTAAGCATGGGCACCAGCTGATGGGTGACTCTGGGCTCCACGTGCATTTCTCTGTAAACACGGTGCTCTCAGATGCTCCTTCTTTCTCCTGCCTCTGCAAGGGAAGGAAAAGGCTCTGCACTTCCTCTGACCTTCACCTGACCTTGCATCTCTTCCCTGCCTCCATCTTACCAAGTGACATGGAGCATGTATTAAGCTAAACAGTCTCTCCTCACAATGAGTCCTCCACTTAGATTCCCCTGTTCCTCAGTCTAAGAATGGGCTGAGCACACATAATTAAAAAGCAAATAACCATTGCATTTAATTATATCAATACTTCATCCATCAAAAATGCCATTTAGAGTATACAAGATGTTCTCATATGAATTCCCCTGTTTGATTTTTATGAAAACTCTTTCAGAAGGAGATGACGGATATTGTTTCTGTTTTATAAATGAGAACATCCGGCCCAGGAATAAGGACTCGGGTTTAATTAGTGCTAGTTCAACTCCCAGCTTGGTGCCTCATTCAGTCCTCTCTGCAGTATCCATAACTCCAGAGAGAATGAAGAGATGGAGCCAAGGCAAAAACAACACCCAGCTGTGGATGGGACTGGTGATGAAAGTAAAGTCTGATTCTGTAAGAACAATATTACATAGGAACCTGGAATGTTAGGTCTATGAATCAAGGCAAACTGGAAGTGGGCAAACAGGAGATGGCAAGAGTGAAAAGTGATATTTTAGGAATTAGTGAACTAAAATGGACCGGAATGAGTGAATTTAACTCAGATGACCATTGTATCTACTACTGTGGGCAAGAATCCTTTAGAAGAAATGGAGTAGCCATCATAGACAACAAAGAGTCTGAAATGCAGTGCTTGGATGCAATCTCAAAAAGACACAATGATCTCTTTTGTTTCCAGGGCAAACTATTCAATATCACAGTAATCCAAGTCTATGCCCCAACCACTGATGCCGAAGAAGCTGAAATTGAATGGTTCTGTGATGACCTACAAGGCCTTCTAGAACTAACGCCCAAAAAAAGATGTCCTTTTCATTACAGGGGACTGGAAGGCAAAAGTAGGAAGTCAAGAGCTATCTGGAGTAACAGGTAAGTCTGGCCTTGGAGTACAGAATGAAGCAGGGCAAAGGCTAATAGAGTTTTGCCAAGAGAACGCACTGGTCACAGCAAACACCCTCTTCCAACAACACAAGAGAAGACTCTACACATGACTTCACCAGATGGTCAACACCGAAATCAGACTGATTATATTCTTTGCAGCTGAAGATGGAGAAGCTCTATACAGTCAGCAAAAACAAGACTGGGAGCTGATTGTGGCTCAGATCATGAGCTCCTTATTATAAAATAAAGACTTATATTGAAAAAAGTAGGGAAAAACCACTAGCCCATTCAGGTATGATCCAAATCAAATCCCTTAAGATTATATAGTGGAAGTGACAAATAGATTCAAGGGATTAGATCTGACAGAGTGCCTGAAGAACTGTGGATGAAGGTTCATGACATTGTACAGAAGTCGGTGATCAAGACCACCCCCAAGAAAAAGAAATGCAAAAAGGCAAAATGGTTGTCTGAGGAGGCCTTATAAATAGCTGAGAAAAGAAGAAAAGCAAAAGGTAAAGCAAAAAAGGAAAGATATACCCACGTGAGTGCAGAGTTCCAAAGAAGAGCAAGGAGAGATAAGAAAGCCTTCCTCAGTGAGCAATGCAAAGACATAGAGGAAAACAATAGAATGGGAAAGACTAGAGATCTCTTCAAGAAAATTAGAGATACCAATGGAATATTTGATGCAAAGATGGGCTCAATAAAGGACAGAAATGGTATGAACTTAACAGAAGCAGAAGATATCAAGAAGAGGTGGCAAGAAAATACAGAAAAACAATACAAAAAAGATCTTAATGACCCAGATAACCACAATGGTGTGATCACTCACCTAGAGCCAGATATTCTGGAATGAGAAGTAAAGTGGGCCTTAGGAAGCATCACTAGAAACAAAGCTAGTGGAGGTGATGGAATTCCAGCTGAGCTATTTCAAGTCCCAAAAGATGATGCTGTGAAAGTGCTGCGCTCAATATGCCAGCAACTTTGGAAAACTCAGCAGTGGCCACTGGACTGGAAAAGGTCAGTTTTCATTCCAATCCCAAAGAAATGCAATGCCAAAAAATGCTCAAACTACTGCACAATTGCATTCATCTCACATGCTAGCAAAGTAATGCTCAAAATTCTTCAACTGAGGCTTCAACAGTATATTAACCAAGAACTTGCAGATGTTCAAACTGGATTTAGAAAAGATAGAGATCAAAGACCAGAGATCAAAGAGCCAACATTTGTTGAATCACAGAAAAAGCAAAAGAATTAGTTCCAGAAAACATCTACCTCTGCTTCATTGACTATGTTAAAGTCTTTGACTGTGTGGATCACAACAAACTGGAAAATTCTTAGAGATGGAAATACTAAACCACCTTACCTGCCTCCTGAGACATCTATATGCAGGTCAAGAACAACAGTTAGAACCAGACATGGAACAACAGACTGGCAGCAAATTGGGAAAGGAGTACATCAAGGCTGTATATTGTCACCCTGCTTATTTAACTTATATGCAGAGTACATCATGCGAAATACCAGGCTGGATGAAGCACAAGCTGGAATCAAGATTGCTGGGAGAAATATCAATAACCTCAGATATGCAGATGACAGCCACCCTTATGGCAGAAAGTGAAGAGGAACTAAATTAGAGCCTCTTGATAAAAAGTGAAAAAGGAGAGTGAAAAAGCTGGCTTAAAACTCAACATTCAGAAAACAAAGATCATGGCATCTGGTCCCATCACTTCATGGCAAATAGATGAGGAAACAATGGAAACAGTGAGAGACTTTATTTTCTTGGGCTCCAAAATCACTTCAGATGGTGACTTCAGCCATGAAATTAAAAGACGCTGGCTCCTTGGAAGAAAAACTATGACAATCTAGACAGCATATTAAAAAGCAGAGACATTATTTTGCCAACAAAGGTCCATCTAGTCAAAGATATAGTTTTTCCAGCAGTCATGTATGGATTTGAGAGTTAGACCACAGGGAAGGCTGAGCATCGAAGAATTGATACTTTTGAACTGTGGTGTTGGAGAAGACTCTTGAGAGTCCCTTGGACTGAAAGGAGATCCAGCCAGTCCATCCTAAAGGAAATCAGCCCTGAATATTTATTGGAAGGACTGTTGCTGAAGCTGAAAATCAAATACTTTGGCCACCTGATGTGAAAAGCTGACTCACTGAAAAAGATCCTGATGCTGGGAAAGATTGAAGGCAGGAGGAGAAGGGGATGACAGAGGATGAGATGGTTGAATGGCATCACTGACTCTATGGACTAGAGTTTGAACAAGCCCCAGGAGTTGGTGATGGACAGGGAGGCCTGGTGTGCTGCAGTCCTTGGGGTCTCAAAGAGTTGGACACGACTGAGTGACTGAACTGAACTGAACGGCGGTTTCGGTGCAAGAGCTCAAGCAAAGTTTCCCTCTCGTCCAGCGTGTCCTCTTCCCCAGATCAGATTCTGATACTCTGTCTAGAGAAAGACCCAAGGTGACGGATTGTGTCACAATGCCCTCAGGCTCATGGTGACTCAGCGGTGTGGTCCATCACATCAGCCAGACTGTGCAGGAAAGATGATTTCCTGCCACCTCACTCATCGCCCGACAAGAGGCTCTCAAGGTGGAACATCCGCGTTCTCAGCGAGCATCACTCTTCCCAGTGCACTCTGTGCACACAGTTCTCGGCTACTTGGCTGGGTCATTGTCTCCTGACAACTTTTACTGAAATAGAAATTCTTCTTAGCTTTTGTTCACTGATGCTCACGACTTCTCCAAATTTATCTTCCAGGAGTGGCTGAGCTTCCGACTTGCAGGGTTCTGAGCTGAACTCGATGTCCTACCGTCAAACCAGATGAAGACGCAAGAGTTATTTAGTTCAGTCCTCCTCAACTGTTCTGTCTGCTGTCATTTTCTTGCTTTGTCATTTTACTTTCCCCGTTTTTTTAAAAAAAACAGGAGTCCATGTGAAAGCAAAGTGCATGGAGGTTGATAGGATGCTCCCACCATCTCAGGGTCCCAGGCACCTCGCTTAACTTATGGGACCTCAGTTTCTTATCTCTGTAGTGAAGTCAGATATAAGAGGTGCATTTCCTGCAACACAGATTCCAAGGAAATGGTAGCATTCTTGTTATAATACTGCAATTCTCACCAGTGAGGTGGCGGTAACTGGACTTCATGCTTCCAAACGTCTAGGACCCAGAACTTGCCTGCTCTTATTTGATGTAAGGAATAAGGAGCATCACCATTTCCAAGTGATTTTCTATATTAAATCCTGTAATCCTGCCCACAGCCTCGTGAGAAGATACTGACCTGATACTCGCTCTATGGGAGGGGTGGGTTGGAGAGTCTGGTACCTGCCCAGGGTCAGGTAAAGAGTCTTCCAAGTCATAACTGACCTGTCAGTAAAGAATCTGAAGGTACAATCCCAGAAACGGACTGACTTTGGCTTAACTGAGGAAAAAGAATGAATGAATGAATGAATGGTGAATGAATAAATGAAGACTTTGGGGCCGTTGTGGGCTGACTCACAGAACGGAATGGCTGGATCTCCAGGGTCAGGGGTCTGCAGCACAGGGCTCTCTCACAAGAAGGCTCCCCATCTCCCCCCATCGCTGGATGGGTGGTCCCGCTGTGAACCCCCAGGAGGGTCATCTCTCGTCTGTGTCCAGCAGGCCCGTGAGAGCAGGCAGCCAGCGCTGTGTGTTCACTGCGGCCAGAGGAGGCGAACTGGAGAAGGGTGTCGGGGGCCTGGTGCTGAGATGCCGTGTCTCCATGGTCCTAAGGCAAGAACGCACATTTCAATGTCCTCTGCTCGGATGTGTCCCTCCTTAAGTGTGGTAGTCACTCAGTCATGACCGACTCTCTGTGACCCCATGAACTGCAGCCTGCTAAGCTCCTCCGTCGATAGGATTCTCAAGGCAAGAATACTAGAGTGGGTAGCCAGGCCCTCCTCCAGGGGATCTTCCCGACTCAGGGATCGAACCTGGGTCTCCTGCATTGCAGGTGGATTCTTTACCACTGAGCCACCAGGGAAGCCCTTTCTTAACCAGAATTGAAAGTCTTTTGACCATACAAAAGTGATTATTATGAAGCATTTAGAGCCAGCTCTCAGGGGGACCATCGACAAGAGAAGCGTGGTGTGTTTCTGGCCTCCACTCACCCGTGGGAGGGGAGTGATGCTGGGCTGAGACCAGACACTAGGAGCTACGGGCTCAGGCTTCCTGCTGCCCCAGAGTGGTGGGGGGTCACAAGCAGAGGATCCCGTAAGAACTCCCCAAACGTTGGGTCCTCTTGGCCCACTGCGCTGTCTGAAGCTCCACCCGGAAATCTTACTTGTTTAGTGCAAGGCCCAGCCCCTTGCTGATAAATACAGCCCCGTGGAGGATTATCAGCCTCCAGCTCTCCTGATCAAGAAGCACAGTCCTGTCCCCAGCCGCCAGTGGAGCTGGGCTGGGTGAGGTCTGGGTGCATACTAGCCACCATGGTCCAAGGTCAATGGAGAAAACATGAACAACTCAGCAAAGACTTCATGAAGCGACACACATTGTCTTTGGCAAGCATCCCATTTGGTTGTGATGCTGTCCTCTTTTCTTCTGCATCCAGGACCTTCCTTTCACGAAAGTCAAACAGCTTCCCTGGTGGCTCAGAAGGTGAAGCATCGCCTGCAATGCAGAGGACCCAGGTTTGTTCCCTGGGTCGGGAAGACCCCCTGGAGAAGGGAATGGCAACCCACTCCAGTATGCTTGCCTGGAGAATCCCGTGGATGGAGGAGCCTGGTGGGCTACATTCCATATAATCGCAGAAAGTTGGACATAACTGAGCAACTAATATCTTGACACTTCACTTTAAAGCTAGCAAGTCAATGCCAGCTTTCATCTATTGTGTTTTCATGTGATTTTATTAGTTCCTTCAATAGCAAAGTTCAGCAATATCTGCTGGAGGACACACCGAGGACAGATAAGACACGACTGACCAGGAGCACCTGGGTGGCCAGCAGGGGTAGAGGGGCTCCCTCAAGGGGGAGAAGACACGGCAGGGGAGGCTGAACAGCGGGAAGAGAGACCTTTCCAGCTGACAGCTTGATGGAGAATTCTCGAGATGAGAGAATAAGGTCCATGTTCATTTTGCCTCATCTGACAACCCAAACTTCACACAGCTGTTCTTTCAGAGGGTGCTTCTGACCCTTTTCCACCGAAAATCTTGGCAAGTGTGTTTCCCCCGCATGCTGTCACTGAAGACAGACCCTGGCAAAGGTGTGTGCTCTGAGCCAGCCACTGCCCCACTAGGGATGCTAGTGAGCCCAGCGGCAGAGATTAAGATCTGCTCCAAAAGGAGACGTGCTTCCCGTCACCTGGCTACTTTCAGAGGAGGTCAGCCTGCTCCCACCCCCGCCCGTCCAGGCCTGGACGAAGGAGTCAGCCACCCTGACCGGCACTGTGGCCCTTGGTCCACCCAGGGCTAGAGGTGGAAGTTTCAGAAAGGCACCTCAGTCCAGACACATGGCCGGCCAGCCCTGCCTTCTCTTGGGCTTGCAGGAACCCCCGCGAGCCTGGGACACGGGCCGCGTGTGTGAGAACGTGTGTCTGTGCAGCGGGTCCACGAGCTGGCGTCCTCCTGGAGACATGCGGTGTGGAAGGAGAGTCAAGGTCACTCTCCAGACACGTGTCTTTCCAGCCACACTCAGCCAGGGCCCGCTCTGCAGCCCGCTCCAGCCTGGCACGGACGTGGGCGGCCACATGGCGGCCACAGCTGGTGGAGGACGGGGCTGCGGGCCCGCGGGTGGGGGGCCGGCTACCCACCCCGTCTCAGGAATGTTGGCCGCCTCCTCTGGCTGTGGATCCAGCCTGGGAGGGGCCTGAGTGTCAGGAGCTGACTAACCGCCTCATGCATTTTGTATATGCTCCTTTTGGCTGATGCGGCCACCACTGGCCCCAGGTTTGACCTGGTTAGAAGTGGAAGTCAGACGTGCCAAGGTGGCTTACACACAGAAGCAGTTTTTTGCAGCTAGGACTAATTTGACTGTCAGTTCAGTTTTGAAACCGAATACATTTGTTGAAATCTGTGTACACTGGTTCCCAGTTTTATCAGCTATTTAAATCTTCAGACTGACTTTATTTGACTTCTTTCTCCTTACCTTAGTTTGTCTTGTAGTAAGGTAGACATTTGTTAAAAGTTGCGATAGTCATCAGCAACACCCAGCAAAATCTGACTTTTTTAGCCCTGAGGTTATATATTTTTTAATTAGGAATTGAAATGAAGGGATAATGTCTCAATAATTTTATCAATATGAAAACAATCACCTGTTTTTAAAAAATGATACAAGGACAGTGGATATCAGGCAAAGGACAGAAATCCAAGTTCCGCAGCCTCGAGCAAGGAGACGGGCTGGCTTACAGGACTGGCAGGATGCGGGGGCTGGGGGAGGGCTGCACTCGGCAGCTCTGACAGCTCAGAGCTTCCTCTCCATCCCACGCTCCTCTGGGCCTTGGCAGTCTTCTCAGAGCCCTGTCCCCTCTGCCCCAGGGTTTACACATTCGTGTGCATCTTTTGGCTGATGTTTGGATTATTTCCAGGGCTAGGAGAAGGAAATGGCAACCCACTCCAGTGTTCTTGCCTGGAGAATCCTGGGGACGGTGGAGCTTGGTGGACTGCTGTCTATGGGGTCGCACAGAGTCGGACACGACTGAAGCGACTTAGCAGCAGCAGCAGCGGCTGGCCATCACAGGTAAAGCGACTGTGAACAATTCAGGCTCACAATCTCTGTGACCTTAATGCTTGAGGAAATACCCAGGACTTGAAGGTCTGGGTCATGTAAATGGGGTGCGTGTGCTTGACTTCTTAAGAAACCGACAAGCTTTCTCCCACAGCGGCTGCACCCTGTCCCATTCCCCAGCAGTCCCGAGGCCCCCAGCCCCCTATAGCCTCCTCCACACGCACCGTGGGGAGTGTTCCTTTAATTTTATGCGTGCTGATAGGTTTGGAGTGGTGTCTTGCTGTGCTTCATGTATGGGAAGCCCATTTTTAATGGACATTCATAGTTACATGAATGTGGGTTATTTCTGAAAATACAGTATATCAAACATTACTGAAATCACCCAAATATCTACTGTCTTCCCCTTTATCACAGAATTTGGTCATCCTACTGGAAGGAATTATGAAGTCTGTGGGGTTTGTGTTTTCTGGAATTTCTTTGCTCACTTTACTTTAGATAATGCTTTAAATGTTGTGCTGTCTCCCATTGTTCCTTGGGAAGAATTCTGTTTCAATAAAATTGGTAAGAAATAAAATGTTGCAACATCTATATTTAAACTTCTGTTCAAATTTTGCACTTAAGCTGCATTAAAATCTGCGAAGGTGATCTCCTATAACCCTGAATGTCGTATTTCAGGGGATTACCAGGAGTTGAATGTGTGTTTGGGGAGAACCCAAACCAGTCCAGATATTTGGAGTTCTAGGCTGGAGGCCTCCGGAAAGTCAAGATGGTCCGTGGGGAACAGCACCCTGGCCGCCGAAGCCCCGCCTCCCCCACCCAAATCAGCGCCACTGTGCCCCGCCCCACCCTCTGAACACAGAACGCATCTCCTCTCTCCATCCCAGGTGATTCCTAACCGTCCAGAAGCCCCAGGCCCGCGGGCGTTCCGGCCGGCCTCCGAGCTCCGTGACTTCGCTGCCGCTCTCCCTTCCGACTGAAGCACATTTTCCACTGGCAGCTTTACAGGCGTCCGCGAGGCTTCCTTCTGCCCCGTTTCCTGAGTGCGCACTGCTGTTTGTGCGTTGGCACAGATGTGGGGAGTCTGGGCCAGGAGGAGGGGGCGCTCACTGCCGAGCAGGTGGAGGCCCAGGGGGCCCCGCCGTCCCTTCCCTCCACCTGCCCCGCGTCCCTCTCTTCCCGCCAGCTCCAGCCTGGCCCGATCCCATCACTCTCTGTCTCCTGCATCGGCCGGCTGGGAGCTGGAATCCTCTGAGGGTTATTGGCCTTTAAAACAAGGACAACACCCCCAGCAAGTCAGGGGAGAGTAGGGCGCTAAAAATGCACTTTGAGGAGAGAAGCTGTGAGCAGGTTGATTTGGGTCTTGCAACGACCCAGTTACCCGAACAACCATGAGCTATGCAGAGCCTTTTGTGGATGAGATAACTGAGGCACACAGAGTTTCGATTATTCTGAAAAAGACGACTCAGCCGGTGATGGTGACCCCAAGGCTCGAGAGCAGCCAAGCTCTGTGCCCTGTTCCCTTTGGCCCCAATCCCGTGGCTTCACTGACCTCCCAGATCTGCAAAACCTACCGGGTGACAAGCTCACTGCAGACCTCACCCACACCTCGTCTCTGTCCCGCACCACCGCCACGGGCCCGGGACGGGCAGCCGCGATTCCCAAAGTGCGAGCTGTCGGCCCTCAGAGGAGCCCCTGTGTCTATGTAGGTGCAGACTCCCCTAAACCGCTCAGACCTTGAGTCAGCATCCTGCTGATGGCCCAGAAATCTGCATTTCTGGGAAACACACTGGATGACATTTGTCTCTCCTAGAATTTGAAAACTCCTGAGGTAGAGGTTACCAGGAAGCAGTGGTGGGTGTTTCTAGCTGGGGGCCGAGTTCCCCTGGCCCCGGCTCACTTGCTGGACTGACAGGCGCAGAACTGACTCTGCGGGATGAGAGAGGGGGGCTCCTCCTTCACCTCCACGCTGGGCGGGAGCCCCGACCGGAGGCGGTGCTTCCATTTGACGCCTGCGCCTTCCCAGTGGCGCAGCTGGTCCTCAGGCCCCATGAACATGGCGATCAGAGAGCCCCCGTCCTGGGATGAGGGTCTCTGGGGGTGTGATGGGGGATTAGTAACCATCACAGGGACCACAGGCATTCCTTGGGGCTGTGTCAGCAAACTAGGACACACGGGCTGTCCTGCTAAACCTGTGTTTCAAAAATGCAGGTTTGTTCCGACACGACTGAGAATCAGGGAATGATCTGAGCCGTGATGGGGACTGCAAGTTCACCTGTGTGTGATTCCAGCCTCAGGAGACCCGAGGTGAAGCCAGGCAGGACGGGGCCAGGCGGGCACACGCAGCCCTGGGCATCCATGGCCTGGCTGTCCCACCCCTGCCGGGCATCACAGGCGCCCCCCGCCTGCCCTCCCTCTGTGCCCCCAAGTGCCAGCTCCCTGACAGCCTCCCCTCGGGCTCTGCGGGTCCTCTTCTGGGCAAAGTACCATCACAGGACTCTGCTTCCGGCCTTGGCTGGGTGTGCAGCTGTGACCTACTTTCATGAGGTTCCTTGTTTTTTAATGCACCACTGACAAGGTTTTTGAATGTCGCGTCTCCGCTCCCACCAGCTTGGGGAGCTTTGCTGCATGGTTTTGCATGCCGTGGTTATGTTCTGGGACAAACACCTTTCTCCACACCAGACTCCCTTTGGGCAGACCCACCTCCCTCCCGCGAGGCCAGGAGCAGAGACGGCGGGAAAGAAGGCAAGCGGGAAGCAGGTCGCCAAGTCTGCAGACCTGCCCTGGGAGAACCTGGTGTCTCCTCGGGGCCCAGGTGACCCTGGGACAGCAGGGCGGCACAGTGATTTATGCCTGTCTTCCTTCCAGAAGACAGTCGTGGTGCGAGATATTTAGGCCGTGTGGAGAGCAGGCCGGGGCCGGTGGGGCTGACATGGAATTAACAGTGTGTGCCCGGCCAGCCCCCCTGGACACATGCCAGGTCCCGCCTCGGCAAGATGGCCTGGGGCCAGGTCTGCCTGGGAGCAAGGGGCCGTGCGTCTCACGTGCAGAATCTGCAAAACCAGAGCCCCGCCGGGTCCCGCAGTTTCAGGCACAGCCCTGTCCTGAGCCGGCCCCGGGCGGTCTCTGAGCTGCAGACGGACGGAGCCTGCCGGTCGTCACTGGGAGGCGGCCCGCCGAGGACAGTGGCCGGGGCTCCCAGAGGAGCGCAGCGAGGAGGCCCCTGGAGGGCTGCGGGGAGCGGGTCCTGGGCGTCGGCTGCAAGAAGGGAAGGCAGCTCGGCTCGCCCCCCGCAGTCGGCGCCCTCCTTTCCCACTCAAGGCCAGGCCCGTTAGCTCCCCCCCTCACTCCATCTCTCCGTGTCTCTCTCTGTCACTCCATCTCTCTGTCTCTGTCTCTCTCTCCCCCACCTCCCCTCTCTCTCACACACACATTGCTCTGGCTATATTTCTAAGATCTTGTATAATATTCTCAAGAAAAATGTCACTCCACTTACCCAGGGGAATTTCCAGTGAATGTCTATTGACTCCCCCGTGGGGGGACCGCCCGTCGCCGGCGGGAGGAGTGAGGAAGGTTCAGAGCAGAGAAAGTGGGGAGAAGGGGTCCCGGACCAGGGGTGACATGGCTGCTGATACATCTCCCAGGAAGACAGATGTGATACCAGCACCTCATGCAATTTTTAGAGGAGTCCATCAGGCAGGTATGACCGTCTGCGATCTACAGTCGAGGAGATTTAAACCTGTGGAAGTTAAATAATTCATCTGCCCGGGGTCACCGGTGCTGAGTGGGGAGCCGGTCGGATCAGCCCCAAAGCCCTCCCGGGTCCCCTCCGTCTGCCACCTCAGAGACGGGGCCTGGGGACTCAGCGGGCCGTGAGCATGACGTTGTGATCCGGGGGAGGTCAGGGTCAGGGGACACTCGGGGCCCCCACTGCGGGAAGCCCTGCTTCCTGAGGGGAGCCCGGGGCTCACCCTGACCCCCTTCAGTCTGAGCGTCTGTGAAGGCTTCACCGCGCAGTGAGTCATCCCAGCAGTCAAAGCCGTCTCCATGGGTGACACCAGCTCTTTCGGAAGCCTGATAGAACGCTTCAGGGCTAGCGCTCACTGTGAACAGAAAACAGGGCCAGGCCAGCCCCCCTCGGGGTGCCAGGACGCAGCACCAAGCCTTCCCGGGCTCACCCAGCCCTGCCTGAGGTCCTTGCGGTGCTCATTGATGCCTTGGTGTTGAGGGACTGTCTACTGTAAGCACGCTCGCTGGTCACGACGCGCGGAGGACAGGTGACCTCTGTAAGGTCTACAGGCTTATGGCTCAGGGTCCAGAGGGGGCTTCTCTCCAAGGCAGGGTGTGACCTCCCGGCCACAGAGGGGTGAGTGTGCCCCTCTCCAAGACCAAATGAGAAGGCGCCCGTGGGTGGCTGAGAACCACCCGGGGCCTTTGGGACGTGCTGGCCGAGCCCACGATGGCCGGGGCCCAGGAAGCCCACAGGGAGTGGTAGTGCCTGCTTTTGTTCTAAACACCCTTGAGTGCGGGTCTGGGCTTCGACGCACAGTTGTGCGGGCTGTGCACTGCACAAACCAGACACGGAAACTCCAGGCGTGCACAGCCGGGATTCTGGCGCGCATGGGTCAGGCGCTGGGCCGGTGACGCACCAGCCTCAGGAGTCCTGGGAGGAAGCCTCACGGGCTGAGTGTGGGGCTGGACGCGGGGCGGGGGCCCCAGGAGCCTGGGAGCAGAGAGGGCAGGTCTGGAAGTGGGTCGGTGGGAGGGGTGTTGAGGGAGGGTGCCTGGGCCTGAGGCCAAGGACAAGGGAAGGGCTGGAAGGTGGGCAGGGGAGCAGGGCGCAGGGCTCTCCTGAGATTTGTCGTCTTCGCCTTGGGCCGGGCTGGTCCTTGAGACCGAGAGAACCGTCCTCGGGGGCACGGAGGGTGTCCCATGCCCGACCTCTCCCACAGGCTCTGAAGGTCCCAGGCCCGGTGTCACCCAGCCCTACCAGGTCCCGGGCCCCCCGAGCTACCACACAGGCCCCCCGAGCAGGAGGACGGCCCTGGCCCACGCGGGCCTGGCCTCCCTCACCGCCTCTCTGCCATCAGCTGCAGCAGGAGCTGCCGCCAGGGACAGGACGGCCGTCGCTTTCTCTCCAGAGGAAGAGCACCATTGCCTCCTGGAGCGAATAAAAACAAGGTGCAGAGCCACTTCCAGGTCAGCCGAGCACAGGGTCACGGGTTCTCTGCTCTCCCAGCCCCGAAGACATTCTCAGCTGGGGCGTTCTTCCCTGGGAGCTGCTCTGAGGATGAAATGCAGGGATTTGTGTGCTTGCTTCTAGAGCAGTTTATAGTATAATTCAGGGCAGATTGCAGAAGGAAGGTGCGGATCTCAGTAAAGGCAACCTTCAAACAACAAACAGGAAAATCACACAGCCTCTGCCCCGGCCAACATCACAGGTTAGTTGTTAATAGTTAACAGTTGTTAATAGTTGCCTGCTTCTCCAACTTCAAAATGCACAGGCGTGTCCCGGAGATCTTGTTAAAATGCAAATTCTGAGTCAGCAGATGACGGACCAGTCTGCGGATCCGGCACCTCTAATGTTTTCTCGGCCAGGACTCCACAGACCGCCCAAGGACACAGGCCAGGCCTCTGCTGTCTCCTCCACGGTAGCTGAGAACGGCTTCGAGCTTGTGAAGGTCTGTGAAGGAAGACAGAAAGGATGGTGTGGCAGAGATGCGTGAACCGCGAGGCCTGAGCCGGGACCGTCTGGCCTTGAGACAGGACACTCGGCGCATCCCTTAGAGTCTCCGACGCGGAGCCGGGAGGCCTGGTGTCTCGGCCTGGGTGGAATCTGGCCGCAACCACTGACTCTCCTAACGACGGCCTCCAGAACAGCTGCCAGAACCTAAACATCCTGACGGGACATCTACCCTGAAACAGCTCCTACCCCTGGCCCTGGAGGGGTGAGTGCAGAGTCCCATCAGGGTTGCCACGCTTCTCACCAGGAGACTCAGACAACCCCAGGCCTGTTGTCTTGGGGAGCCCCCAACTCTTCCTGGTCCCCGAGACGTCACCTGGATCTGCATCTCCGGAACTGCAAGCCTCAGACCCTAAACATGCTCCCCTCACTTGCAGGCTCCTCTCTGCCATTTGGCCAACAGCCTCCATGGAGAAAGCTTCCTGCACCTGCCTTAGACGATGTGACGTCTGCCGCCGTCTGACCGCGCTGAGAGCTGCAGGCTTTCAGGATCAGCTCCGAGCCACCTGCCCCGTCCTCCCCCAAACCAGGGACCCATCACGGCGGGAGGAAGGAGACTAAGTGACGGGCTGACCGTGCAGCACCAAGTGTGGCCTCAGCCTCTCGCTCCCCAGCCTCCCGGCCAGAGGGGCCCCTGCTCCTGCACTGCCCCTGCCCGGCTGCAGCCTCCACACATCATGGAGCGGTCTTCACGCTGCCCTGCAGGCGTGTGCCTTCCTGTCCGCTCTCCCAACAAGACCACGCTCTCTTCGGAGGAAAGAAGGGCTTGTTGATCCCGAGAGTCTGTCCCACAGTAGGCGCTCCACAAACTACTGAGAGCAGGCGAGAGAGGCGATGGCCCTGGGAGCAGCTTCTCGGGACGAACACGCGCGGGTGCCTGGCGTCTTATCTGTGAGCATAGTGTGATGTGTTGACATGTAAGTGTGTGATTACCCACGCTAGTGGTTATAATCCATACATAAATGGTGTGCATCACATTTACTGTCTCTATAACATACATACATGTTGTGTGTATGAGGTGAGGTGTTAATTGCTCAGTCATGTCCAAGTCTTTCCAACCCTATGGACTATAGTCCATCAGGCTCAAATACAAATCAAATGTATATTTGTGTAGATACAAATGCACTCATTTTAAATGCGGCCAAGGTTATGCTCAAAATCCTTCAAGCTAGGCTTCAGTACTATGTGAACCAGAGGTGCAAGCTAGGTTTAGAAAAGGCAGAGGGACCAGAAATCAAATTGCCAACATTCGTTGAATTGAAGAAAAAGCAAGAGAATTCCAGAAAAACATCTACCTTTGCTTCATTGACTACACTAAAGCCTTTGACTGTGTGGATCACAACACACTGTGGAAAATTCTTAAAGAGATGGGAATACCAGACCACCTGACCCGTCTTCTGAGAAACCTGTATGCAGGTCAAGAAGCAATAGTTAGAACTGGACATGGAACAATGGACTTGTTCAAAACTGGGAAAGGAGCATGATAAGACTGTATATCATCACCCTGCTTATTTAACTTATGTGCAGAGTACATCGCGTGAAATTCAGGCTGGATGAATCACCAGCTGGAATCAAGACTGCCAGGAGAAATATCAATAACTTCAGATATGCAGATGACACCACTTTAATGGCAGAAAGTGAAAAGAAACTAAAGAGCTTCTTGATGAGTGTGAGAGAGGAGAGTGAAAAAGCTGCCTTGTAACTCGTAAAGAGAGCTGAGCACTGAAGAATTGATGCTTTTGAACTGTGGTGTTGGAGAAGACTCTTGAGAGTCCCTTGGAATGCAAGGAGATCCAACCAGTCCATCCTAAAGGAGATCAGTCCTGGGTGTTCAGTGGAAGGACTGATGCTGAAGCTGAAACTCCAATACTTTGACCACCAGATGCGAAGAGCTGACTGATTTGAAAAGACCCTGATGCTGGGAAAGATTGAGGGCAGGAGGAGAAGGGCACGATAGAGGATGAGATGGTTGGATGGCATCACTGACTCAATGGACCTGAGTTTGAGTAAACTCCGGGAGTTGGTGATGGACAGGGAGGCCTGGCGTGCTGCGATTCATGGGGTCACAAAGAGTCGGACACAACTGAGCAACTGAACTTATATATATATATGTATACCTATGCAATGCATGCAGATATGTATATATTTGACATGTATCACATATATATACATTATATATATATACGTATATTAACATGTATATTTTTAGACACTGAGTGGCCCAGGAGGGCGTCTTGGGGCCTGGGCCCCTCCAGCCCGAGGCCTGCAGCCCTTTAGGCCCAGGGTCCTCAGCCAGGGTGGCCTGGACATGCAACCTCAGCTGGCACACGGCCCAGAGCCCCGCCCGCTGTTCTCACCTGAGGACCCAGCTCCTTCCCACCCTGAGGATTTTTAAAAGTTTATAATGAGTTTAGAAAACTTTGTACTTGGAAATCAAAAAAAAAAAAACAACAACCACCCAATTAAAAATTGGGCAGAGGACCTGACTAGACATTTTTCCAAAGAGGTCATGCAGTGACCACCAAGAACCCTCACCTTTCCCTTCCCACCCTTCCCCCTCCTTGAGGCTGAAGCCCCAACCATCAGAGGGTTTGGAGCCCCCAGCATGGCAGGGACCACATTACTGGTCTGGGTGCTGAAGGGGCCCCACGTGGCCGCCCTCCCAGGAGACAGTGCCTTTGACTGGTTTCCTTGCTGGGGAGGGACCTGATCTGGGAGCATCTCCCAGAAGGCCATGCTGCCCAGCCAGGGGCTGAGGCCTGAAGGAAAGACAGAGAGACCTGTCCAGGGAGGCAGTGGGAGGGAGGGACACATGCGGAGTGGCATCTTCAGAGCCCCGGCTTCTCCGCGGGGCCAGGAGGGGTCAGGTGGGGTCAGGTGCCCAGGCTGAGTCTCACGGGAGCCGCCCCCCACAGCCGTGTCCCCCCACAGCCCAGACTTCACACCGTTGTGCAGCCGTGTCCCTTCTCCAAGGCCACAGCTCCAGCTCAGTCACCACGCTGGCGATGTGACGGGGACGAGCCCCGTTCCGAGTCTCCCGCCCCCTCCTGGGCGTGCGACCTTAGGCTGAAAGAATGCGCCAGCCCTGGTCCCTGCAGGTATCCTGGGGCCACGTGGGCACCTCGCCTGTGGGGGGGCACGAGGATTAACCTGAATAATGTACCTGCTTCAAGCGGCATAATGCCTGCGACACAGGTAGCCCTAGAAATAGTTGCTGTTACTGTTATTGTTCGGGAGGAAAAGGGAGCAGGCGGCCTTGAGAGCTCACTAGGGTCCCCGTAGTGATCTCCCTCCGTCTTCCCGAGACCCGGCGACGGCAGGCACGCAGGCATCATGGTTCACTACCAGCCCCTCTGGCTGCGGACACTGGGCTCCGGGGGTGACTGCCCCAGGTCGCAGCACCTGAGGCCCAGGAAGCCCCACCTTGGGCACTGGGGCCTAATCTCTGGCGGGGACACCAGCCTGGCCCCGCTTGCAGAGCCTGTCTGCAGGGTCCCCGCAGCTCCCATGGGGATCTGTGTTCTGGGTCCTGTCCCCTCCCAGTCCACCAGAGCACCCTCACCTGATAGAAACCGGGTCTCATCCGGACACTTAAGGCCCCAACCAGCAGGGCCTCACTTGCACACAGACAGCCGTCCCCTCGTGGGCAGGGTGAGGGACGGATGGGGCAGACCCGGGGGCTGCAGCCACAGCAGAGCTGCCCCCCCGCCCCCCACAGCGGGCAGAACTGCAGCAGGCGCGGGAGGGCAACCTGTCTGGGCGCTGGGCGTGGGGCAGCTCTGCTGGCCATGGAGCTGACTGCAGCCCCTCCTCACCCTTCCCTGCCCCCATCCTCCCCCCACCCCTGCACAAAGGTGGCATGTGCCAACGTCCAGTCCAGGGGCAGCGCTGGGGTGGGAGGGGCCGGGGAGGCGGGGGGGGGGTGTAGGCTGGAGGCCACCTTGCTGTTGGGGTCCATCCGTGTCACTGAGGCATCGCCGGCAGCATCGGGGCACATGGCCGGCCCATGACCACAGCTCCACTGTAGGGGCTGAGTTGTGGCCAGCTCTGGACAGGAGCAGGACCTCGTGGGTGCCCGTCAGACTGCGGGCCACTCGGGTCTCTCTCCCTGAGGCTCCCTCGCCCTCCCTCAGGAAAGAAGGTAGCGGGCATCACAGCTTTTAAATGGAGATTTTTTTTTTTTTAAAGCTCATAATGAGTTTAGAGAAGTTCGTACTTGGAAACCAAAAGATACAAACAACCCAATTAAAAATTGGGCAGAGTACCTGAATAGACATTTTTCCAAAGAAGTGGTACAGTGACCAAAAAGAACATAAAAGATGCTCACCATCACTAATCATTAGGAAAAAGCAAATCAAAACCACGATGAGACTTCACACCGCACCTGTTGGAATGGCTGTCATCAAGACAAGTGACAAGTGTTAGGAAGAATGCAGAGAAAAGGGGACCCCCTGCACCATGGGTGAGACTGTAAGTTGGTGGAGCTACTGTGGAAAGCAGTCTGGAGTCTGCTCACAAGATTAAAAGTAGAACTACCATATGATCCAGAAATCCCACCTGTTGATATTTATCTGAAGCAAACAAAGCACTAATTCAAAAAGATGCATACATGCCTCTGCTCATTGCAGCAATACTTACAGTAACCAAGATATGGAAGCAAACTGCGAGCCCATCAGTAGATGGACAGGTAAAGAAGATGTGTGTGCATATATGTGCATGCAGAATATTACTCAACCATGAAAAACGGGCTCTTGCCACTTGTGACAGCATAGATGGTCCTAGGGGACATGATGCTAAGTGAACTAAGTCAGAGAAAGATCACAAATACCATGTGATCTTACTTATATGTGGGATCTAAAAAGCAAAACAAACATGCATAGACGCAGCAAACAAAACGGTGTTCGCCTAAGGGAGATGGGAGGAAAGAAAAGGGGAGGAAGATAAGAGGTACAAAATTCCAGTTACAAAATAAATGAATCACGGAGATGAAATGTACAGTGAGGGGAACACAGTCAACAACTGTGTAGTATCTTTGTGCGGTGACAGATCGTAACTAAACTTAACGGTGATCATTTTGAAAAGTATAGAAATCCTGAATCCTTACATTGTGTAACAGAAGCTGCCATAGCATAGCAGGTCGATTATACTTCCAGCCAAGCCAACATGCACGCTCAGTCATGTCCGACTCTTTGGGACCCCAAGAACTGTAGCCCACCAGGCTCCTCTGTTCATGGGATTTTTCAGGCAAGAATACTGGAGTGGGTTCTCATCTTCTCCTCCAGGGGATTTTCCTGACACAGAGATCGAACTCACATCTCCTGTGTCTCTTGCATTGCAGGTGGATTCTTACCGCTGAGCCATCAGGGAAGCCCCAATTATACTTCAGAAAAAGACAAATAGAGAAAAAAAAAAACTCACATAAAAGAGACCAGACATTTGGTTACCAGAAAAAGGTTGGAGGATGGGGGAACTGGGTGAAGGTGGTCAAAACTGCAAACTTCCATCTGTAAGAAGAGTAAGTACAAGGGATATAGGCACCCGATTAATAGAATTAACAGCACTGGATGTTGTCTATGAAAGCTAGGAGAGAGTAAGTCGTAAAATAAAATAAATAATAACTTATTTTTTATACTAAAAGACAAAATAAAAAATAATTTTCTTTTATTTCTTTAATGCTGTATTTCTAAGAAATGAAGGATGTTCACGACACTTATTGTGGTTATCACCTCTTGATGCAGATAAGTCACGTCACCTCCTGATGTAGATAAGCCACATCACCTCCTGAGGTAGGTAGGTCAATCATCATACTATGCACCTTAAACCAATACAGTGCCGGATGTCAACTACCTCTCAGTAAAACTGGGAGAAAATAAACAAGTTCTCACAACACATGATAATAAAATTGCTTTACTTTTTAGCTCAGCTGTATTTTTATTCTAATTAATTTTACTGTTTGGAGTCATATTTAGCATAAGCTTATTATAAATCACATTTTCCTGACCTCCCGGTTATCACATCACAGAGCACTGCGGGGAGGTGTATTTTATTCTTGCACAGACAGAGTAGGTAGGAGGTACTGGGCGCTGCCAGCATGCAGTTTACAAATAAACGGACCTGGTTCTTGTTTGTATGAGGTTCAGGGCTTGTCAAAGGAGGGAGTCAGAAAGAGAAGAGGGTGTCAGAGGACGAGATGGCTGGATGGCATCACTGATGCAATGGACGTGCCCTTGGGCAAATGCTGGGAAATGGTGAGAGACAGGAAGGCCCGGCGCGCAGCAGCCCACGGAGTTGCAGAGTCAGACAGGACCGGGTGACTGAACAGCGCAGGGCTCGTCACCCGTGAGAGCCTGGAATTGACCTGCGAGGAGGAGGGAGCCCGGGGCTCGGGAAGCGCGACCAGGTGGGCTGGGAGGTGTGGGGGCCGAGAGCCGGGAGAAGTCAGGGCCCACGCCCCTCGTCCTGGCTCCTGGGAGCCTCCATCCCCAAGGCATAAAGCGGGAGTGCGCCCACGTGGTGCTCTCCTGGAGCCCATGCAAGCTGGTCAGAAGTGCGGCTCGCGGGCCCACCCAGACCTGCCCACTTGGAGCAGGGCCCCCGAGGTCAGCGGTGTCAGGAGAGAGGGCTGGGGAGAGCCAGCACTCACCAAGAGCCGTGAGCAGACAGGACGGGCCAAGTCCCTCCCAGGAACAGATCAGTGCCCTGGGCCCATCCAAACACCTTTAAATGCTCTGCCTGCCTCCCAGTCTTCACCGCGCCAAGGGCTGCTCTGCGGGTGAGCGGCTGCAAGGGTTCACAGCTGGAGCTGTCTCCCAGCCCATGTCCGTGGCTCGGAGACCTCGCGCAATAGACAGGGGCCCTCGAGCCTTGGCTGCCCTGGGTAGCCAGGACCTGACGTGACGGGACAGGACAGCCGGGGAAGGCCCGCCTGACTCAAGCCTCAGTGCTGGGACTGGCTCCGCAGGGTCCTCGAGGAGCCCCGTCCTCACATACACAGAGCATGCTGAAGCTTTCATGTTACTTCTCGATTTCCTGGCAAAAGCACCGTAGGGAAAATATAATCTGGCTGTCTGGGTTTCCGTAAGATGTGTGTGTTTGCATTCTCGTGAATCCAGAGTGCAGCATCACGGACTCGATATTCGTTGGTGAGTTTTGTCTTTCAGCCCTTACGGTGAAAGTGTTATTCCAAACGACCACCTTGCAGACAGTGACCAAGCACTGGCTTCCTGCAAGATCAGTACCAAGGCAGGCTGTGGTCAGGAAGCCGCCCATCCACCGCAGAGAGGTTTCGATTGTCTGTCGTGAGCAGGAAGACAGTTCTCCTAAGCTGAGCTCACAACGTGCTGGTTTTCACCCCTTGGCGAGAGGGCTCCGTCTGCCCTTCGCACGCAGCACCGCAGGGCCACGGGGCGGAGGACAGGGCCCCCCTCTGCAGCGGTGAGCAGGAGGCGGAGGACGTCAGGGAGCCTGGAGAAGGAGGAGAGCCAGGTCAGGGCCAGACGCTGAGTGTCAGAGCGAGGGGAAGGGCCTCGGGCCTCAGGAAGAAACAGCAGGTGCCACGCAGGCGAGGGTCCGCTGCCCCGTCTGGAAGGCTCCTGAGCGCCTTGGCCTGCAGGTCGGGCAGCAGCCCCAGGCCCCAGGCCCTCCCTCTCCGAGGCTGTCTTCCCTGCCAGGCGCCCAGAACCAACAGGAGGAAGGACCGCCCTGGGAAGCCCCAGTGTGCGAGAGGACCCAGTGGGTCACTCCCTGTGACACACGCCCCGAGGGAGGAGGGGCTGAGTCCAGAGGTTTCCAGGAGGACCAGGGTAGCAGGAGACCTGAGGGGCCCCCGGAGAACAGTCTGGGGCTTGGCGGGTAGGCAGTGGGAGGCACACCCGCTGGGCTGTGGACGCCACCATCACCGAGGCCGGGTGAAGTCCCCTCTTGCATCAGGACGTGGGACTAGGCTGCACACAACCCCTGGCCCCTCCTGGGCCCCACCCGGGACCCTCCCAGCAGAGCTGGAGGCACGGGAAGGGATGGACGTGGATGCATCAGAAGCTGAAAAGGTCAACAGGTCCCCTTCTGGTTGGAGAGGAGCCCTCCTGACACCCCCCTCTCACCTCTGGGCCATCCGTGGTCAGAGACGTACCAGCTGCTCCCCCCGGGCGGCAGGCGTGGTCCTGGCAGCCGGGAGCCGGCGCTAGGCAGGCTTGTGGAGCTGGTCAGGCTCTGCACTCCCCGCATGGAGGCCAGTGGATGGAAAGGACTCAGAGCTGTGGTCACGATATGACCACCAGCACGTTCCAGGGACCCGCAGACGGGAGGCAGCGGCAGTCAACAGGAAACGGAGTTAGGGACTGGATGTGTCTCCGCCCCAAGGGCCAGCGCTGGGGGGTGGACCAGGGGCGGGGGCGGCTCTCTCGTGGGGAATCAATGAGGGGCGCTGGGTGGGGAGACCGTGGGACGGAGCAGCTGTGAGTGCACTGGAGATGGACGCCCCGGCCCTCTGCTGCTGATGAAGCTCCAGCTGCAGGTGGAGTGGAGGGAGGACCCCGGAGGGGCAGAGGGGCTGGGACGGGCGACGGGGCAGAGCCGGGGGCTGGGACAAGGGTGTGGCCGAGCCCCTGGGGCTGAGGTCCAGCAACAGGACGCGGGAGGCAGCCTCTGAGAACGCCCAGGGCCATGGTGGGCAGCCTTGGCCTCATCCAGGGGGATACCCTTTTCCCAGCACAGACACTGTGGCCTCGGGACCCCCCCACGGCCACGCGCTCCGCCGCCCAGTGCCCAGCGTGTGTGGGCAGGGCAGCGGGTGGTGGGGAAGCGGGCCTTTGGGCGCAGGGGCCCTGTCTCACTGGGTGAGGCTGGAACCAATCTGCTGCCCGGTTCTTCCCGGGGACCGGGGTGCTCAGTGCAGACGGGACCTGGCGGCAAGAACCTCCCGAGTGGTGATGGTGTGAGCCACAGGTCAGCAGCCGGAGGGTCAGAGGAGCGCCTCTCGGACCAGTGCAGGAGAGGAGACCCTGAGGGCTTCCTGGGGGCAGTGGGCAGGGAGTCGGGTCTGGGGGTCCCGGCAGGAGGCTGGAGGTTTGGAGGAGGCCTTGCCCCCTCCTCCCCCAACACGCCTGCAGGTGGCAAACCAGAGCCTGTCCGGGAGGCCCCGGGCCCGACGGAGGCCAGGAGGGCAGTCTGAGGCCCCTGGGCCCCTTCCCGGAGCGGCCCCCCGCCCCGCTGTCCCAGCAGGGAGGCCTCTCTGGCCTTTCTCTCCTCCCGTCTCCCATCCCCACCCCCACGTCCTCCCATCTCCTCCTCGTCGCCGGCTCGCCGAGTCCAGGATCTGCTGCTGGACCTCTGACCACGGAAAGGCCAGCCTGGAGAACCCCCGTGGGGTGGGGGCAGCTACGGGCTCCACCTGCCGTCTTACCCCAGACGTTGAGGCCGGTCTGGAAGGCTGGGCCCTGCACCTGCAGCAGGAGCCGGCCCCCTGCCCTTCCCTCTCCCGGCCCTGCTCACAGGACGAGGGCAGGGAGGCCAGAGTGTGGACAGCAATCGGAGCAACACCGTCTTCACTGCATGCTGGGAGCCTGAGGTCTCCTCCTGACTCGCCCTGTCCTCCCTCCAAATGGCAGAACCGCGCAGTCACGGCTTCAGAGGTGATTAAGGGCAGGCTTCCTATGACGGGAGATGGGAGGCCACGGGAAGGTGCTTCTGAGTAATTCAATCGCCAGGCTTTCCCCATGAATGGAGAAAACACACACACCCAGCCTACACACACACAGATGTGAACACACACACACCACACACTCAAACCAAATACACACCCATATACACACACATCACACAGATGTGAACATACACACAGACCACACACCACACATCCAAACCAAGGACACACACACCCATATACACACACATCACACAGACATGAATACACACACACACATGAACACACGCACACACCACACAGATGTGAACATACATACACAGACGTGAACACACGCACACACCACACATCCAAACCAAATACACACACCCATATACACACACATCACACAGATATGAACACACACACACACACAAAGACTTGAACACATACACACACACACAACACACACATCCACACCAAATACACACACACCACATAGATATAAACATGCACACACTCCCCAAAGATTCACAGACCACATGGATACACACACACACACCCTGCTGTATAAAGTTCATTTGAAAATATATATATAGAAATGTTTTCTAACATCTCTAATCCTGAACATCCCTATCAAGTCCGAGGCACTGAGACACACCGTTGCACACCAGGAACACCACTCCAGCACGTGTCCCACAGACAGTTTAGAATAACCATATGGGTGAATTTTCAGGCCACCCTCTCCTCGGCCCCGCTGAAGCCCGTGTCTTTGGTGAGTTTGGTCGTTCCGTGATTCTGTGGAGGCCAGGTCCAGCCGGAGGGTCAGGCCAGCTCCGAGCCAAGGGGGGCTCGCCAGCACCAGTGTCCACACACGAGTCCACCCCCAAACTGCTGCTGCCAGCATCTACGTGCCCACGTCCCCAGGGGGAGCTCCAGCTGTCTCCAGCCTCCCTGGATTCTCACCAGGGTCAGAAGGGGTCTGACCCAGATGTCCTTCAAATTCCTGCTTCCACCCTGGGTCCTAGAGCAGGTGAGAGTTTATGTTCACCCTTCAAGAGTGGAGTTTCTATTTGCCCCAGCCCCTGGGGCTCCTGAAAGGAAGCTCTGCTGGCCTTCAAAGCTAAACCCCTGGGGGCCCCCCTTCCCAGCAAAGGACCCCCGGGCTGGGGGGGCCAGCGTAGGACTCAGAACGTCGCTCCCTGGGGAGAACCTCTGCTGCCGTGGCCGCCCTCCCGTCTGTGGGTTGCTCACCCGGGACTGCTGGGCCTGACTGTGCCCTGTCTCCATCTTGTAGCTCTTTCTTTATAACTTTCGTTCTAAGGGATCTTTACCGCTTGTTTTTCAGTCTCTCTCATCAGCAGTCGATCTGAAATAGTCATAATTTTCATGTGTCCGTGGGAGGAAGCGAGCGCAGGGTCTTCCTACTCTGCCACCTGGGCCATCTCTGGGTCTTCCATGAGGGCACTAATCCTCCTGACCGCACGACCGCCCAGAGACGCCACCTCCCAACACCGTCACCTGGGGACAGACAGCAGACCCAGCCCTGGGTACAGAGGCCTCTACACCAGCGCCGGCTGGCATTCCTCCCGGGGAAGCCCCGCTACCCCACAGGTGCCCCTGTGGACGCCTCTCTGGAAGCCTCCCCTCTCCCGACAGCTCGGTCAGAGGGCTGTGCTGGGCCTGCACCGCCTGTTCGGTCCTTAGGAAAGAACGGGCGGGCGGGACTCAGGAGCGGCAGGCGGCAGCTCTCATGACGCGACGTGAGCACCGGCCCTGCTCAGGGACTGTGTTTCTCTGCCTCTTCTAAACCCATGCTCCGCGGTCTGGAGGAGCCCCTCCCTGGGAAAGTGCAGAGCAGACGACTGGGCTCAGAGCACCCAGCTCCCCAGGCTGGTGTCTGTTCATCTACCTGATTCCCCGCAGCTCTGAGGCTCACGAGGGTTCACGGTGTGGATTTCACCTTTGGGTACCCAGGTCAGAGCTCTGAGCTACACAGAACTCAATCACTTCTTCTTGAATAAATGAACAAATAAAATAAAGATCTAGAGATGAAAGAGATAACCGATCTCTGTGTTTATACCCCAGTGAGCTCCCTTCCCCTGTAGAAAATACTCCCCAGATAAACTAAGGAAGGAAGATCTAACAGAAGAGGTGAGAGGGGATGGGAGGGGTGAGAAGAGAAAACAAGGAAATGAGGCATTGCTGCAGCTAGACAGACTTAGGACTGACCGGGAAGAACGTCCCTATGCTAAAGTTGTTTTTAAGAAAATAATTAAAAATAAATTCTTAAATAAAAAGGAGTCACAACTATATTTGAGTCACTTTTTTTTTTTTTCTGAAAAATGGAGTGCTTTTCCCCTAAAGCTCAAGAGAGTGAAATTGAAATACTGAGCTCTGTACAGAAAAAAGAAATTCTCTCTCTCTCACACACACACATGTCTGACTTCTCCCTCTAGTCATCATAGTATAAAATACTTATAGAATATTTATATAAAATATAAAAGACTTTATAATTATATAAAATACTTACATCTAACAAATGCATTCAGATCTGCTCCCAGAGTAAAATTAATTGGTTATCAGTTCAGTTCAGTCACTCAGTCGTCTCTGACTCTTTGCGACCCCATGAACCGCAGCACGCCAGGCCTCCCTGTCCATCACCAATTCCCAGAGTTCACCCAAACTCATGTCCATTGAGTTGGTGATGCCATCCAACCATCTCATCCTCTGTCGTCCCCTTCTCTTCCTGCCCTCAATCTTCCCCAGCATCAGGGTCTTTTCAAATGAGTCTGCTCTTCGCATCAGGTGGCCAAAATATTGGAGTTTCAGCTTCAACATCAGTCCTCCCAGTGGACACCCAGGACTGATTTCCCTTAAGATGGACTGGTTGGATCCCCTTGCAGTCCGAGGGATTCTCAAGAGTCTTCTCCAACACCACAGTTCAAAAGCATCCATTCTTCAGTGCTCAGCTTTCTTTATATTCCAACTCTCACATCCATACATGACCACTATAAAAACCATAGCCTTGACTAGACAGACCTTTGTTGACAAAGTAATGTCTCTGGTTTTTAACATGCTGTCTAGGTTGGTCATAACTTTCCTTCCAAGGAGTAAGTGTCTTTTAATTTCATGGCTGCAATCACCATCTGCAGTGATTTTGGAGCCCAAAAGAATAAAGTCAGCCAATGTCTCCACTATTTCCCCATCTATTTGCCATGAAGTGATGGGACCAGATGCCATGGTCTTAGTTTTCTGAATGTTGAGCTTTAAGGCAACTTTTTCACTCTCCTCTTTCACTTTCATCAAGAGGCTCTTTAGTTCTTCTTCACTTTCTGCCATAAGGGAGGTGTCATCTGCATATCTGAGGTGATTGATATTTCTCCTGGCAATCTTGATTCCAGCTTGTGCTTCTTCCAGCCCAGCGTTTCTCATAATGTACTCTGCATATAAGTTAAATAAGCAGGGTGACAATATACAGCCTTGACATACTTCTTTTCCTATTTGGAACCAGTCTGTTGTTCCATGTCCAGTTCTAAATCGGTTATAAATCTATGCAAAATTACCCAAATAGAAGATACCCAGGAATGGTGCCTACTGGGTCCCAACCCGTCACCAGCAAAGTCAGAAGTGACGGGGATTGGAGCTCTGTTTTACCTTCTGCTCTGGGTGCACTGGGAGGAAAAACGCTAGGGGATGTGAGGAGCAGTGGATCCCTGCATTAATTCACTCACATCACAGCCCATTTTGTCTTTTCCCATAAACTGGAAAAGACAGGAGAAGGAGAAGGAGAACGTGAGAAAAGACACACACACTTGAGCTGAACACACTCGGAAAAAATGCTTGAAGCATCCGTAGCCTAGAATCATGAATACTCTTAACTCTAATTGGAAGTTCCAAAAAATGGAAAAAAAAAAAAAAATGGAGATTTGTAAAGACAGGCACTGCAGAGAGGGCTGCGCTGTTTTAGCGGAAGTCGCCGTCCTCATGGCGTGTTAATCCGCTCGCCTCCTGCACAACATCACGCCCTGCAGAGCGCTGAAATATCACCATTGTTTGCAGGAGGCAGCGCACAGCCTCACTGGGAGACGTTCTGATCAGTGTCAGCAAACAGCCCTTCTGCCCTCCAGAGAGGCTGGCGCAGCCAGCAGCTCGGGGTCCAGAGCCGCCCTGTAAGCGGGGTCTGAGTCTCTGCTTTTGCCTTCACAGCTTTCATTTCGTCTTCCCTGGAACTCGCCCATGCATCCTCGGTTCCGGGGTGTTTCCCCGAGATCATCTGAGAGCTTCTTCATGTTCTTTTCTAGCGCCAGATCCGAAGCCTAGTTTCTGACACCCAGAGGCACTGCTTTAACGCCCGAGGCGGAAGCCTGAAGCACAGGTGCCTAAGCCAGCGTCACTCCCAACGCTGGTCAGGGCACACAGGCAGACACGGCTGCTCCTCTTGCAAAACGCACAAGAGGAAATCAGGAAATAAACGTGTTTTAAACCAGCAGCCCTCAGAGTGTCATATGTACATGCATTAAGAATTTGTCTTTTAAAACAAGTTCTTTTTCAAGTTAATTTTCCACACACTAAAATATTTCCCTTTAAAGAGTTAAGAAAATCTCAGGAGCTGGGGTTGAAGGGGTTTCTCCACATGATTATAAAGACATGAACCAAACACACTCGTATTGATACGTGGCTATGCACACAAACTCATGCATGTGTGTGAATTCATATACAGATACATGCACACTTATACACGTGTGTGCACACAGACATGTGACTGTGATCGGGGTCATTCCACTACCAGACATCCAGCAACCCCACGCCTCTCACCGCCCCTACCCAGCCCTCAGCTCCACCAGCCGTGCCGCCAGTCTCCTCCCTGCCCACCCGCCCCAGCGGCGTGGGGGGCTGCCTGGAGCCCCCACGTCAGCATCACCCTGGCCACGTCACAGTTTCTATATCTGACAGACCATACCCCAGGTCCCTCTTATTTTATCAGCTTTCAAAATATCCTCAACTATTTATCTGAGCACTAGAAACATAAATATCTAACATATTTGATCAAAATTACATCTCAATATAAAATTATTAAAAACTAATGCAGTTATACTATTAATATCGTATTTAGTGTATACTGAATGTATATATTAAATATAACGTGTATTAAATATATACATGTAGTATGTGTATTTAATATGTTAAATACGCATGCTTGCTAAGTCACTTCAGTCGTGTCTGCCTCTTTGCGACCCCATGGACCATAGCCCGCCAGGCTCCTCTGTCCATGGGACTCTCCAGGCAAGGATACTGGAGTGGGTTGCCATGCCCTCCCCCAGGTGATCGTCCCAACCCAGGAATCAAACCCACATCTCTTACATCTCCTGCATTGGCAGGCGTGTTCTTTACCACTAGCGCCACCTGGGAAGCCCATATTAATTATATATAATACTAAATTATAACACGATATTCAGGAAATCTAACCTTTCAAAATTTCTTTCAACTTAAATAACTGAGAAATTTCAAAGTGAAAAGGAAACAACCCGCCCACAGGAACACTTCCTGCCGGGTGGGGCCCGTCGGGGCGAGAATAACCCTGGGTCCCAGCGAGGGCAAACAGAAAGCTCCGGGGTCTCACTGCCTCAGCGTGGGCAGCGTCCACCAGACCAGACCGACTTCTGCTGGGCGCACTGGACCTTCACCATGAAGCCTTGACCGTCTATCTGATCAAACCACAGGCGTGTTGCCTTCATTTGTAATGTCCTGGTGTGTTTTGGAAGCATTCACACCTAATATCATTTTGCTAGAAAGAGGACAGGAAGAAAGGGGAAGAGGCTGCCAGGGTTTGCAAGGTGCGTCAGGCTGTGAAGCCCTCGAGCGTCCTCGAGGTCGGCTCCTGTCGTGAACCAGCAGTGGAGGCAGCGCAGGGCTGGTGCTCCACCCGCCGCGGGGAATCTCGCAAAAGTGGGGGGCATGAGCCCCTCGGGGAGGGAGAGAGCAGCCGTTGTTTGGATTCTGCACACAGCACGTCGCATCTGCCCAAGGTGACTGGGAGGCGGAGTGAAGGCAGGATTGCCTGCCGGCTACTCCGGACGTCCTGATATGGGGCAGGGCTGGGCCCAGGTGGGGCTGACCCTGTCCCCCGCCCCCTCCCCACCCCGTGAAAGAGGGGTGTGCCTTCAAAGAGGAGTTCCCGAGGGAGGGAACTTGGACAGTTCCTCGAGGCAAACTTGGAAACAGAATGAAACCACGCCTGTGAGGAGCAGGGATGAGCCCGCAGGAGCGGGAAGCACCCTCCTCTCTGCAGGACTCAGCGGGCCATGGGGTCAGGCTGAATGCAACACTGCTCGAACGCTCTAGAAGCCACGGTCTCCTGGGGGAGACGTCAGCGCACGAGAAGGAGGCGCCAGCCGACCCGGGTCTGCACGTGCAGCCATTCACGCAGCCTCACTCCCAGACTGTCGGGCTGAGCTGTTTCAGCAGCCATCTGCGGGCGACGCTTCTGAATTACTTGGCGTCTTTGTTCCTCATGCTCTCATTTCAGCTGAGTAAAACCAGGCACGTGGGACTTGAATGTCTGGCGATATAGCTAAGTGTGCACACCCGTGTGTGTGTGTGCAGCCCTGGGCTCACACGTGAGGCTCTGTCTGCATCCACGCGTGTGGACGGTGACCTTCTCTGCACGGGTCGCCAGGCAGCACCCAGCAGCTGCTGTGTACTTCGGGGTCTGGGCGACTGCACCTGCCCAGGGCCCTTAAGTGGGCACTGTAAGGGGTGTGAGCTGGGGTTCTTTTCCTCCACGTGTCTGCTGCCACTTACTTAATAACCACATGATTAATAGCCGCCATCTCAACATCGATGTTGTGACAACCATTCAGACCTTTACCGGTGACCGTCCTCCACTCCTGCGTTCTCACGCAGGAAGACCTGGTTTCTAGGCAACAACGTAAGCTCAGCGCGGAGTAGGTGGTCTCCTGCTGGGAGGAGAGGCACCTCAGATGGGGGCACCTGTCCTGAGACCCGGGACCACGCCTTCCCTGGGGGACCTGCTAGGACTGCGCTACCCTCCCCTCAGCGCCCTTCCTCCGTCTCCGGCCCGTGGACCCTCGCCCAGCGACCTGCCGGCACAGACATGTATGCACAGCCACCCCACGGCAAACCAGCCCGGTTTCCTAGCATCCTGAGCGTCTGCTCACCTTCAACGTGATCCTGCCGTGCGGAAGCCCAGGTTAGACCAGAGTCGGGCGGAAGCGCTCCGTCTCACGAGGACCACCTTCTCGCTCTGTCTCTGGGTATCCACTGGCGCTGGCCCCCGGTGCTGGGCTCCGAGGCATCTCCCTCCGAGCGGCCCTCGACCCGCGGGGCTGAATCCGCGGGACACGCGAGGCCCCTGACGGCACAGCCTTCACCGCGTGGTCCTTCCCCCGAGGGCCGCTGCGAGGGGCTCCCCTGCCCCCCTCGCTCCTGAGAAGGGGGCACGCGGCCGTTTCGGGCAGAGCCCCGGGGGCGCAGGGAGGTGCGCGGCGGCCCTCCTGCGGCTGCGCGTCCGGTCCCAGCCCGACCAGAGAGGGCACGGGCGCCGCGCGAGGGCAGGCGGCGCTGGGAGAGGCGTCCCGGCTGCGGCTCCTGGGCCGCGCCCCTCATGGCTCTGAATCTCGGTTTCCTCAGCCAGAAAACGGGGCGCTTTGCAAGGCGTGCAGGTGCGCTCGGGACTGTCTTCCATGACCATTATTTTTCTGGTTCTGACTCTCCTCGTCTCTGAGGGCTGGCTACTTTCACCCTAGTAATCTGAGTGTATCAGCGTGTTTCCAGAGGGCGAGAAGAGAGACTGGGAGGCAGGCTCTGAGCATCACCCTTTCTCTCTCCGCTCAAAGCGGCTCCGGAAACCCCTGCTTGGCCTTTGAATGGTGCCTGATGGAGGCTTGGAGGCAATGAGAGCATCTAAAGACGGCGGGGCCGGGGGAGGCCACGGCTGAGAAAGAGGAACACGGTGAACCGGCAAACCCAGGACAGAGGTGCTCAGACATCCCTGTCCCGTGTGTGTGTGTGTCTGTGTGTGTGTTTGTGTGTGAATGTGTTTGTGTATCTGTGTGTGTGTATGACTGTGCTTTCTCAAGAAAGCATGGCTTCGGTTTCCTGTGCCGTGACTTCAGGCCCGGACCCCGCTGCCCACAGCCCCCGCCCTGTGCTGAGATGGGGCGCCTGGGCGGCTGTCTGGGCTCCAGCTGTGGGGCCCACAGACGGGGCGCACCCATCACAGACGAGGCCAGAGTCTGCTCCGACACGTTCACTCCTTTATCTTGACTCTTACTCACTTAACAGTGAGTCCAGAGGTGGGAGGCGTCCTCCTTGTGTGTCATCTTTGAGCAGCAGAGTTAATTTTCTAACCCGCAACGTTGCTGTGGGGTCTGCCATCGCCCCAGTGGGACGAGATGCTTGGGGCCGCAGCTCTAGGTCAGGGACCCCCAACTGTTTCTGGGGCTGCGGGAGCCGCCCTGTGGAGCCGTCATTACCAGAGGCCTCCAGGCCACCACTGCCCTCCCTGGAAGGATGGGGGACCCCCTCTTGGGAACTGCTGGACCCCAGGTTCTTCTGATGAGACTTGCCCACCCAGCAGCCAAAGAAAGGCCCTCCAAGGGATCGCTGTCCTGGACAATCAAGACCTCAGTCTGGACCAGCCTCCTAGCGGCTTTGCAACGGCACGCCTGCCAAGGGGGGCACAGAGGTCCTTGCACAAGTGTGCAACCTCACGCCTGCCGAGGGCGGGGCACAGGGGTTCTTGCATGCCAGCAGGTCCCTAAGGAGGACATGCGGCTGAAGAGGAAGTGCTGAGAGGTGAGGGGCCCACCCAAGGTAACTGGAGTGTGGGAGGCAATTTCCTGGGATAACGGTAAGCCTGAGGGTTTTGCTCAAATGATCGCAGAGCCAGGCGGCATCGTCCTGCTCCGTCCTGACCTGTGCCCACAGCTCGGCTCACCTGGTCCCTCACACCTGCCTGGGGTGGAGATGCTGACCTGACCCGAGGCTCACCTGTGGAGCAACTCACTGCATTCCGGGCCTCCCTGCTTCCTCCCTGGCATGGTGGAGAGGCGTTCACCTCAACCGGCTTGGCTTGACTTCCTGACTCTCTGCAAACAAATTTCCACCCCTAATGGAGACATGTGCATCTCGTTGTTTTAATAATTTACCCCTGAGATGATTTATGGCTGGCATGTTAATTATGAACATGCACATTACCATTTTTATAGCCCATTTGGACATGGATCAGCAGAGAAGGAACTGTTACCCCAGCGTTTCCATTTATCACTTGTGTTCGGTCCTGCGTATTTGTGAAAATAGAAGCTGTATTCCAAACAGCAAGGATGAACCCACCACTGTGCCAGGCCCCTTTGACTTCATCGGATGCACAGGATTTCAACTTTTCTTTTCAAGACCGTGTCTGGCTGACAACCCTGGACAGAGGCTTGCCAAGCACCAGGTCCTGGGGTCTACCTGTATCGTCTAGACTTGGGTGAAGCGAGCTGGGAACTCAGAGCTGAGGGCCAAACAGGTTGGGTGCGCGGAGGCCCGGGCCAATGTGTTAGGGGAGAGGCTGGGGCTTCAGAGAGACTTAGAGGCCACGGCCCTGCGATGGGTCTTCCCCTTAACGTCTAGTCCTTCTCGTGGGGCAAGACTTTGCACTAAACCAGAGCACCTGCTCCAACCTGATGCTTGTTATCCAAGAGAATGAAACCCAGAGAGGACCCGGGCCCCGGCTGGTCCGGAGGAGCTGGGGACGGGGCAGGACTCCCTGGGGGCGAGAGCAGGCAGCAGCCTCGAGGGGGCATGGGGGTGGCAGGACCAGCCCCGGCCCGAGCAGGGTGCCCGACAGTCAGCCCACCCTGTCCTCCCTCCCCACCATCCCCCCGGCTCCCCCATCTGGCTTACCTGGGACTTCGGGGGAAATTAAGGGATTGCAATCTAAGGCCCCAGGACATGCAGTTTCCTCTTTGAAGCCCGTCTCCCTCCCCCAGGGTCTTCCTTCCGGCGGGTTGTGGGTGCACTTCCCTGCTGCCCAGGAGGCCGCTGGGCTCTCGGTGGAGTGGGAGTCGGACCTCAGGCTTCTCAGGGCCTTGCTTGGCCGTGGTCGGGGTCCCCAGGCACCCCATGGGTGCAGTTTGGAAGGCCGAAGCAAAGCGCTAACAGCAGCGAGGACAAAAAGCATGGACTTTTAACCCAATCCTTCACCTTTAAAGCAGCTGGCTTCTCTGCCCCCAGCCCTCCTTCCGGAGGCCAGGGTCTAAGAGGAAAAGTTGGAACAACACTGTGAACATCCTTCCTCTTCTTTGAGTCACAAAAGACGCCCCCGGACTGGCTGCAAGCTGTGTGCCAGCCTCAGCCCACTCTGGCCCCGGGAGGCTGGGCCTGCTGGCCAGAGTCAGCTCCCGCCTGGTCCTCGTGGTGTCCCGCCTGGGCCTGGGAACACTCTTTCCTGCGGGTCCCTCGACCCCAGCCTGAAGCTCCTTACATCACTGAGAACAGGTTCATGGGAGCTGCCCTCCACACGGTCTCCCCAGTTTCCTCTAGAATGTCAAGATGTCCACACCTGACTCCATGAAGTCCTTCAAGTACCACTGTCCCCAAACCACGAGTACTGCGGAAATGAACTGAAAAATTCGCCTTTCAGTTTAGTCCAACCTATCCCGTCATTAAGGCGGCATGTGGCCACGAGAGGCATCACAGCAACCCAGCAAAAATGGCCATTTGACAAGGTTCCCCATGACGGTTTTCCTGAGACCTCAGGCAGCATCCTCCATGGGCCTCACCTCTCTCACCTGAAAAGGGAGAAGGCGCTGATCCGACCTGTCTGTTCAGGGCACTGCCTCCGCTGTAAGGTCACACACAAACTGGGAGGCGTGCAGGCCGGGGCGGGCAGGTACGGGCAGAAGACAAGCATCCATCTGAGAGTGTACTGACAGACCCGCCTCAGAAGGGACGGCATCACCTCTCCCGGGATTTCTGAGGCCGGACCGGCCCTGGGTGGCCTCAGAGGCTGGCTCTGAGCTTTGTAACAGAACGCTCTGACTCTGCAGGAACATATGAGAAAATACATGCAGGAGAGTACGATGGAAGTGAAACATGCCTTAGTGATCACAGCTACTGGAAAGCGGGGTGCTCTCTGGAGGGAGCAGGGCCCCCTGTTCCAGGGCCTTTGCACACACCACGTGACTGTCCGGAGGAGATTTGAACTTCAGCGGGGCTGGGACTCCAGGACCCTCTGCGGGGGCCCAGCGGTGGCCACACAGGCCAGGCAGTCGGAGCACAGGTGCGGGGTGCTCCCCACTGGGGTAGCCGTGCAACAGCCCCCCTGAGGTTGTGCGGCGTGAGCGCCTGGACCTGAGCCCCCTCTCAGCCTTGAGACGCTCTGACTTCACTACTACATCAGCGAAGGTCTCTAAGCCTCTTTACAGCCTCCAGTTCTGTGAATCCTCCAAAAGGCTGTTGCTGCCAAAAAGTTCTGCTGGTTCATGCTAATGTTCGATAAAGTAGTGCTTGTTGATAGGTCTGTCTTCATACTTTAACCTCTAAAATCTGACTTAATAAAATCTGACTGATGCTAAAAGGAATCAAGATGTTATTTTTTCTAATAAAAGCAAATAGCTTCCACTTACCAAGACGCTGCCGTTTGGCACCTGCGTGCAGGTGAGTGTGTGTGTCTTGAACAAGTGTAATGCGAACTTACTTCCGAGCTCATCTCTGCCCTTTGGAGTGCTTCCCAGTGAAAGTGGTCTTCATTTCTCCCAGAGGAGACCTCTAGAAGGCGTGGCTCTTTTGCTCACTTTGCGGTGTCAACGTGAGAGTCCCCAAGTCACAAAGCATCTCCGTTCCGAAGCTGGGATATCAGACCTGATGTCAACCTGTTGCATGCTTGGTTGAGTGTCCCCATCAGCTCTGCCCTTGCAAAGAGGGGGCTGCACTGGCTTCTCTGGTTCTCTGTCTAGGAATCTCCCTCCCCGTCCCCACTGGCTCAGGGAGAAGCTAGAGTGATAAAGAACAGAATCCCTTTTTATTAGACTTGTACTGTCACGCATTGGCCTCTCAGCCTGTGTCTGACAGACGTTTGACACTGATTCTTCCTCCCGTGGACACATCTGAGCGTCTTTTTGGAACTTCGTGTTGCTGGGACGTCTCTCCCACTGTTCCTTCCACCTCGTAGATGAATCTCTGTAGGGAGGCAGCCTCTGACTCCTCCATCGTCCTGAGAAGCCGGGACCACCTCCAGCTTTGTGGGGCTGGAGTCCTTCTGTCCTCGCAGACCTGGAGTCCTCCCTCCATGGACCACCCCACCTCAGGGCCCCCCCACCGCATGCTGCATGCTAAACTCAGGTCGTACGGCGATAAGTCTGGGCATGTGAGCCAACGTCAACACAGCTGCGAGGGCCACGGGCTCCTAGGGTCTCAGCGGGCACCGACAGAGCCTCTTCTCAAGCCCAAGGACCCAGCCCGCGCTCCCCAGAGGCCCCTCTCACTAGGACAGGAAATGCAAGCCCAGCAATGCTCCCCCACACCTGTGCCTCTCCCCCAGCCCAGCGGGAGGAAGTTCAAGAGTGGAGGAGCCGCCCTGAATGATTTCCTTCATTCCGTCTACTCGTGTGCGTGCATCGCCCTCACCCTGGTGTCGGATAAGCGATCACACGGATGCCTCCATTGACAGGAGGCAGGAAGATTTCCGTTTTAACCCCCTACTTCATACACAAGTCACCATCTCCCAGGAAATGTATTTAACATAGTACATGATGTATCTAATAGCAGCCTGCCAAGGCAGTTTGATTGTCTGCATTTACACAGAAAGCAGCTCAGAACAGAGTGGTTAGGTAAGTCAGTCCAGGTCACACAGGTCACAGGTGGCAGAGCTGATCCCAAGACAGCTTACTCCGTGAGCTCCCTGGTGCTCGAGACCCGTCTCCCCCGAGGCTGAAGGAGCATCTCAGTCACCCAAAAGGGTGGATGAAATGCACCCCACTGCCCCCCAATCAGAGCTTCCAATTGGCAGGTGGAGTGGGGGTGGGGAGGCAAATGTTCATCTCTAGCGGGTCCAGGTGATGCTGCCGCCCTTCGGAGGACCCATTTTGAGAACCTCTGTGGTCCTGACCGCCTGGCCTCCGCTCGCTGCTCCCCATCCAAGGACACCTCTGCCCGTGTGGCTCTCCCGGAGACCTGGCCGGGCTGGTGGGCAGGAATGAGAGCGCAGGGTCCCAGGGGCATCTGGCAGCACCGCTGCCTGAGGACAGCTAATTGGCCCTTGTGATCAGGAGACACTTGTTAGGGTTTTCTCGAGGGAGGAGGGGGAGCTGAGCCTTGTGGTTCAAAAGGTCACGGTGGAAACAGGATTCCCAATTCTTCCAAACAAGTGTTTATTGGAGGAAGACACACCTGGAGCCAAATGTTTCCCTGCGTCTGTTGGCAACAATGTAATGCAATTTCATTCAATGTAACTCCCTGCCTTGACAGAGGTTACCACACACACACACACACACACACACACGCACGCAGGGGACTCAAATATTCTGCTTTTTGCCCACCGGCTGAGATGTTTAAGGGTCACGTAAGAAGGCTGGAGAAGAAAAAAATTAAATAAATGGAAAAGCAAGGTAATTTAATTTTGAAAACTGTGAGTATTCATTTGGAATAAACCAATTTATAAAGCTGGAAGTGACAAGCTCAAATTAAATGTACTTCCCTTCTATTACTGTTTTTCTACACCCTCATCAGCCAATTACACTCTCAAATCATTTAGCAGAAGGATCATCTTTGCTCTCTTTTAAAGTAGATAAATTCTTCTTAAAAATCCCTTTTAATGTCTGACTGACACATGATTTACATTTGTATGTATCGCGTCTCCTGAGTTTTCCCTAGAAGCTTTCTATTCAGGATCAATGCCTCTGGACATGGGGTCAAGTGCCCTCACACAAGGACATCTGGGCATCAGGAAGAATTCAGAAACCTAAACGTCCTCTAAAACCCAGCCCCAACATCACCCTTCATACTCACTAATGTCTCTACGTTTGCAAATAGCATAAACGGCGTCCTGCCTTTGAGGGCACATAAAAGCAATATGATCAAAGGTCGAATCAAATTCCAGAGAGGCTGAATGTCTATTCCTGGCCACTTAGGTAGGGTTCCCTTTACCTGGTGGTTCAGACAGTGTTCATTTCCTGTTTACATCAAAGCGCTCCGGTCCAATTTTAGAAGTGGATGAAATGCCTGTTACACTTCTATTGTGCTGTTTTATTCTTTCTGTAATCCTGCTCAAAGGCAGCAAACCAGGAACATCATTTTGGAACCACGACTATGAATTACACATATAGATAGATGGGGATGGAAGTGAAGACGGGGTGGAGGTGAAGGTGTGGACAGAGGTGGGGATGGAGGTGGGGACAAGGGTGGGGGCGGGGGTGGGGCAGACAGGCAGGTGGTCAAGCCGACCGCTGCTCACTCACCAGGCGTGCTTCTCACCACTCTTTATTTGCCAACATCCTGCCTCAACTCTCCCTGCAATTTTGAGAGGCTCCCTGGGGTGGGAGCTGCCCCTTGGAATCTAAAGCCAGGCTCCCGGAGGTCCCTGACTGCCGGAGCCCACCCAGGGCAGCCCGGGGAGCACTCCCGTGGGTCGCAGACAGAGGACGCGCACAGCCGAGGGCAGGCAGCTGGGGAAGGCGCGCCTGAGGCCCGTCAGAGCCCCTCCCCGCACCTCCGCACCCTCCGCCACGCCGGGCGTCCCCTCCGCCTCCACCTCGTGGGCAACCAGCCAACTCAGTTACTCCCTGGGCCTCCGTTTCCTCCTCTCCAAATGAGAGTGATAAAACTCACATGCAACGACGGGGGCGATGAGAACATGAACACGGAACGCAGCACCATCTCCTCACGACGAGCACGCCTCCCCGCGTCCACCCCGTCTCCCCGCCTGTGTGCCCCACGGCCCTGCACAGAGCTGCCCGCCCGCGGTTCTGACTCCAGGCTGCCGGCCAGTTCTCGGTTTCGGTTAACGAGGACGCCGGGGCTGTGTGTCCTCGTTGCTTGCTTTGAACAGCAGCGCCTGGAGGCCTGGAGTCGGGGACCCAACATCAGGAACAAGGTCTCGGCGGTGGGGCTCCGGCCGCAGCGGTCCACCAGGTGGAGAACGAGCTCCAACAATTCCACACCCGTTCCAGGCTATTGATCTGTTTTGGTGGCAAAACATAATATTTAAAAATTAATAGAAAGTCCCCACTTTACCTAACCCCCAAGATGTTCTAGAACAGGGTGGGTGGTGGGGTGCCCAGCCCCAGTTGCCCAGTTCTCCACAAGCTAAAGGCTGGAGCTGCCAGCTGCAGGCAGGGAGCCCAGGAGGTGCTGCTGACGGAGGAGAGGATTCAGACGGTACGGAACCTGCCACCACGGCTCCGGCGGCCCCACGCTTCTGCGGAGTTAAGAAGAAACAATCTGGCATGAGCAATGATGCATACATTTCAGAAGGGGGTATCACTGGACTGGACTGGACTGTAGATTGGATTCAAGGTGTCTCAGTTAGCACTGGCAGGATGTACAGGCTATGGGTTTAAAAAATTGATAATAACCAAGATCTCCAGATGGAGGAAACCACAAGGCCAAGAGTAGAAAAGGAAAAATACAGAACTTCTTGGAGGTGGCGAGGAGAGGGGTTCGGCAGGAGTGGGGTCTGTGACAGGTAAGCTGTGAGGTGCACCAGGACAGCAGGTGACCTTTGAATGAATTGAACTTGGTTGCAGTCAGACTGCGTGCTTTTGGACTTGCTTCTGAACGTTCCTTGTTCTTGCATTCTAACATTCTTGCTGTTTTATGACCATGGCATCTTTAAAATAACTGAGATCTGAAAAAAGCAAGGACCACGCTCATCCCTGAGGCTCGTCTCTGCGCCTGGGACCTAACTCAGAATGAGGCTTCCAGGAGTCACACTGCCTCCCTGGGGAACTGGATCAGACTCACCTCCTGGGAGACGGGCAGGGAGCTTTGCAGGAAAAGCCACAGGGACAAACATCCAGAAAGAGAAACCGTGCGCTGAAAGCCCCCTGTGCTCCCCTAGGGGTGGGCCCATGGTGGGCAGGACGGCGTGTGCTCCGCCTGACGGCGAGCCAGGGACAGCGCCCTGCGCCGCCCAGGGCCCGAGCAGCCCTGCCCGCTCTGCTCTGCTGGCTTCCCACTCCTTCCAGAGCCATGAGCAGGGTGATGCTGCCTTCTCCTAACCCAGTCCTCCAGCCCGTCTATCCTCACAACCTCGCTCCTCTCGCACCTCCACACCCAAAGCCACTCCTGGAGAGTCCTCCCAGCCGCACGCCCCGCCCAGAGCAGACCCCGCCAAGGCGGAGCGCTCCTGTTTGCGCTGGAGTTGCTGTGTCCTCGCCCTGACCCGCTTCGGCTGCTGCTCCTCAAGGGAGGCCATCTCCGCCGCCTCCACATGCATGATGCAAAAGCTACACGTGTTCAGAGTGCGTGAGGAGGCTCTGCCATCCCTGTTCTTTAGAGGCAGGAGTCAAAGAGCCCCCTCTGTGCCTAAGGCCTGAAATCCTCTCCTGGGAACACTGTGAAAGCCATGCCCCCGCTGCAGGACCCAAGAGGGAAATGCTGTGAACAGGAGTGTGAGGCTAAGCCGGACACTGACCGTGGCAAGGGGCCAGACGCCCTTCCATGGAAGCAGAGCCCAGTCACCTGAATTTCCTAGAGAAGGTCCTGCTCTATTAGAACATGCAGGCTGTCTCAGGACCCTGGCACCTGGGCTACCACCCACTACCCTCTGTCGTTGTTGTTGTCGTTGTTGTTGGTGTTGAGTTGCTAAGTTGTGTCTGACTCTTGGTGACTTCATGATCTGCAGCACACCAGGTTTCTCTGTCCTTCACCATCTCCCGGACCTTGCTCAAACTCATGTCCATTGAGTCAGTGATGCCATCCAACCATCTCATCCTCTGTCTCTCCCTTCTCCTCCTGGCCTCAATCTGTCGAGGTCCTCCAATCTGTCAGACCCTGCCAGGCATTCTGATTGCATTGACCTCCTCACAGTAACCACAAAGGCAGACACAGATACAAACTCCTTTGGTTCATGAGAAACCCAGCACTTCCAAAAGATCTTGCAGCCACAAGTGGGGATCCAGAGTCCAGACACAGAGTGGGAGATCCCAGAGCCAGCGCATATTCATGCTCTTCACCTGGACTTCTGAAACTGGAGGTAAATTCTCTTTTCTGGAAAGATTTTTCATGAAGGATTTTTTTATGTCCACTTAAAGAAATTTGTCCTTAGTTTTTTATGAAATTATTTAATTCATCATGATGATTGAAAAGAAAATGCACCACCTAAAAGTTGAAAATTATGTCTTATTTGGCATATAAAACTGAGGACTGGAGCCCAGGAAGCAGCCTCTCAGACGGCTCTGAGATACCCTTCTAAAGACATGAGGGAGGAGCCAGGGGCTCTAGGAACTTTTGCAACAAAAGCCAGGTTGTCAGAACAATGAGAGATTACTGTTGGGGACCTGCTTGGTGGTGCAGTGGCTAACACTGGGCTCTCCCAATGCAGGGGACCCTGGGCTGATACCTGGTCAGGGAACTAGATCCCACACGCAGCAACTAAGAGTCGGCATGCTACAATGAAAGATTCCGTGTGCGGCAGCTAGAGCCAGGCACAGTTAAATAATTTTTTTTAAAGATCACTGTTATTTAAATAAAATCAGACCTCTTGGGTTAACGAATTTAGCCCCTTTCTGTGAATGGCAAAGTGCAGGTCTCTGGGCTCCCTTAAGTCACTCCTCTGATCTGCACCTCGCTGATAGCTCAGTTGGTAAAGAATCCACCTGCAATGCAGGAGACTCCGGTTCAGTTCCTCGGTGAGGGAGATCCCCTGGAGAAGGGATAGGCTACCCACTACCGTATTCTGGCCTGGAGAAGTCCAGGGGCTGAATAGTGCATGTGGTCGCAAAGAGTCGGACACGACTGAGCGGCTTCCACGTCCACTCTGGCGCCAGTGTCCTGTGCAGCCCACCCTGGGTCCCCGGGGTGCACAGCTGGGGCGGCTGCAGTGGCTGCTCTGCCAGCTCTGACCTCATCTCGCTCTGTTGCCGTTTCACCCACCAGCCCAGTGCCAGCGGGGCGGGTGCAAGAAACCACCAGGATTCAAACCCACGCTTCCCACTGCCAGGCAGCTTTGGCAGCCACTGCTCCGCTCTGTCGGTTGGCTTCCTCACCTACACGGGGGGGGTGGGGGGAATCACAGGCCCTGCCTCACAAGGCGGCCTGAGAGGCTGGTGAGGTGGGCCTCAGGACGATGCCTGCTGTGAACACACCATGGGTGCTCCATATTATCGCGACAGACACAATCAGAAGGGAATCCCACCCTGCTTCCCACAGGTAACGTTTACTGTGGATAATGAGCAGTTTCCTGAACATCTTTCAGTTCAGTTCAGTTCAGTGGCTCAGTCATGTTCAACTCTTTGCAGCACAGACCCCACAGACTGCAGCACGCCAGGCCTCCCTGTCCATCACCACCTCCCAGAGTTTACTCAAACTCATGTCCATCGGGTCGGTGATGCCATACAACCATCTCATCCTCTGTCATCCCCTTCTCCTCTCGCCTTCAACCTTTCCTAGCGTCACTTCAGTCACTCAGTCGTGTCTGACTCTTTGTGACCCCATGAACCACAGCACGCCAGGCCTCCCTGTCCATCACCAACTCCCAGAGTCCACCCAAACCCATGTCCATTGAGTCAGTGATGCCATCCAACCATCTCATCTTCTGTCGTCCCCTTCTCCTCCTGCCTTCACTCTTTCCCAGCATCAGGGTCTTTTCAGATGAGTCAGCTCTTCGCATCAGGTGGCCAAAATATTGGAGTTTCAGCTTCAACATCAGTCCTTCCAATGAACACTCAGGACTGATCTCCTTTAGGATGGACTGGTTGGATCTCCTTGCAGTCCAAGGGACTCTCAAGAGTCTTCTCCAACACCACAGTTCAAAAGCATCAATTCTTTGGTGCTCAGTTTTCTTTATAGTCCAACTCTCACATCTATACATGACCACTGGAAAAACCATTGCCTTGACTAGACGGACCTTTGTTGACAAAGTAATGTCTCTGGTTTTTAACATGCTGTCTAGGTTGGTCATAACTTTCGTTCTAAGGAGTGAGCGTCTTTTAATTTCATGGCTGCAATCACCATCTGCAATGATTTTGGAGCCCAGAAAAATAAAGTCAGCCACTGTTTCCACTGTTTCCCCATCTATTTGCCATGAAGTGATGGGACCAGATGCCATGATCTTTGTTTTCTGAATGTTAAGCTTTAAGCCAACTTTTTCACTCTCCTCTTTCACTTTCATCAAGAAGCTCTTTAGTTCTTCTTCACTTTCTGCCATAAGGGTGGTATCACCTGCATATCTGAGGGGATTGATTCTTCTCCCGGCAATCTTGATTCCATTTGTGCTTCCTCCAGCCCAGCGTTTCTCAAGATGTACTCTGCATATAAGTTAAAAAAGCAGGGTGACAATATACAGCCTTGACATACTCCTTTTCCTATTTGGAACCAGTCTGGTGTTCCATGTCCAGTTCTCACTGTTGCTTCCTGACCTGCAGGTTTCTCAAGAGGCAGGTCAGGTGGTCTGGTATTCCCATCTCTTTCAGAGTTTTCCAGAGTTTATTGTGATCCACACAGTCAAAGGCTTTGGCATAGTCAATAAAGCAGAAATAGATGCTTTTCTGGAACTCTCTTGCTTTTTCGATGATCCAGCGGATGTTGGCAATTGGATCTCTGGTTCTTCTGCCTTTTCTAAAACCAGCTTGAACATCTGGAAGTTCATGGTTCACGTATTGCTGAAGCTTGGCTTGGAGGGTCTTTTCAAATGAGTCGGTTCTTCGCATCGGGTGGCCAAAGTATTGGAACATCTTTATTTCCGGTTAAAAGCGAATCCTCTCAGCGGTGGGCTGTCCTCCGGTCTCCAGCCCGAGAAGCGCCTTCTTCTGCCCCACACGCAGCATCCCCTGAGGTCCCTGGAGCTGCTTCTCCTCTCACTGACGTCCTCCTTTCGGCTCATTCCGCCCCCGGCGAACCCAGCGGTCTGAACCGGTGTCTGCCCACCCCGAATCTGCCTGGGTGAACCGTTGGCTCCACACGCCCTGCTCTCTTCCAGTCACCTCCCAGGTCTGGGCTAGGGGCAGGGAGTGAAAACTGTAGGGTTCCGGGAGGGGTCGAGGAAGACATCTCCCCAGCTCCAGGTTTGCCTGGCCCTCACTAAAGATGCAGCCTGTGGAGGACCACAGTCCCCAGCATGCACTGCGCCGGGACCACGCCTGCCCGCGCTGAGGGGAGCGCGGGACTACGATCCCCAACACGCTATGCGCCGGGGCCGCGCCTGCCCGCGCAGAAGGGAGAGTGGAACTACGACCCCCAGCATGCACTGCGCCCACGGAGCAGAGAGGAACTACAGTTCCCAGCATGCAGCGGGCAGCCGCAGCCTCTCCCGGTTTGCATGCGGAGCTCTGCACCGGGACCGGGACCCGCTGTCGTGCGGTGGGCCCGGGGCGGGCATCCTGTGCGGGCTGCCGAGAGGGCGGCGCGGCTGCGGCCGATGGGCTGCCCACTTCTCTGCGGTCGATACCCGCTTTCGTGCCCGGAGCAGGAAGCCGGCCCTGCGGTTAGCAAAGCACGCAGTTTAAAAGACGACTGGGCCAGCCCCTGAGCTAGTGGAGGTCCCCCGGTAACACGTCAGGCTTTGTTCTAGGGGGAGCCGCGGACTGTGTTCGTTGTGCATCACGACAGCTAGCTGGGGGCCCTTTGCCGCGGGCCTTGGGCCCCTGTAATTCTGCGCGTGTAAATGCGCTGCGTGAGCTCTGGTGTGCGCGCCCCTCCCTCGCACAGAAGGCCTCAGGCTACTGACACTTGTTAGGAGACCGTGAGCTGAGCCCGGGGCTGCAGACGCCCTGGCGGCCTCTCCACCGAACTGGCTGTCAAGATGCGCTGGACACCGAGCCGGCCGCCCCGTCCGACCCCCGCGAGCTGAGAGCTCGCCCCCCGCGACCTCAGCTCTGCCCGGGGCGTAGCTGGTCAGCTCTCTCCAGGCCAGCGACGACCCGGGGGCGGAGGCAGAGCGCGGGAGCCTGTCCTTGTCAGGAGCCCGTGAGCCCTCAGGGACGGGCTGTAACCGGAGCAGAAACAGCCTCCAGCTGCTTCTCCAGGATGCCCGGCTGGCACAGCCGGGATCCCCGGAGAAGCCTCACACCTCATCGCCGACAGCGAGGGGCCAAGGTCAGCGTGTCCCTCCTCCAGCCCCCACAGCCCGCAGGACACGTGCCCCGCGTACTAAGCGGGACTCTCCCCCGGCTCTTCCCCCCAGGGCTATGCTTCATCCTTGACTCTGGTTTATGTGCAAGGACAAGAGGCTGAGAACAGAGCCATCAGGAAGCCATAAGTCTTGCCTGAATTCCAAGCTAAGCCTTATTGTGTGGAGGGGCAGGGAGCAGGCAGTCAGACATTTTACTCAAGACAGAGCGGCATTAGTTCTTCAGGACCAGAACCTAGGCTCTCGGCCAGGGCGGTCACCAGGGCCAGCTTTTTAGGCCCGTGGCCTGAGTGGACACGCCGGGCCCCCTGGTCAGAAGCGCCTCGTGCTTGGCTGATGCTCTGCTTTTACTGTCTTGAAATTCTCAGTAATTTTTGGACCAGGGGCATGCGTTTTCGCCGTGCCCTGGTCTCCACACATCCTCTCTGGCCCTGACAGGCGCTCCGCCTGGAGCTCAGTTCCTTCTCTGTGAGGTGACCTCTCCATCACTGGGCTATTGTAACAAAACACCATGGATTCGGGAGCTTGAACAACAGAGGTTTAGTCTCCGTCAGCCCTGGAGGCTGGGAAGTCGGAGGGCAAGGCTCCAGCCTGGTGCAGTTCTCCTGGCCTGCAGAGAGGCCTTCATGCCGTGTCCGTAGGTGGCAGGTTGGGCAGAGGGAGCCCCTGAGGCCTCTTCCTCTTCTCCTAAGGGTGTCGGCCCCACCCCAGGGGCCCCACCCTCCCAACCTCATTGACACCTCCAGACCCCAGAGGCCCACCTCCGGCTACCCTCATACTGAGCGCTGGGGCTTCAGTGTATGAGGGGTGTGGGCACAGTTGAGTCCATGGCCACTGGGAAGGTTGGACTAAGACGTCTGCAAAGGCACTTTAGCTACAAAACCCTTTCATCCGAAGAAGTTCTGTGTAGAGCTTGACATATTCCGTATGACAGGCTGATTTTTCTAAACTTTTCTTTCTTTTCCTTTTGTTTCTGCTTTTTCGTGACTTTTTTCGCCCTTTCTGCAGAGTGTTTCTGCTCTGTGCAGGTGGTGGGGGAGAGGTCGGGGCCAGTCCCTCATCACCCGCGGCAGTTGTTTCGTTGCCCTGTAGCTCCAGAGGAAAGTGATTTATCCATGGGGCGGGGTGGGGGGTTCCCTGGTCTCCCCCTTGCCTTTCTCATGTGTGAAATGGAGATGGTAGTAGCACCAACATGGTAGGGTGATCAGTGGAAAGCACTGAGACCGTATCTGCAAAGAGCGAGCACTTAGAACAGGCTGGCTGTGTGTATTTCCACGCACGTGGTCGGTCCTGTTACGTCTCAGCTGCATCCACCTTGAAGCAGTTATAGACCATCCACGGAGACAGAGCAAAGTCACAGACACACACAGGCATGTCTGGTGTTCTGCCTGGCAACACGTTCTAGACTGTGGTCCCCGTGAAGGCAGTGGTCACACAGCCAAGGATACAGAGCCCGACAGGCAGAAATGTGGAGGGGCAGGAGATGGCTGGGCATGGTCCTCAAAGAGAGGGCGATGCAGAGAGAGCGAGCGCCGGATGTCCGCCCGGGCCCCGTGACTCACTGCTCAGCACTCGTCTGCACGAGTCTAGGGTGAATCTCCACCCGGCGAGGGAGGCAGACAAACTCCAGGGGGGTGGCCGATTAACAGGTCCTCAAGCTCACTCAGGGGGAGGCGGTGGGAATGGGGTCCAGTCCCAGGGTGGAGACCTGATGGAACTGTGTGGACAATCGGGGGATCGGCGTCAGTCTGTCCCAGCTGCGTAATGAATACCGCAGACGGGATGTGGGCGGGGCAGGAAGGCTCATAGACGACAGCAGAAAGCTGCTCCCCGTGGTTCTCTGGAAGGCGCCAGCAGCGGGACTTCTGATGAGGACTCTCTGACAGGTTACAGAGTGCGGACTTCCCTCTGAGCCCAATCATAGCAGAGGGAAGCAGGTCCCCTTCCTGGGGGCTGCTCTCCAGACCGAAGCATCCCGCAGAGGCTCTCACCTTCTAACACCGTCCTGTTGGTGTTAGGATTTCAGCCTGAAGATTTGGGAGGGAGACAGATGTTCAGACCATAGCAAGCAGTGAAAACACCAGCCTGGCCAAATGTCTCCTCCAGGCTGGTGAAATTAGACCAGAGTAAAGGTGCTTTTGGAGGAGGAAATGGCAACCCACTCCAGTACTCTCACCTAGAAAATCCCATGGACGGAGGAGCCTGGTGCAGGCTACTGCCCATGGTTCGCAAAGAGTCGGACACGACTGAGCGACTTCACTTAAAGGTGCTCTGCCTACCACTGTAACGGCCACAAACAAGACCGTGAGAGGATTAGTCTGATCTAAGGAGAGACCGACCGCCTGCTAAGCCTAACTTCAACCTTCTTTGAAGGGGGGAAACCAAAGGCACACTGTCAGCAAGCTGCATTCACCATCAGACGTAGGCAGACCCGGTCACTAGGCGTCGGCAAGCAGTGTCGGGGGAGCATGAGTATAAATATAGATAGGAATAACGGATATAATGAAATTAGCAGGCACAGGCATTAAAACAGCCATTATAAACATTACAGATGTGAGCCAGTATTTAAACTGAAACATGACCATAATGAGAAAGAAATATAAGCCACTAAGCTTATGTCATTTGTGCGTCCAAAGATACTATTAACAGAGTAAAAAGGCGCCTCAGGGGATGGGAGAAAATATTTGCAAATCATGCATTGGATAAGGGATTAATATTGAGAATATAGAACACAACAATAACAAAAAACAGTTTCTTTTAAAAATATGCAAAGGCCCTGAACAGACATTTCTCCAAAGAAGATATACAAATAGCCAATAAGTGCATAAAAGGTTGCTTGGCATTGCTAATCATCAGAGAGACACAGATCAAAGTCTGACACAGGCTGCAGCTTGGCCAAGTGATGGACATGATGCTGAGAGGAATAATCCAGACAAAAACGGACAGGCAGACATGACTCTACTTAGGTGAGGTCCCCACAGTGGGCAAGTTCATGGAGACAGAAAATAGCGGTGGTTGCTAGACTAGGGAGGGGATGGGGTGTTAGTGTTTAATTGGACAGAGTTTCAGTTTGGGAGGATGAAGCATTCTGGAGATGGGCAAGGTGATGGTTCTACAGAAACATGAAGGTACTTAAGGCCACTCAGCTGTACACCCAAAAATGATCAGAAATAATAGCTTTTGTGTAAAAAATGAGAGTAAAAAATTATCAGATGAAACATTTTACAGAAGAAAAAAGCAATGTCCAGATATGGATGTGGATATGGATATATGTCCAGTTCAGTTCAGTCGCTCAATCATGTCCGACTCTTTGCGACCCCATGAATCTCAGCTCACCAGGCCTCCCTGTCCATCACCAACTCCCGGAGGTTACCCAAACCCATGTCCATCGAGTCAGTGATGCCATCCAACCATCTTATCCTCTGTCATCCCCTTCTCCTCCTGCTCTCAGTCTTTCCCAGGATCAGGGTCTTTTCCAGTGAGTCAGCTCTTCGCATAAGGTGGCCAAAGTATTGGAGTTTCAGCTTCAACATCACTCCTTCCAATGAACACTCAGGACTGACCTCCGTTAGGATGGACTGATTGGATCTCCTTGCAGTCCAAGGGACTCTCAAGAGTCTTCTCCAATACCACAGTTCAAAAGCATCAATTCTTCGGCACTCAGCTTTCTTCACTGGATATATGTAGACAGATATAAATATAGCCTGGAATTAACTGCAGATTAGACACTACAGAAGAAAAAGAGAGTAAATTTAGGACATCAGAAACTGTCCAAATTAAACCTAAATAAAAAAAGAAAAGCTAAAAAAAAAAGGATAAGAGTTAAAGGAGAGAGAAGTTATTTAAAGAAATTATGGCCAGAAATCATATAAATTTGATGAAAATTATGAACCCACATAAACAAGAAGCTCAGTGACCCACTAAGCAAAATAAACAGCAGGAGAACCGTGCAAAAAACGTAACAATCAAATTTCTGAAAACCAATAATAATCAGAAAATCTTAAAAACAGAAAAGTAAAACCATGTTGTTAGCAGAGGAACAATTGTAATAGACTTGAGACTTTCAAGAGACACGAGAGAAGTCAAGAACAGCATCTTCAAAGTTACTGGGGAAAAAAAAAAGCTGCCAGTCTATAAGCTGGCGAGGATACAAGTAAAAGTATTCTTTTTAAAATGAACACGAGAAAAAGACTTTTTCACATAAAAAAGGTGAAAGAATTCATGGCTAGCAGAGCCATAGGAGAAGACTTTATAAAGGAGGTGTTTCAAGTGGAGAAAGTGATATTAGATAGAAAATTGAACTGACAGATATGAAATACACGAGAGTGAAATTACCGAGAAGAGCAGGTCCTGCAGGAAGAAAACTGCCAAACCCAAACGAAGAAGATCGGACACATGACCGACTGGAGTAACAGGTGACGTTCTCCTAGAGGAATACAAGGTACTGTGAAAGTGCTCCCTCTACAAATTAATCTACAAATTTTAGTATTTTCAGTGAAAAATTCCACAGGACCCCCCAAAATTCCAACTGGTTCAAAAAATGCAAGGTATTTCTAAAGTTAATTAAAAAATAAAGAAAAACGTAATAGAAGGTATTGTTTCTAATCATTTTAAGAACTACATGAAACTACAATAACTAATAAAAGACTGTGTAACTAGACTTAGGAAAAGTGGTCTGATGATGGAAAAAGAGCCAAAGTACATGAATAGACCCAATTTTCGTAACAATTTTGTGGGCTTCCTTGGTAGCTCAGCTGGTCAAGAATCTGTCTGCAATGCAGGAGACCCCAGTTTGATTCCTGGATCAGGAAGATCCCCTGGAGAATGAATAAGCGACCCACTCCAGTATTCTTGGGCTTCCCCGATGGCTCAGACAGTAAAGAATCTGCCCACAATGCAGGAGACCTGGGTTCAATCCCTAGATGGGGAAGATCCCCTGGAGGAGGGCATGGCACCCTACTCCAGTATTCTTGCCTGGAGAATCCCGTGGACAGAGGAGCCTGGCAGGGGTCCATGGGGTCACAAAGAGTCAGACACGACTCAGCACGGCATGTACACTTTTTCACTTTAAGAGTAGTCTTAAGGTTGAAAATAAGTAGGGGGAAGTGACTCGAAATGTTTACATTAATAAGCAACCACATGCAGAAGCAAATATCTGAAAACTTTCAGAGACCAATTATGCAACAGGTACCAAAAGTCTTAAAATGTATTTATGCTGTGGCTGATCATTTCTCCTTCTAGACATTTTTGTTGTCGTTCTTTCGTCATTAAGTCGACTCTTTTTGACCCCATGGGCTGTAGCCTGCAAGGCTCCTCTGTCCACATGGCTTCCCAGGTAAGAATACTGGAGTAGGTTGCCATTTCCTCTTCCAGAGGATCTTCCCAAGCCAGGGATCAAATTCGGGTCTCCTGCATTGGCAGGCAGGTTCTTTACCACTAAGCCATCACCCATGTACAAATATCAAACAGGAGACTCAATTGCTCTTACAAAAATGCTACAGAATTGATGTTCACAGTTGTGAAAAATTATAAACCTCTTAAATGTTTTACAGTGGGGAACTGACTGAATAATTATGATTTTGGACTTATCTAATTGAGCTTCCCAGGTGGTGCTACTAGTAAAGAACCCATCTGCCAACTTAGGAGACTTCAGAGAAGCAGGTCCAATCCCTAGGGAAGATTCCCCTGAAGGAAGGCTGGACTGAAGGAGGGCGTGGCTGCCCACTCCAGTAGTCTTGCCTGGGGAATCCCCACGGACAGAGGAGCCTGGTGGGCTGCAGTCCATAGTGTTGCAAAGAATCAGACAGCTGAAGCAACTTCGCACAATGCACTTATCTATATACCATGAACCCAACTGCACATAATCAAATATGTTACTGCAATATCTCTTCAAAAATCTGTTTATTATTTGATTTGTCGAAGAAGTAATCTGTGCCAAGCAATAGGCCGGATGCCAGAAACACTCATGAATGAGAGGAAGTGTTCGTCCTTGAGAAGCTCAGTCCGTAGGAAAGACAGACAGGAGACGACAAGGTGAGTGCCGCCCGCCCGGTGAGAAAATCCATAAACACTTAGCTCGTCCCTGACGGTGCAGCGGAAACTTAATTGCTGAGAGTGGCTGTGTGCCAGGCTCTTTAAGTGCCTTGTCTTCACTAAAGTCTCCAACTCCAGCTGGAGAACAAGTGAGTTCACTGGTTAAACCAGGTGAAGGGACATGTCCGGTGTCCAGGGAGGAGCCGTGATGCCCGCAGGTCCTCTGTGCAGGGCAGCTCTCTGCCGGGCACTCCTGTTGGGGAAGCCTGTGGCTTTGGCTGCTTAGAGAGAAGGCAGAATGCTGCCTGGAAACGTAAGGACATCATCTTGCTTACTTTATTTCCTCCCGTTGGTCTGCTTTCCCTTTGGATGGAAATGAGGGCCACTAAACCCCAAGCCGCTGACCTTCAGGACTGGTCACTTCTGTTGCCCTGATCCCCTGGACCAGAGGCTGGTTCTCCCGGGGCTGACCCCCGAAGGCAAGCACGGAGGCCAGTGTCCAGAGGGGAGGGGACATCCCCAGGGCAGCTGTGGCAGCTCTCCCATGGTTTCTGTACACACTCAGCCACAGACACATCACACACACCACCGCCTTGTTCACGTGAGTGTGTGTTTCCTTTGTTACCAAGGAGATCACATATTGAGGTAGAAGAATCCAAGAGTTGTTAAGCTCAGGAATTTATACACATTGAAATTCGCAAGTGTGAGGTGCTGCCTCCTAGAGCAGGAGAGCTGCAGCATCGCACCTCTGAACAAAGAGGTGAACCCACCCCTCCCTCAGGGCTTGTGCACACAGAGCTTGGGTGTGTCCTGCTGGAGCTGTGAACGTCTGTGGGCCAACATTCAGAATCGCCATCCTCGCATGTGTCTGTGAAATAGTGTTCAAGCGGCAGCGGCTGAGTTAGGGAGCTGCCACTGACCACATGCTGTGTGCGGTCTCCTTATGGCCGTGAGCCCTGGGTGGTCTATAAAGTGGAGGTAAAGAAGAGATACCTCGGTGGGTTGTGGTGAAGGAGAAACAAGAGCATCTGGATCAAAATCTCTGACAGCAGTGTGCTGGAGAAGGTTTAGACCAGCCCAGGAATCAGTTCAGTTCAGTCGTTCAGTCATGTCCGACTCTTTGTGACCCCATGGACTGCAGCATGCCAGGCCTCCCTGTCCATCACCAACTCCCGGAGTCCACCCAAACCCATGTCCATCCAATCGGTGATGCCATCCAACCGTCTCATCCTCGGTCGTCCCCTTCTCCTCCCACCTTCAATCTTCCCCAGCATCAGGGTCTCTTCAAATGAGTCAGTTCTTCTCATCAAGTGCCAAAGTATTGGAGTTTCAGCATCAGTCCTTCCAATGAATATTTAGGACTGATTTCCTTTTGGCTGGACTGGTTGGATCTCCTTGCAGTACAAGGGACTCTCAAGAGTCTTCTCCAACACCACAGTTCAAAAGCATCAATTCTTCAGCACACAGCTTTCTTTATAGTCCAATTCTCACATCCATACATGATTACTGGGAAAATCATAGCTTTGACTAGATGGACTTTTGTTGGCAAAGTAACGTCTCTGCTTTTTAATATGCTGTCTAGGTTGGTCATAGCTTTTCTTCCAAGGAGCAAGTGTCTTTTAATTTCATGGCTACAGTCACCATCCGCAGTGATTTTGGAGCCCAAAAAATAAAGTCTCTCACTGTTTCCATTATTTCCCCATCTATTTGCCATCAAGTGATGGGACCAGATGCCATGATCTTAGTTTTCTGGATGTTGAGCTTTAAGGCAACTTTTTCACTCTCCTCTTTCACTTTCATCAAGAGGCTCTTTAGTTCTTCTTCACTCTCTGCCATAAGAGTGGTGTCATCTGCATATCTGAGGTCGTTGATATTTCTCCTGGAAATCTTGATTCCAGCTTGTGCTTCATCCAGCCTGGCATTTTACATGATGTACTCTGCATATAAGTGAAATAAGCAGGGTGACAATATACAGCCTTTTCAATACTGACTTTTAAATTTTCAGAAATTCTGTGAGCCTGTTGTTAAGTAGGGCTTCCCTGATGATTCAGTGGGTAAAGAATCCTCCTACAATGCAAGAGACACAAGAGACACAGGTTAGATCCTTGGGTTGCAAAGATCTCCTGGAGAAGGAAATGGCAACTCACTCCAGGATTCTTGCCTGGAGAACCCCATGGACAGAGGAGCCTGGCGGCTACAATCCATGGGGTCACAAAGAGTCGGACGTGACTGAGTGACTAAACACACAGCTAATATGGTTAAGAACAGTCATTATTAAAAATTAAATTATAGAGACATGATCAAATGAGTTATATTTACAACAAAATAATTAAAAAATAAGAAATTATCCAAACTCATGGCTTCCTGATTATATTTTACTATTACCCAGTCCCTTGAGGTTACTTACATCTGCCGTGTCTATGCGTGGAAACGTTTGTACGCTGACATGCGACTGCACACCTCGCCCCGCACTCACACGCAGCGGCCTGAGGGTGGGCACCGGGAACCGGGCAGAGAGCGAATTTGCCGCGGAGACAGGCACTCCTCTGAGCCGCATTCATGCACCGCGATGGCCATCCAGGCTTGACTTGGTGACAAGGGCGAGTGACGCAGATTCCATTTCAGTGGGAATGGTATCTGCGGCCACTGCATTGTGAAAAGTCAAAAGCATTGAGCAAATGTTATCTTAGTATCCAAAACCTAATATCTGACTCAGCGAAGAAGTCACCCACGTCATTAATGAAGGAGGGAAACTCTAACACACACAGCCACCGTTTCACCTCCACCTCGCTTGGTCTGTGTTGCAGAAAGGAAGATATCAATCAGCGCATGTGTTGTAATTACACTCACCTGTGAATGGCAAACCATAGTTTTCCCAGTGGTTCTGGTGTCTTAAAGAAAATGAATAAAAATACTGTTTGAGAATCAGTTTTTCTATACACAATGTATGAGTGTTGTGTGTTGAATACTTCTATAAATATTGTGACATAGCCTTTGTGTGTGTGCTCAGTCACTAAGTCACATCCGACTCCTTGTGACCCCATGAACTGTAGCCCGCCAGGCTCCTCTGTCCGAGGCCATTCTCCAGGTGAGAATACTGGAGTGGGTAGCCATTCCCTTCTCCAGGGGATCTTCCTGACCCGGGGATCGAACCCAGGTCTCCTGCATTGGCAGGTGAACTCTTCACCACTGAGCCACCAGGGAAGCCTGACCTATCCTTTGCATCATTACAGTCTTAACAAAGTATTGTGTGCGCATGTGCAGACGTGCGTTCTTCTTAAACAGTCATCCACCCATCCCTGTAACCACTAGCACCTCGAGCGTGCTGACCTCTGTGCCCCGGTCAGTCCTCCAGTCCCTGAAGGACTGTCAAAACTGATGCAAGATAATGGCTCTCCTGGGAAAGCTGAGGCCACCGGGAATGTTCGAAAACCGGTGGGATGCTCTAAGTCACCCTCAGAGCCCTGGTGAGCCCTGTCCGTGCTGGCTTTGCTGTTGGGTGGCTCGTTCTGGCGAAGCGGTGGCACCGGTCACCATCGCTTGCCCAGAAAGTCCTGCAAGACCTAAGTCTGCTTCATGCCAACCATGTCTCCGCTCTCGCCTCTCTCTCCACCCACGGTGCCCTGTCTCCTGCTCTTCGCCTGTATCGTGATTCCTCGTTCTCTGAGGCTCAGCCCAGTCATCACATCCTTGGGGAAGTCATCACCAGTGAGATGCCGCTTCTCTTTCCGCTCACAGCTCCTGATTGTAACTCTTATCATGTATTTCGTCTGCCAGTGTCCGAAATTGACTATAATATCCTCAGGGACAGGAAAAGAGAATTACTCATCTCTGCCAGCAGTTAACAAGGAATTCTCATTGAATTGAATAGCAGTGATGAACAGAAGGAAAGCTGGAGGAGGCACTCTTTCCACAGGGATCCTGGGCTGTTGTCACAGCATCTCTGAATAAAGAGTCTCGTGGGGAGCCTGTCTGAGAGCCCCGTGCACAAGTGGGGCCTGGCTGCGGGAGTCCTGTCTAACGTCTCATAGCTGGGGCTGTATTAGGGTGGGTTGGGGTTTGTCCTTGGGCTGGAGAACTCGGAATCAAGATGTATCTGAAAGTCAGTGTTTAAGAATTGAGAACCAAAATAAATAGTCCCCCCCTAAAAAAAATGTCCAGGCTTAAAGCTTCAGATGAAGTCCAGCACAGCAGGAACACCAGCGTGGGGCTCGTGAAAACAGAGACCTGGTTGACAGAGTTCCCTGGGGTGCAGTGAGTCTCACCCACAGGAACTGAGTCCGGTGTTGCGGACACCGAGGTGCTCAGGGAGAGGGAGAGACCCACCTTTATTTTCATCTTCGTCTAATTGAGGGATAACACAAAAAGTGCACTAATTATGAATATACACCCTGATGAGTTTTTACAAAGTGAATGCGCCTGTGTAATCACCACCCAGTTCAAGACAGAAGCATGCTGGTCCCGAGAAACCTCCAGACGACCCTTGAAGTCAACACGCCATCGGTGGAGGGACTGCTCTGACGTGGACCCCACACCTTAGCTTTGTCAGCTTTCGTGGTCTGGTCTCCTACACGTGGACTCTTTGTAGCACCCACTGATGCTCTTGCAGGGGGCAATGCTCATTCATTGCGCTGTGACCTTCCATGACGTCAGTATACTGCAGCTTCCATCCGTCTCAGTGTGGGTTGTTATGAATAATGTCGCAGTGGGAACTCTTGGTGCACATTTTGTTCTGAGTCTACACATAGGAGTGGAGTCACGAGGTCAAAAGTAACACTCCTTTACTCTTCTTTACTTCTTTCGAGTTAACCAGCATTATTTCTTTTTTAGTTTTACCTATGTCATATTAATTTCATAAATTTTCTTTCTTCTTTAAGGAATTAGGATTATAAATCCAAGATTCTAGTGCATATTCATGATTAAGAACTGTCTAACAGAATCTGACACTATTGGTAGTCTTTGTCAATGATATATTCTGAAAAGGCAAAAAGTTCAGCTGTCTGTATTATTTTCATGCATTTTCACTCTCCATGTATTTTAGACCATGTCATTTATGGCTACTTTTGTGCAGTAAATACTTGTTTGTATTTTTCTATATAGTTCCCATTTTCCTTTTCCTTGCTTATATTCCTTTTACTGGATTTCTGTGATTCCCTCTAGAATCAATGTCTTCCTTCCTAAAGAGATCTTATTATTTCTTTTCATGTACACTTGTGGGCACCAGGTCCTCTCAGGTTTTTCATGATGGAACTATACTGATTTTGCCTTCGCTTGTGAAGGACACTTTGTCCAGACACAGATCAGTTCTCAGATGTTTCCTCCTGCATCCCAGAGATGTCATTCCATCGTCTTCTTGGTCCCATTGCTTCTGCGGAAATGTCAGCCACTGGTGACTTTGTCCCTCCTTTCCCTCTGCCCCTTCTGGGGCGTTTCTCTTCGTCTCCTGGTCTGAGCAGCTCTCTTGCGATGCGTCAGGGAATCCTCCTGTCACAGCTGACTGGGATGCACGTTGCTTCGTGTACCTGTGACTTGAGCCTGGCGATCAGATTGAGGAAATTCTCGGCATCCTCTAAGTTCTCTTTCCCTCACCCCTCCCCTCCCAAGACTCCATCTACACGGTTAAACTCTCCCCTCATCCTGCACATCTCTGGGGTTGTTTTCTGCGTTTTCCTTCTCTCTGTGTCAGCCTGGGTATCTTCTACTAATTGGCTGTCCCAGAATCTAATCCTCTCTTCTGTGCTTTAAAGTCAACTATAACTTCACTGAATCTTGGTTTCAATGATTGGAATTTTTACTGCTAAAATTACTGATAGACACTTTTATGGAGTTGGATTTTCTGCTTAAATTCCTCACCTTTGCTTCAGTATATTAATCAAAGTTGTTTTAAAGTCCAGGTAGTGTAGCTTCAATAAAAGGGCAATCTGGGGCTTTTTTCCCTACTTTCTTTTTTTTTTTTCCTTAGTTTTGTCCATGGTTGCGCCTGGTGAGCTTTTATGAAACGCTGGACTCCGTGTATGAGAAGTTGACAGGGGCCTGTTCCGCAGTGTTTCTTTATTTCAGAGGGCGCGTCTGTCCTTGATGCACAAACGAGGAGAGACAGCTGTCCTGCTAGTCGTGAGTTGAGTCCTCTCGCGACCAGGACGCAGGGCCGCTTCTGCGCCTGTTTGCCTGTTTGCCTGTTTGCCTCTCTGCTTGCAGCCGTGTCAGTCTCCAGGTCCCTCTCGTCTTCCTTTCTTCTAAGGAGGCCCTCGAGGTTTCCAACTGAAACCCAAGATGAGTGACATCCATCCACCTGTTCAGCCATCCACTCACCATTCCATTACACTTTCCACTCACCATTCCACCACACTGAAAGTCCCACTGTTTTAAACCAAAACCTCCAAGGCTTTGTGTGTGTTTTGCTTCCTAGCGTTGTCCCTGTCTGCCCTAAGGATGTGGCGAATGCCTTCAGGGAGAAGCCGCATGTTTATGATGGGACCTGCCTTTGCTCCAGGATCCTGGCTCCCAAGTCCCATAGTCCCTCACAGTCACGAGACCAGCGGGACCGCTGCTGACCTCAGAGACTCCCTCCCATGGCTGCGATCTTCACGTCTCAGGTCCTGGCCGCACTCTGGCTCTTGGATCTCTTCCAAATGATGGGTTTTTTCCTACTTGTTCACAGTGAAGCATTGGTCTATGGCTAGCGTCTCCATCTTAGCTGTAAGCAGAAATCCTCACTTTGGTTTTAAGATATAGTTCGGGGAAGCCATAAGTGGCCACCCCAGGAGAGCTGGGGGCCGTGTCCTCCATCATTCCCGTCAGGATGGAGGCTGTGAGGGTCCCTCAACAAGCCGTGTGTTCGCATCCCCCGGCAGTATTCCTGACTGACTGCTGCTCCAGCCCTCAAATTCTCAAGACTCTTCTCAACACGGCCCTAGGTCTTCTCCTGAAGTTCAACCTATCTGCCTAACCCACTTTGGGGTTTTGGGCAGAGGTCAGAGATCAGTCGGTCATTTTGGTTAAATACCTGCCAACTTTAGGCCAAAAGTGGCACAGCATTTGCCTGAATGAATTCAGTAACTCTCCTTTTTATTCATGAAATCATGGTTTTCTGACTAAATTCAGACCGACTTCACGTTTTGGAACAGTTTGTGCCTCCTCCCCCAGTCCTTACAAATGAGAAGGATAATGCTCGTGACTGATGAGGGGGTCAGGGAGACTATGCAAATATTTGGAAGGCAGCAGAGTTAAAACACTTGAAAGAAAAGTGTGATATAAATGATTATTTTTTAAAGCGCCATGTGTAGGAAATGCAATCCAGCTTTTTTTTTTTTAAGAAGAAGTGTTTTGGCGTTTCATCCCAATTTACTGATGAATGGTAACTAATGAAATGTTTGTCTGGGACTCTGAAGAGGCAATTCAGTTGGCTGTATGTAGATAGATAACGTCAGTCGCTTCTGATCTTGCAGACCAAAGCATCTCATATAACGATAAATGGTACCAGGTTTCAGAGTCGTCCAAATGATGCTATCTGCAACACCATTGCTTCTCCTTACTATCTCCCATTTTTATTTTCTCTCTGTGAAAGAAATAACTGTTAGTAAAGGCTTATAAATTCCAACCCTTATCTTTTAAAGTGGTTGTTCTTTTTCCTCATCTTAACATACAAATAGACTCCCTTTCTCAGGCCTTTGCTAAAGAGCCAGAGGAAGAGTTCGCAAGGATTTGATAAAGCCTCCTGAGCAGTCCAGCCAATGAACAAAGACACGGGAGTCACTTACTATCCCCCTGGACCACTCTGAGCAGAGCCTTTTGACATCCTCAGAGGAGGCCAAGCTTCCGCTGAAGGAGATGCTCAGAAAAAGTGGAGAAATAAACAGAAATGTGGGGGGAAAATTGGAATCACAAAAGAAATGTACCTGATTGTCTCCAGTGCTGTTGACAGCGCAAGGGAGCAGAGAGGCCTCTGACGGCGGCTTCAGACCGGAGACCTCCAGGCTTCCTGCCGCCTTCGTGTCTGCCGAGTCGTGACGTGGTTGCCGGTTCGCTGGGGGACTTGGGGGGACGGCTGGACTGGTAGGATCTCTCCATGAGAGGAGCAGGGGACCAACCATCTCCGATTCGCCTACAGCCACGTGGCTTTGGCCTGCAGAAGTGTGGAGGTTTGGCCCCAGAGGGGTCCTCGGGAACGGTGGGCACCCCCTGCATCTACTATCGCCCTGCCTCCCACTTTCAGGCCCAGGTTGCAGCTCAGCCTCCTCTTCCTCCTACTCATCTCGTGGGTCTGCTCCGTGTATTGTCTAAAGTGCCGTTTGTACCAGGTTCTTGTTTAAAGTTATCCCCCTGTGGTCTGGGCCTCTATTCCAAGTGCCCGGCTGCCTCTCCTGTCCCCTCCTCTCCTCTGTTACTACCTTCAGCTTTATTTTTTGAATTAATTTATTTATTTGGCCATGCCTCATGGCATATGTATCTTAGTTCCCCAACCAGAGATCAAACCCGTGCCCCTGCAGTGGAAGCGCAGTCTTAACCACTGGAGCAGGAGGGAACTTCCACCACCTTCAGCTTTAAACTCACCTCCCAGCCGTGGCGTCGCCTCTCCCCACCCTCTTCCTCCCGCAGCTTCTTCTGCCCCAGCGTCATGGCCCACACCTCTGCTCATCGACACTCGATGTCATCTCAGTGTGAATGCCACTCCTGTTTGTGATCCCAGCATCTTTTAAGTCATGTCTGCTCATGTCTTATTATCCTCGGTCCAGAGGGCCCCAAATACGTGCTTTCAAAGAAACATTTTCTAACCCAAGAAAACATAAAAAAAAAAAAAAAAAAACAGGCCTTAGTAAACGTCACATTTATTTTACAGTAAAAGTTAATGTTCAGAACCTTCAGAAGGTAGTCAAACCTGCCACTCCCCCCAGTTAGAGTTCTTACAGCTCCATCAAGATTGAAAGAGATTTACGTGATCTGGGGGGTTGGGTGGGTCTCAGCGCTTTCACCTACTTTCAGAGGTGAGACTAAGAAAAACCGAATGCTAGTCTCTCTTTTCTAACCACGTGTGTGCATGCTAAGTCACTTCAGTCGTGTCCGACTCTTTGTGACCCTGTAGACTATAGCCCGCCAGGCTCCTCTGTCCATGGGATTCTCCAGGCGAGAATACTGGAGTGGGGTACATTTCCTCCTCCAGGGGATCTTCCTGACCCAGGGATCAAACTCATGCCTCCTGTGGCTCCTGCATCGCAGGCAGATTCGTTACCGCTGAGTCACCAGGAAGCCCCTTTCTAACCACGTTTATCCATGAAATTCAAGAAGGAGGCGGCAGAGACAGCTTCAGGACTGACTGCCAGGACGACGGATGAGGCAGGTCAGAGGAAGCATGCCTTGGGAAGCGAACGTGCTGGTGCTCCCTGGAGTGTAACAGATCACCGCACTTAGCAGCAAGGACACCTTGCGTTTATTATCTCCTGGTGTGTGAAGGTCAGGAGCGGGCGCTGGCTGAGCTGGGCTGCAGCCCGAGGTCCCCCGGCTGCTGTGGGGTTTCAGCTGCAGTGGAAGTCTCTCCTGATTCTGGGTCTCCTACACGTGCTCGTGGTTGTCGTCGGAATTCAGCTCCTATGGTTGTAGGACTGACAATCTGTTTCCTTGCTCATGTCAGCCAGAGCCTTCACTTCCCAGAAGCACCTGCGGATCCCTGCCACGTGGACCCTCATGAGCTGGCAGCCGGCTTCTCAAGGCCAGCAGCTGCCTCTCTGCTCCTGGTCTCTGGACCCACGAAGGCCCGTGACCCCTTGGAAAGGGCTCTGCTGACTCGGCCAGGCCCACTGGGGTGTCTTCTCATGGTTTGTGCTCAGTCGCTTAGGCATGTCCGACTCTTTGTGACCCCACGGACTGTAGCCCATCAGGCTCCTCTGCCCATGGAATCTTCCGGGTGAGAATACTGGAGTGGGGTGCATTTCCTACTCCAGGGGATCTTCCTGACCCAGGGATCAGCCCTGTGTCTCTTCCACCTCCTGCAATGGCGGGGGCATTCTTCACCACTAGGGCCACCTGTCTTCAGCTCAGTTCAGTCGCTCGGTCGTGTCCGACTCTGCGACCCCACAGACTGCAGCCACCAAGTTTCCCTGTCCTTCACCATCTTCCGGAGTTTGCTCAAACTCACGTCCATTGAGTCGGTGATGCCATCCAACCATCTCGTTTTCATCCCTTCTCCTCCTGATCTCGGTCTTTCTTAGCATCGAGGTGTTTTCCAGTGAGTCGGCTGTCTGCATCAGCTGGCCAAGGTGTTGGAGCTTCAGCTTCAACATCAGTCCTTCCCATGGATATTCAGGGTTGATTTCCTTTAGGACTGACTGGCTTGATCTCCTTGCAGTCCAAGGGACTCTCAAGAGGGATTATTACATCTGTGGCATTCCTTCGCCTTTGCCACAACCTGCAGTTCAGTCCTAGCGCCTTTAGCATGACTGCTGGCTTCAAGGAGGTCACAGGACCCGCTCTGTAAGGGAAGGCCTGCAGAGTAAGACACGCAGGGGTTGCCCCGGGGATGTCCGTGACAGAGACCAACCCGAAGATACAGGCAATCACTCAGTGTGGGGGGAGCGTGTAAACGATCACTGAGGACCAAAAGTGCCGAATTAGGGGGCTGGCGGCTGGGAAGTAAAGCTTCTCTACAGCATGGCTTTGGCGCTGACCCTTATGAGCCTCCTGACATAACTGTATCACACCCACACATCAGAACACTCGCCACTCAGAACAGTGCGTCCTGACTTTATGGACACGAACCTGTGTCTCAGTGCAAATCAGAAACTTGCCCAGGGGAGCGGGATGCCCTGTGGGAGGCTGAGGCTCTGGGACTGTCCTGGCCCAGGTGGTGGGTGCTCGCCCAGAGGGACGGGGTGTCCCCCGAGTCTGCACACCAGATCCCCGCCGTCCCCGTCCTGCCATCACACATCAGAGGCCGAGGACTTAGGCTTCTCCGCGGCTCCTGATCTGCCCCTGCTTGCCCCGTGTGCGTCCCCGGGTCCCACGGCCACATCTGCCCCCACTCAGCCCATACACGCCCCTGCCCCCGCCCTGCCCATCACCCCCAAGCTGGTGAGAGAGCCCCCAGGAGCAGCTCGGCATCCCCCGGGAAGACCCCTGCCCGGCCTCCGTCCTGGCCTCCCCAGCCTCCGTCCCAGCTGCTCAAGCTGGTTCTCCCTGCAGCCCTCCGTGGCGGCTCCCGCTCCCTGACATCGCCTGCTGGTCCTGCGCTCTTCACAGGGGAGTCTTCCCCGAGGCTGGTCCCTGCCCGCCCTGGACTCAGCCCCGGGGGGCTCGGCACCCGGGGCAGCCGCGCCCAGCCGCCCAGGCCTGGCACACGGTCTGCCCTTACTCCATAACGGGCCTCTTCTCACTGAATGGGGTGCACGCCCCAGCCAGGCCTCCGCGAGCCCCGCAGAGCCTGGGCGCCCCTGGTCCAGGTTTGCTAGAGCGGGGGCCTGGTGGGTCTGCTCTTGCAGACTGAGGCTGCTGGAGGGCAGCGGAGCTCTGGGGGCTGAGGGGAGAGTCTGGCTCTGGGGTGGCAGGGAGAAATACCCGGGGTTTCTCACATGATCCCAGCAAAGGCCTGACGCTGGCAGCCGGCGCTGGCCTGGGTCCCAGACCCCAGTGCCCTTCCCTGACCCCCTTCCCGGCATCTCAGAGTGGACGCCCACACCTCACCCCTTTCCGTGAGCGGTCTGTGTTCGTGTCTGTCAATTTGCCCTCCCAGGGCGATGTTTTCTGGGGAAACCTGTGCTCCTGTATTGATTATGCTCTCTGCAGACGTAAAAGCTATGCCTTTTTCAAGTGAGAGCTGTGAAGATGGACATAAATGTGTGTAGAAAATACACTCCCGGCTCACCCCGCCGGCTTCTGTGTCTGCCCCAACACCGGCTCCTGAGACAGGAGAGCCACGCACCCATCACCACGCTGGTGGACAGGGGGGACATCAGGTCATTTGCTGTGGGTCACGCAGGGGCCAGGGGGTGCAATGGGGGAGACGGAGCCTCTGACGGTCAGGACGCCTCGAGCCGCAGTCTTGTCTCACCAGGGGCTCAGCGAAGCTCCACGGGTCATCCAGGAGGGGCCGGGAAGGACCCACCCCGCGTGGGCTCTGCGAGTCCGGCTGCCTCCCAGCCCCTAGGCTCCAACCGCGCCAACCCCTGGTGTGAACCCTCACTCAGGCGAGGCGCACAGCGTTTTCCCCGGAGCTCCGGAGACGTGGTTTATGGCTGCCGCAGGGAGCGCTCGCCAAGAGGCTCTGAATTACCAAGCTCTCGGAGACACGCGTGCATGAATAATAGATCCAGCCCAGATGCAGGGCGCCTTCTGTGCAATTTCTCAAGGCGCCTGGAGAGCCTCTCAAGGGTGCTGGCGGAGGTCACAGCCCACTTGAGCTGTTCCGGGCGGGAGCAACAGCTCTGCGGGTGGAGCTGAAACGCCAGCGAGGAGACACTTCCTGAGCAGCGTCAGCCCGGCCTGGGGGGCGTCTGAGAGGCTGGGGGTGAGGGGCAGGGGCAGGGGCAGAGCTGCCCCACCTACTCCAGCTCACCAGGATCTTGCTCATCCTGCTCCCGGATCAGCAAGGTGGCTGTGACCCGCTTTAGCAGGTGGACGTGGGCTAGAAACCCCCACCGTCTTACCCAGGGTAGAGCCCAGACCCCTTCCGCGGTCACACGTCACAGCAGAAAGAGAACATTCCAGATCTGAAAAGGAGATGGGCACAGTGTTGGTGCCAGCGGTCTTCCTGGAAAGCTGGAACCTTCCTGCTTAAGCCCCGCGCGGGGCTCAGTGACCTTGAGCCTGTCACCGAAGTTCCTGGAGCACAGAGAGCTCAGCGTGCCTGAGAACGCGGACGAGGGGACATCCCGGGATCGGGAGGACGCAGGACCTGAGACACGAGGCACCCGGGGCGTCCGCGGCTCCAGCTCCCAGCGGGCACGAGGGTCCTCCTCCAACCTCCGTTCTCATGGAAGGAGACTGCAAGCCGCTGGCCGGCTGTGGTCAGCCCACAGCCCCCGACTGTCCTGTAGATGCAAGTTCAGTCACGGCCGTGGAAAGAGACGGAGCAGCCCTGCTTGCCTGGTGGCTCAGCTGGTAAAGAATCCGCCTGCAGTGCAGGAGACTCGGGTTTGATCCCAGGGTTGGGCAGATCTGCTGGAGGAGGGAAAGGCTACCCACTCCAGGATTCTTGCCTGGAGAATCCCTGGACAGAGGAGCCTGGAGGGCTGCAGTCCACAGGGTCGCAGAGAGTCGGACATGACTGAACTACTGACGCCAGCTTGCCTTTCCAGCGTGTCCGCAGCCGGTGTTCTGCGTCAGGAGCTTGTCCTGGGTTGGTGGCCGCCAGGCCGTGGGGCGATCAGCCGTCTTTTGGTGATTTGATGAGCCGGAGCTGGGGCAGCAAGTAGGAGCAAGGATGACACTTTCCTTGTGGAAGAAGTTTGTCACCCCTACGAGACAGAGAGGAGCGTGGTTCACAGGCATGGTCTGCGTGGTGGTCAGACTTGATCACAGGTGGTTGCATTGGGTCACGATGTCTCGGGGAGGCGGTGGCCTCATCCGACGTGGCCCCCTGCCCGGCCCAGGTGGCCGAGCTGGAGGAAGCCTGTCGTCTCAAGAACAGGAATGCCATTCTTGCTTTCCGCATCCCTGGCTTAGCTGCAAAGGCTTCATGCCGTCTCTCAATCATCCTAGAGGCGGACAAACCTCTATGGGCCTGATAAAACCAGAATAAACATCAAATAGTTTTAGCCGTGGAAGCAAGCCAATATTATCTCAGGGTTCAATCGCAGACTTGTGTCTCAAAATCAAACAAGAGTATTCATGAAGCAATTACTGGTCTAGAAGATTTAGAAGTATACACCAGGAAAGTTTGGTGTGTTAGAAAGTCTATGTCAGTGGGAAAGAAAGAGGTTGTAGTGTATTAATTTCTGATATCATGACTCAAAAGCAAGGTTTAACTGAGGAAAATTCTAAATTAAAATATTTCCTGTACGGTTACAGAGAATAAATCCTACTACTGATTACACTGTATTTATCCTCATTTCAGTAATTTAATTTACATGCAATTTAAGCTCAGCCAGTAATAATAGTCGGAAGAATGTTACCTCTTAAGACACTCTTAAACGCAGATTGTTTTATATGAGCCTAGGGAATGAAGAATTTTTGTAACAATTCTTCTTTTGCTCAGATTTGTAAAACGTATTAGGAAGTATGTAAAATAGCACCCATTTCTAGAAGACCATGAAATAACAGCATCAGGCTCCCGCGTGAACCCTCCTGACTCCTCCTGACACCGGCTCCCACCCTCATGGGCCGGCCGGCCGTGTAGACGCCCAGCACAGCCCCGCGATGTGCAGCCCACGGCCCCCGCGCCACGCAGAGCAGGAGCGTTCGGGCGCGGCATCAGCCGTGGACAGCAGCCCTGGGCAGCCGGAGTGCAGCCCAGCAGGTCACCCGGCTGGCCGCCCCAGTGGGTCTGGGGTAGGCTGGGTCCCCGTGATCCTATGGCAGCTCCGGACACAGGACACTGGTCTTAGACCCGAAGCACAAGCCCTTGGCTGGTGGGGACAGGCTCCCCCGGGCGGGAACTCGGGGTGGACGCTCACTGGATCCTGAGCAGGCGGGATCCGAGATGCACCACCACCCCCGGCCCCCAGCGGGACCAGACCAGCACAAACTGCCCTCGGCCAGGGCACCCAGCCTCCACTCCAGCCCCAGAAGTCCTCCTGGCATGCACCTCTGCCCGGGGCTCTCTGACTCTGAAGGCTGGCCGTGCCCTGAGTTTGGCCCCTTCATGTCCTGGGAGGGGCCCCGGGGCTCAGACTGGCCCCGTCTTGGCTGCAGCGTCAGGGAAGTCCCGGGGGGTCTGCGGTGTGCACAGGTAGTCTGGCTGGACCACACTAGTGGGGCTGTGCCGTGACTGGGGCGGGGCTGGGGTCAGGCAGCCTGACTGGGGCCCTCCTCCAGCCCGCGTGGGCCCTTGGCGGTGGGTGCGGTGACCAGGGGTCGGACCTGTGGGAGGTGGGACCACAGCCCAGCTTAACACCGCTGGTCACGCAGCGGGCCATCACTCCCTCTTCCCTTTAAAGCCTGTCTTCTGTGAAGCCTTTCCTGACCGTCCTCTATGGACCCTTTCTCCTGACCGTTAGGTATGTATCACTGCACGATGTTCATTTTCATCAGATCACTTAGCGAAAGTTTTAGCAATGTGTTAATCTGTTTATATGAGTGTTGGCTGTCTCTCTGTATTGTTTGTGGGTAATTTCAGCCATGTGAGTAACAGAACACCCCAAATAACTGGGACTTATCTAAGAAAGAAGTTTATTTTTTATCTCAATGTCAATTTGGAGACCCACAGTCTAGAGCTGGTCTAGGGCTGGTCTGATAGCTCCCCAAATATCAGGGACTCTGGACTCCCTCAGTTTTGTTGCTATATCACCCCCTACACATGACTCATAACTCACACCTCAAGAAGACTGCCTGACCTCCGGCCATCATATCTGCATTCCAACAGGAAGGAAGAAGAGATTGAAGCAGATATGTGCACTCCCTTGAAATGGCTCCATCTGGAATTGAACACACTCCTTTTGCTCATGCCTTCGTCAGAGCTTAGTCACAAGACCATTCTTAGTACCAAGAAAGCAGGGAAACATGACTTTGCTCAATGCCAACTGATCAGCTAAGAATTCAAGTTTTACCATTAGGGAAGAGGGGAAAGAAGATACAGGAAAACAAACGAACAAACAAATCTGACCCTCTCCACTAGTAGAAAGAAAAGCCCTGTGTCAGCTGGGTAGGGATACCAAGCAGATACCCAAGAAAAGCCCAGCTCCAAGCAGATACCCAAGAAAAAGTTGTGAAAAATGAGTGAAACCTCCCCAGAGTGAAGGCCTGCTTAGACTCTCAGGGAGCAGGGCCGTCACCATGAGCTTCGAACCGCAGGTCAGCACCGTGTTGCACTAAACGTAAGGACACAGGCGAAATTCCGGGCGCTGACCTCCAGATCTGCCCAGTGTGTGTCCGGAGTCGCTGCTCAATTTCCCTCCTTGCCCCAAGAAAACACATCCCCTTCCTTGGAAGCTTCGCCACCAACAAATTCCACTCTGAGTCACAGCCCTCAGCTGCACTTCCGCTCCTCCACCTCCCCTTGGTCTCAGTGACTGGGAGCGTTCAACGTCTCCTGCCCGGCCTACGCTTCTTGCAGGAGGAAAATATGGACACAAGATCCTGAGCCCCTGCCCTCTCCTCCTGCAACTTCAGCCCCCTTCACCCCCAGCCAGTGCTGGGCAGGGCACCACACCACCTCCCACTGCTGTCTCCAGCTCATTGCGCTGGCCACACAGCCCCAAAGAGACCCCAAAACTGGCCGAGGTGTCAGAGAATCACCAGACCCCAGCACCACCCAAACCCCAGCACCAGCCTGACCCCAGCACCAGCCTGACCCCAGCACCACCCAGACCCCAGCACCACCCTGACCCCAGCACCACCCAGATCCCAGCATCACCCTGACCCCAGCACCACCCAGACCCCAGCACCAGCCTGACCCCAGCACCACCCAGATCCCAGCACCACCCAAGACGCCAGCACCACCCTGACCCCAGCACCACCCTGACCCCAGCACCACCCAGATCCCAGCACCACCCAGACCCCAGCACCACCCTGACCCTGAGCACCACCCAGACCCCAGCACCATCCAGATCCCAGCATCACCCAGACCCCAGCACCACCCAGACCCCAGCACCACCCAGACCCTGAGCACCACCCAGACCCCAGCACCACCCAGATCCCAGCACCACCCAGACCCCAGCACCACCCAGACCCTGAGCACCACCCAGACCCCAGCACCATCCAGATCCAGCACCACCCAGAACCCCAGCACCACCCGATTCCCAGACACCCAGAACCCAGCACCACCCTGACCCCGAGCACCACCCAAGACCCCAGCACACCCTGCCCAGCACACCCAGGCCCTTGCACCACCCAGACCCCAGCACCACCCTGACCCCAGCACCACCCAGACCCCAGCACCACCCTGACTCCAGCACCACCCAGATCCCAGCACCAACCTGACCCCAGCACCACCCAGATCCCAGCACCACCCAGACTCCAGCATCACCCAGATCCCAGCACCAACCTGACCCCAGCACCACCCAGATCCCAGCACCATCCAGATCCCAGCACCAACCTGACCCCAGCACCACCCAGACCCCAGCACCAACCTGACCCCAGCACCACCCAAATCCCAGCACCACCCAGACTCCAGCATCACCCAGATCCCAGCACCAACCTGACCCCAGCACCACCCAGATCCCAGCACCATCCAGATCCCAGCACCACCCAGATCCCAGCACCACCCAGACCCCAGCACCAACCTGACCCCAGCACCACCCAGACCCTATGCACAAACCTGGCCAGGCATCCCAACCCAGCACCACCCAGGACGTCCAAGGGGGGGGGTGCAATTTTTTTTCACCCAGTCCAGCCCAACCTGACCCCGCACCACCATCCCCAGCCCATCCAGATCCCAGCACCACCCAGATCCCAGCACCACCCAGACCCCAGCACCAACCTGACCCCAGCACCACCCAGACCCCAGCACCAACCTGACCCCAGCACTACTGAGACCCCAGCATCACTTTAGCCATACCATCACCTCTCACCTCTGCAGCATCTGCTCCTTCCTGCCTGCTCCTGTCGGTTTTCCAGGAAACCACTCTTGTCTGATTCACTGCCTGCCTCTCCACCACTTCTTCTCCATCTCCTTTGTGGGTTTCCCTCTGCTTTCCTGTCTCATGAATATTGATGTTCCCCAGGGCTCCATCTTCATCCTTCCACTCTCAGTTCAGACAATCTTCAGGGAAGGTCTTATTCAAGCTTGGGGCTGTAACTGCCACATACCCACCCTGTCCACCCCCTCCCATGCCCCCATCCCCTCCCCCTCCCACACCCCCATCCCCTCCCCATCCCCTCCTCCTATCCTCTCCCCTATCCTCTCCTCCAACCCTCCCCCATTCCCCCTTCCTATCCCCTCCCCTGCCCCTCCCCCATCCCCTTCCAGAAGGAGGTGCAGCTCCTGACTGGGTGGCACCAGGTGGTTTTCTCATCAGAGGCCAAGCTCAGATTCCGCAGAGGCGCCTTCCCCCTCCCCAGCGTCCCGCCTCCCCAGTTCGGTAAGAGCCCCCGACTGTCTAAGTATCAGACAGCCATGAGCGCGTCTGAGATGCCGGTCTTGTCACCCTCGCTTCACGTCCAACCAGGCTCTGCGTTCTGCGGTCACACTCCTTCCCTGTCTCCTACGTCCGCCTCCATCTGCATAGATCAGCTCCGACGTAACCGCCCTGTGGACACCCCAGCTTCTCCCCCGAGGCCCCGCAGGCTTCACACATCCCCCTGAGCTGCACAGGCAGCATCTCTAATGAAACCTGGTCACGCCACCTCTCTGGGGACAGGTGTCCCCGTCCCCACAGCTCCCAGTCGTAGGGGCCCGTGGTCCTCCAGGCGCGAGACGAGAAGGATAATCCTCCTTCCCCCACCGCTTGGCCCCCAGGGACACGCCCGCCAGCCTGCAGCTCAGGGCTGCTGTCAACCGCAGGACCCAGAGCTTCCATCACACGCCACTGTCCCCCCAACCAGATCCCACAGGGGTGACGTCGGTGGTCGACGACCTCACTCACTGTAGTAATTCACCAGCAGGTTTGGTGCCTAGAGCTCATTCCAAAAGCAGTTTAAGGAATTAAGTGAAGCAAGATAGCACAGTGACACCTCTCCACAGCTTAAATTTTAGGACTGAGTGAGGCTGGGTGTCCCTGAGTGTCATTTCTCATCCCCTGTTGTGGCTGCACTCCTTCCCTCTGACACAGAACCAGAACACCCGAGTCCACCTCTCCCGGCCCCGAGGAGCCATCGTCCCAGCCTTGGTGCTGAGAACCCTGTGTGCACACGTCTCCAAGGAGCCTTACTCTGACGCCTTCGCCTTCTGGTGCCCGCTGGGTTCTGTTGAAGTGGAAGACTCAAAGACACAAAGGCAGCCTGGGGAACCTCAAAGGGCTGAGCTGAAGGGCAAACGCGAGCAAGAGGGGGAACCTGCACTTTCCCCTTCACTTCCCATAACGTGACGGGAAGTGAGCTGGGGCACCCCCCCGGGAGCGTTGGGCCAGTGACTGGAGCCCTGGCCCTGAGCAGCGACCCGGGCTCCGAATCCAGAGTCGCTCCCTGCTGGCCTTTCCGTGTGCCTCCAACAGCTCTGTTTACAACCAGATCAGATCAAGTCCGCATTTTCAGAAGCATCCAAATCTCATCACAGTGAGACGTGGCCAGGATACCAAACGGGGGGGAGACACAGCCCATTGGGAGACGACTCTTTTTATTTCACGTGCATAAAATAATGAGGCTTTTAAAACCTCCTCCAATTTTCTTGAAAAATAATAGAGTTTGAGGCGACGTCAATAGAGGGATTAATCAGGGCCATCAAGTATGTTTTGTCGAGGGAGATAAAGGAATAAAACGGGCAGTCGTGCCGATGGCGAGGCTGCGCTCGGGGGAAGCGAGCATATGGGACAGAGGAGAGATGAGGCCAACGTAGCAAGAAGTGGATTCAGGCCCTTGACTGGTTTCCGGGGCGGGAGGCAGGCAGACAGATGGCAGAACATCGGGACGCGGACTAAGATGGATTCTAAGAGGACAGGTGTGCAGGGCGGAGTGGCCTGTTCTGATTCGGAAATGCGTTCCCTCTCTGCTATTTCCCTGCCGCTGGGACCCCGAGGCGCAGCCCCAGCCCCCCGTCCACGCGCCCTTACAGTCAGGCCCGCGTCCTGGCTGCATCACAGGCTGAACCTTCCTCCGTTCTGAGAGAGCCCTCTGGCTCCTTCCCCTCCTGTCAGCAGGGGTGTTCCAGCTCCTGAATCCGTGGAGAA